>NC_135971.1:6456709-6546125 GCF_053455715.1 Rhinoraja longicauda | reverse complement strand
GAGAGAGAGAGAGAGAGAGAGAGAGAGAGAGAGAGAGAGAGAGAGAGAGAGAGAGAGAGAGGGTGGGGATCGCGCTGGGCGGTGCGGACTCGGTGGGCCGAGGGGCCTGTTTCCGAGCTGTATCTCCAATCTAAACTGAAGCAAACTAAACTGCTGTCTCCCCGTTCAGTAGATTTCAAATGAATTCAAAAGCAATCTGTACAGTCCAAGTAATTTTGAGTTTATTTCAATTACAGTATTGGAAGCAACAATGCACATCATTCAAATAAACGCGATCTTTCAATTAGCTTGTCGTGTGTGTCAATGGTTGGGTACATTTTGCAAATCACTGAAGTAACATGAACTGTATCTATTACATTGAACTAGTCATTGAACGGAGTTAATAATACCGTAACGACTTTTGACGAGAAGGGTCCAATCCCATTACATTTAAAAAATATTTTCACAAAAGTAATTTCTGTTCCGTTGCCGGACGCGGTTAACGCGTTAAAATGAACGGATCGACAGCTCTGATTCCACTTGCTGTTTATTTCTCTCTTCCCACATTTACATTCCCCCTGGTTTTATTTCCGCGCTCACTGGGGGGTTTTTTACGACGCGGAATTTGGGGATTAAATGGGAGCCGTTCAGCGCCGACCTGTTGTCCACCGGGTTTCTGCCCCACAGCCCCTGAGCCCCGCTCCTGACGCCGGTCCCGGGACACGACCCTTTTACACACCCGGAGCGGAACCGGAGCAGATTCTCAGCCAGTTTCCATCCCAAGTCCAGAAGAAAGGATAAAGTTTCTCCGTGAATTTATTCCCAGTGAAGGTGTGGAGATGGGACTTGGTGTCCGCGTCGTAAAATGAAACTGTCCCGGACTCGTAACTGAGATAAACTCCCACCCTCCCGGGGATGGGACGGGCGGGGAGACGGGATCGAGGGGAGGTGACTGCATCAAACTCGTCATCCACCCGCCTGATCCTCCAGACTCCAGTCTCCGGGGACAGTGTGACCTCTCCCTCCCTCTCCACAGACTCTGCGGCGACTCCCAGACTCCAGACATCACTCCCCGCCACCTCCACCTCCCAGTAATGTCTCCCCGATGTGAACCCCTCCGATCCCAGCACAGACACACTGCCTGTAAACCTCTTCCCGGTGACAGGGAGACTCCTCCGGGTCCCGGTCGCTCTCACCCTCTTCCGATCCTCAGACACCTCGAGCTGCGCATGCGCTGTTTCCACATCCAGGGTGACGGAGACTGGGGGGAGAAGCAGAGAATCAGAGAGTCCCCGGGGGTCGGGGGGAGACTCGGGCAGCGCGGCCCCGGGACCGGGGGAGGGGCCGCTCGGCCTCAGGCACAGGCGGGCGGACAACTGAAACCCTGCCCGGGGTTTCACCCACAACCACATCGGGTGGACAAGAGACATCTCTCCCGGAGTTTTTATCCGGGGATGGAGAGGGGAATTTCGTGAGGTGGGGGAGGGTGGACGGGAAGGACGAATGCAGAGAGTGAGGAGGATTGGGAGATTGCGGTGGGGATGGGGGAATGAAGCGGGCTATTCAGATATGGTGGCAGATCGGAGCAGGTTGATATTGAGGTTAGAGGAGGCAAAGGTGTGTGGTGGGGTCGTCATGATCACAGTGAAAGGGGGTAGACATGAGGGGCCAGATTACCTGCTCCTCTGTTGTTTGTGACAGAGGGAAGGGTGGGTTTGTTAGTCAACTGGAGTGGGTGCAAAAGGATTTACATCATCAGGTCTGAAGGGCTGTGTTATCAGGTGAAGTTGGACAGTCAGAAGGTCATAATGTCATAAGTGAAAGTATTAGAATTATGCCATTCTGCCCATCAAGTCTACTCCACCATTCAATCATGGCTGATCTATCTCTCCCTCCTAACCCCATTCTCCTGCTTTCTCCCCATAACCTCTGACACCTGTACTAATCAAGAATCCAGTTGTCTCTGCCTTAAAAATATCCACCGACTTGGCCTCCACAGCCACCTGTGGCAATGAATTCCACAAATTCACCACCCTCTGATTAAAAACATTTCCCCTCATCTCCTTCCGATAAGAACATCCTTTAATTCTGAGGCTATGTCCTCCAGTCCTAGACTCTCTCACTAATGGAAACATCCTCTCCACGTCCATTCTATCCAAGCCTTTCTCTATTCTGTATTTTTCAATGAGGTCCCCCCTCATTCTTCTAAACTCCAGCGAGTACAGGCCCAATGCCGACAAACGCTCATCATAGGTTAATCTACTCATTCCTGGAACAGACTATTCAGACTGGGATATTTTTTCATCGGAGCCTGTCAGAGTGACATTATGGATGTGTATAAGATGCACAGATAAGGTGATTAGCCACAATACTTTACCCAAGGTCGGAGAGTCTAAACCTCGAGCGCATCAGTTTAAGATGAGAGTGGAAACAATAAAAAGGACCTGAGGAGCAGGTTTTTCAGTTGGTGGGTAGTGTAGATGTGGAACGATCTGAGAGGAAGTGGTCGAGGAAGGAACAATTACAACAGTTCACAGAGAATTGGGTAGATACGTGGATAAGGTAGACTTGTAAGGATATGAGCCAGACTCAGGCAAGTGGGGCTAGCTTGGTTGGCATGGTCGAGTCGAGTCAAAGGGCCTGTTGCTGTGCTACAAAGCTCTCTGACTCTGTGATGGTTCCCAGCAGATGAGCTTGGTGGGAGATCAAATCTTCAATTTCCCTTCAGTCCAAAATACCATTAATCTTTGCATCTAAGTATTACTTAAAGATAGACACAATTGAAGGTAGACACAAAATGCTGGAGTAACTCAGAGGGACAAGCAGCATCTCTGGAGAGAAGGAATGTGTGATGTTTTAGTTCGAGACCCTTCTTCAGACTGAAGAAGAGTCTCGACCCGAAAAGTCACCCTTACCTTCTCTACAGTGATGCTGCCTGTCTCACTGAGTTATTCCAGAATTTTGTGCCTTCCTTCGATTTAAACACGCGTCTGCAGTTCCTTCGTAAACCTATTACTTAAAGGTGTCAGGAACAAGAACAATTGAAAAGGTATAAGCTTTACCTTGCTTGAAGTCATCAGATGTTTGTTTAAATGCTGTGTTCAATGAAACAGGGCAATGAAACTTTTCAATTGGCAAGGCAACGTCTACCACCGACAATGGTTTGGCTTCATCACGAACCCTGCGAATATTTAACAGCTGTTTATCCACTGAGCATCAGAAATGTTTTGAGTTGTTCCACAAAAACTTATAATGTTTCCATCAAAGAGCATGTCCTACCTTCGCTTGCGACCGGCTTCCTCCTGAAAGAAATAAAACACAAATCTCAATTGACTGAGATGTTCCGTCCTCATCCTGACAGCGGGAATTTCTCCACATTTCTACAACCCTCTGATAATTCCCATTTCCCAACTCTTATCGCCGCTGCCATGCAGATAGAAAGCTGATATTGCCTTATAGATGTAGAACGATGTGGAAAAGCACAAGGAGGGTGGAGCTCAATGCAAAGACTGGGCAGGTCGTGAGATTTAATCTGGAGAAGATGTCAGGAATGATAAGATAGAATTTAAGTTTAGCGATGGATTTAAATGGGGGGATGAAATATCTCTAATCGATGGGAGAGCAAAAATCAATGCTGAAATATAACGTGGTCTTCAATAAATACTGAAAGGAATGCAGTCATGAGAACATGGACCTCACTTGCATTGGAGGGACTGAAGCCAACAGCAGAGATAATTTAAGGGCAAGCAGGATAAATACGTGAGCACTCCTGGTATTCAAGGTATTGTTACCAGGTGTGGTGAGTAGATGGGAGGGATGTTGAGTGGAGCAGAAATCTTGACTGGATAGGATGGGCTGAATGGTCTATGATGTAGAATGGGATGTCTTTCTTGGTGAACAAAGGAGGGTAAAACAAACAGAGCAAATTCCCCCAAGGTGACCACCCACTGCTGATGGTGTCAAGTTAGGAAAAGGGGACGCACAACGAGATCTGGGTGTCCTAGTGCATCAGTCACTGAACGGAAGCACGCAGGTACAGCAGGCAGTGAAGATAGCCAATGGAATGTTGGCCTTCATAACAAAAGGAGTTGAGTTTCGGAGCAAAGAGGTCCTTCTGCAGTTGTACAGGGCCCTAGTGAGACCGCACCTGGAGTACTGTGTGCAGTTTTGGTCTCCAAATTTGAGGAAGGATATTCTTGCTATTGAGGGCGTGCAAAGTAGGTTTACTAGGTTAATTCCCGGAATGGCGGGATTATCATATGTTGAAAGACTGGAGCAACTAGGCTTGTATACACTGAAATTTAGAAGGATGAGAGGAGATCTTATTGAAACGTATAAGATTATTAAGGGGTTGGACATGTTAGAGGCAGGAAACATGTTCCCAATGTTGGGGGAGTCCAGAACAAGGGGCCACAGTTTAAGAATAAGGGGTAGGCCAGAGAGTTGTGAATCTGTGGAATTCCCTGCCTCAGAAGGCAGTGGATGCCAATTCTCTGAATGCATTCAAGAGAGAGCTAGATGGAGCACTTAAGGATAGCGGAGTCAGGGGAATATGGGGAGAAGGCAGGAACGGGGTACTGATTGAGAATGATCAGCCATGATCAATAGACAATAGGTGCAGGAGTAGGCCATTCAGCCCTTCGAGCCAGCACCGCCATTCAATGCGATCATGGCTGATCACTCTCAATCAGTACCCCGTTCCTGCCTTTTCCCCATACCCCCTCACTCCGCTATCCTTAAGAGCTCTATCCAGCTCTCTCTTGAAAGCATCCAACGAACTGGCCTCCACTTCCTTCTGAGGCAGAGAATTCCACACCTTCACCACTCTCTGACTGAAAAAGTTCTTCCTCATCTCCGTTCTAAATGGCCTACCCCTTATTCTTAAACTGTGGCCCCTTGTTCTGGACTCCCCCAACATTGGGAACATGTTTCCTGCCTCTAATACAATATATCTTTATTGTCATTGTACCCAGGGGTACAACGAGATTGGGAATGCGCCTCCCATACGATGCAATAATTTAGGTAATTTAGACAGCAGCAACCCAACGAAACGAAACAGTTGTAACAGTTTTGGACAGGGTAAAGTGCAAGTTGATCTATGCGTTGTGGCCATCCGGCTCAGCAGGACCGGTTCATAGCAGCTATGGCCCTGGGGATGAAGCTGTTCCTGAGTCTGGAGGTGCGGGCATAGAAGGCCTTGTATCGTCTGCCCGATGGAAGGAGTTCGAACAGACTGTTGCAGGGGTGTGAAGAGTCTTTGTGGATGCTGGTGGCTTTTCTGAGGCATCGTGTGTTGTAGATGCCCTCTAAGTCTGGTAGCTGTGTTCCGATGGCCCTCTGAGCTCTATGGACTACCCGCTGTAGAGCTTTCCTTTCTGCCTCCGTGCAGCTGAGGTACCACACAGGGATGCCATGCGTTAGGATGCTCTCTATGGTGCAGCGGTAGAAGGTCGTCAGCAGCTGTTGGGGTAGACCAGACTTTTTCAGTGTTCTTAAGTAGAACAGTCTTTGTTGTGCCTTCTTGACCAGCGCAGCAGTGTTATTGGACCATGTTAGGTCCTCCGAAATGTGAGTGCCCAGAAACTTGAAGCTGGACACTCTTTCCACACTGACCCCGTTGATAGAGATCGGGGCATATTCCCCGTTATGTGACCTACGGAAGTTGATGATCAGCTCCTTGGTCTTGGTGGTATTTAGGGACAGGTTGTTATCCGAGCACCAGTCCGCCAGGTTCTGCACCTCCGCTCTATAGTTTGTTTCATCCCCGTTGGTGATCAGCCCGATCACCGTTGTGTCATCTGCAAACTTGACAATGGTGTTGGTGTCGAATGCAGGAACACAGTCGTGTGTGAAGAGGGAGTAGAGCATGGGGCTCAGAACACAGCCCTGTGGTGTGCCGGTACTCAGGGTGATAGTGGAGGACAGGTGCGGGCCCATTCTCACTGCCTGCGGTCGTTCCAGCAGGAAGTCCAGGATCCAGTCACATAATGACGAGCTAAGGCCTAGCTGGTGGAGTTTGGTGATGAGCTTGGTGGGGATGACTGTGTTGAAGGCGGAGCTATAGTCAATGAATAGTTGGGATGTGTCCAATCCCCTAATTATCTTATATGTTTCAATAAGATCCCCCCTCATCCTTCTAAAGTGTATACAAGCCTAATTGCTCCAGCCTTTCCACATACGACAGTCCCGCCATTCCGGGAATTAACCTAGTGAACCTACGCTGCACGCCCTCAATAGCAAGAATATCCTTCCTCAAATTTGGAGACCAAAACTGCACACAGTACTCCAGGTGCGGTCTCGCCAGGGCCCGGTACAACTGTAGAAGGACCTCTTTGCTCCTATACTCACATTGAATGGCGGTCCTGGCTCGAAGGGCCGAATGGCCTCCTCCTGCACCTATTGTCTATTGATATAGATGATCAATCTGATGTGTGCGCCACGGACTAGATTTCAATGTTAATCCCCACAATGTAGTCATGGCTGATCTAGCCCAGGACTGAACGTCTCCGCTTTGTCCCATTCCCTTTGATTTCAGTTCCCCAAATTTTCAAAAATGTATCTTCCTCTGGTATAAATACGTCTAACAAGTTAAACCTCTCAGAGTCTGTGGGTTGGAGAATCCCAGAGATTTACTGCCCTCTGTTCATTCGTGTTCCTTAGGATCAGATATAACCATATAACCATGTAACAACTACAGCACGGAAACAGGCCCGTTCGGCCCTACCAGTCCACGCCGACCACTCTCCCTGACCTAGTCTCATCTACCTGCACTCAGACCATAACCCTCTAATTCCCCCTTATCCATATACCTATCCAATTTACTCTTAAACAATAAAATCGAGCCTGCCTCCACCACTTCCACCGGAAGCCCATTCCATACAGCCACCACCCTCTGAGTAAAGAAGTTACCCCTCATGTTACCCCTAAACTTTTGTCCCTCAATTCTGAAGCTATGTCCCCTTGTTGGAATCTTCCCCACTCTCAAAGGGAAAAGCCTACCCACGTCAACTCTGTCCGTCCCTCTCAAAATTTAAAAAACCTCTATCAAGTCCCCCCTCAACCTTCTACGCTCCAAAGAATAAAGACCCAACCTGCTCAATCTCTCTCTGTAGCTTAAGTGCTGAAACCCAGGCAACATTCTAGTAAATCTCCTCTGTACCCTCTCCATTTTGTCGACATCCTTCCTATAATTTGGCGGCCAGAACTGCACACCATACTCCAGATTCGGCCTCACCAATGCCCTGTACAATTTTAACATTACATCCCAACTCGATGCTCTGATTTATAAAGGCAAGCATACCAAACGCCTTCTTCACCACCCTATCCACATGAGATTCCACCTTCAGGGAACAATGCAGTTATTCCCAGATCCCTCTGTTCCACTGCATTCCTCAATTCCCTACCATTTACCCTGTACGTCCTATTTTGATTTGTCCTACCAAAATGCAGCACCTCACACTTATCAGCATTAAACTCCATCTGCCATCTTTCAGCCCACCCTTCCAAAAGGCCCAAGTCTCTCTGTAGACTTTGAAAATCTACTTCATTATTAACTACACCACCTATTTTAGTATCATCTGCATATTTACTAATCCAATTTGCCACACCATCATCCAGATCATTAATGTAAATGACAAACAACAGTGGACCCAACACAGATCCTTGGGGTACTCCACTAGACACTGGCCTCCAACCTGACATACAATTGTCAACCATTACCCTCTGGTATCTCCCATTCAGCCATTGTTGAATCCATCTTGCAACCTCACTATTAATACCCAACGATTTAACCTTCTTAATCAACCTTCCATGTGGAACCTTGTTAAATGCCTTACTGAAGTCCATATAGACAACATCCACAGCCTTGCCCTTATCAATTTCCCTGGTAACCTCTTCAAAAAATTCAAGATTAGTCAAACATGACCTTCCAGGCACAAATCCATGTTGACTGTTTCTAATCAGGCCTTGTTTATCCAAATAATTATATATATTGTCCCTAAGTATCTTTTCCATTAATTTTCCCACCACAGACGTCAAACTAACAGGTCTATAATTGCTAGGTTTACTTTTAGAACCTTTTTTAAACAAAGGCACAACATGCGCAATGCGCCAATCTTCCGGCACCATCCCCGTTTCTAATGAAGTTTGAAATATTTCCGTCATAGCCCCTGCTATTTCTGCACTAACTTCCCTCAATGTCCTAGGGAATATCCTATCAGGACCTGGAGACTTATCCACTTTTATATTTTTCAAAAGTGTCCATACCTCCTCTTCTTTAATCCTCATAATTTCCATCACTACTCTACTTGTTTCGCTTACCTTACATAATTCAATATCCTTCTCCTCGGTGAATACCGAAGAAAATAAATTGTTTAATATCTCCCCCATTTCTTCCGGCTCAGCACATAGCTGTCCACTCTGACTCTCTAATGGACCAATTTTATCCCTCGCTATCCTTTTGCTATTGACATATCTGTAGAACCCCTTGGGGTTTACTTTTACATTACTTGCCAAAGCAGCCTCATATCTTTTTTTCGCTTTTCTAATTTCCTTCTTAAGATTCCTTTTACATTCTTTATATTCCTCAAGAACCTCATTTACTCCCTGCCGCTTATATTTATTGTATATCTCCCTCTTTTTCCAAACCAAGTGTCCAATTTCCCTGGAAAACCACGGCTCTTTCAAATTATTATTCTTTCCTTTCCACCGAATAGGGACATAAAGACTCTGTACTCTCAAAATTTCACTTTTAAATATCCTCCATTTCTCTATTATATCCTTTTCATAAAACAAAAAGTTCCATTTCACTCCTTTTAAATCCTTTCTCATCTCCTCAAAATTAGCCTTTCTCCAATCCAAAATCTCAACCCTTGGTCCAGATTTGACCTTCTCCATAATTATATTGAAACTAATGGCATTGTAGAATCAGCCGTCGTAGTTTTGAGCTCCACAGAATACAAACACCTCTCTACATTCCGGCCAGGCTGTCCTGAGATCCCATAGATTATGCCGGAGGCCAATTAGTTTGGGAAGAACAACAACTGGAACAGATGAAACATTTACCGGTGAATGCAGCATTTATTTGAGAAATATCCCCCACCATTTTGTGACTGCACTTTCACTTCACCAGACTGTAGTGTAACCCCTCACCTTCAGAAACACCACACTGTCCTTTTGATCCATCTGCTGCTGCAACTTACAGAGTTCCTCCTGAATGGAATTTAAATTCTCTTCAATTTCTCGAAGATTTTTCTCCATTGCATTTAGAATCTTCTTCTCTTCCTCCCGGATATCAGCCTGCACACGCTGCTCTTTCTCAGTGAGAATCTGGTGCAGTTCAGCAAACTGGGATGTGATCTTAGACTGAAGGTTGTGTGACTGTTCCTGTGAAATGAAAGGTGAAGATCAGTATATAATGTCACTGATTGTGTTTCCTCACGACTTTGACGGTGACATTTGTCCTGTGCATTTTTTTATTTGCTTTGGCAGTTCAATTCTTTGTCTAAATGCTTCTGATATATCGTGACGGGAATCTTATAACCCATCAATCCTCTACCCCCAATACAATTACCTGCTGCCTATTCCTTTTCACGTGCCCTTTAATTCCCACTCATCCGCCCACCACACACTTTCATAGGGATAATTTACAGTCGCCGATTGACCTTTGAACCAGCATGTATTGGGGACGTGGAAGGAATCCGACACGGTCACAGGGTGAAGGCGTGAACCACACGGGCAGCGCCCGAGGTCAGGATCGAACCCCGTCACCAGAACTAGGAGACAGCAGCACTACACGCATCACGGGAATCAAATCTACACGAGATCAGGAAATCGAAACTGGAAAGCCTCACCAGAACTCCAGAAATCTTCTGTTTCTGTTGCTGCTCCATTCGCACGATCTCTGATTTCCTTTTTGTGAGAGACTGGATGGAAACTTTAACCTGATCCTGGGATTGTGTTTGAAAATCAGAGAATAATAGTGTTAGACAATTAAAAAAAGGAGTTAAACAATGATGCGATCAACATTGATTTGCTTTACCTTGTAGAATTCTGCAGCTTCTGCGATCAGCGCAAAGCTGTGAGACTTGTGTTCCCGCCCAGCTGCACAAACCACACAGATCAGCTTCTTGTCAGTTTCACAAAACAGCTTCAGTTCTTCCTGATGTTCCCCGCAGTGAGGTTTACTTTCCTTCTCTTTGAGATTCAGGCTCAGTGTTCGAGTTTTCTCAGTCAGTCTCGCCAAGGCCCGATTCACCCTGAGGGTGCGGTCTGTAAACACCTCTCTACATTCCGGGCAGGAGTTTCTCCCCTCCCTGTCCCAACTCTGTGTGATACAGGAGCGGCAGAAGTTGTGCCCGCAGTCCAGTGTAACTGGATCGGTGAAGAAATCCAGGCAGATGGGACAAACTATCTCCTCCGTTAAACTATCGACCTGGTCTTTCGAAGCCATTTGAACTCCGCCACTTCCTGGTTCAAAACGCGTTCCCTTTCGCGCAGCTGCTGAACCCTTGCAGTATCGGGGCACGGCTGAGGGGAGGCGGAGCTCAGCCCCGTCAATCACAGCCCTGACCAGCAAGTGGATGTTATATGCAACAAGCTGCGGGTAAATTTCATTCCCTTAAACTAAATACATCAGTGTTTCCCATCGTGAATTGATCATTATATTAGGCTGCACAATGATATTATATCCACAGCAAACACTGTTATTTCATTTCACAGTCTCATGTGCAAACTTGAATTCAACTCAATGAGCCAATTATACTCTATCGTCACATGAACCAAGGGACAGCGAAATGCTTTGCTTTTGCATGCAATTCTGTAAAATACACACCTCCCCCAGGCTGTACAGAGAGAGTCGCCACGTTTCTGGGGCCACCAAAGTTGCGGGATGTTTATGGAACAGTCTATATTTCCCCGCAGCGGCGAACCAGGTCCCGCCGCACGAGGCAGCAGGCGCCCCCGCGCCGCTCCCCTTCCTTCTCGGCTCTGACGGGACGACATGGATTTTAGCTCAGTGGGGGCAAGTTTCAAGGAGATGTGCGGGTCATGTTTTATTACACAGGGTGGTGGGTGCCTGGAACGCGCTGCTGGAGTGGGGGTAGAGGCACATAAGATAGAGGCATTGCGTAGTCTAATGTGGGCTGAAGGGACTGATCTTGTTCGATGTGACCATCAACTAAACCGACAGGTTCATTATAGCTCCCATTCCCAGCTCCTCCCCCACAACCATTGGGTTCTTCAACCGACCTGCAGTGCCCGCGTTTGGCCCATATCCCTCCAAACCTGCCCTATCCATGTATCTGTCCAACTACTTCGTTAACGTTGTGATAGTCCCTGCCCAACTACCTCCTACTGGATAATCTCGATACAGAAAAAATGTTCCCTACGTTGGGGGAGTACAGAACCAGGGGCCACAGTCTAAGAATAAAGGGGAGGCCATTTAAAACTGAGGTGAGAAGGAACACTTCCGATTTTCCCTTCTCCCTCTCAATTTGTAGAGTAAAACTTATCATATTGTGATCACTGCATCCAAATGGCTCTTTTACCTTGAGTCCCCTTATCAGATCAGGTTCATTACACAACACTAAATCCAGAATTGCCTTCTCCCTAGTAGGCTCCAGTAGAAGCTGTTCTAAGAATCCATCTCGGAGACACTCCACAAACTCTCTTTCCTGGGGTCCATTACCAACCTGATTTTCCCAGTCTACCTGCATGTGGAAATCTCCCATAACCACCGTAGCATTACATTTGTGACACGCCAATTTTAGCTCCTCATTCAACTTGCACCGTATGTCGAGGCAACTGTTTGGGGGCCTGTAGATAACTCCCATTAGGGTCTTTTTACCCTTACAATTCCTCATTTCTACCCATACTGATTCTACATCTCCTGATTCTATGTCACCCCTTGCAAGGGAGTGAATATCATTCCTCACCAACAGAGCGACCCCACCCCCTCTGCCCACCTGTCTGTCTTTTCTATATGTTGTGTACCCCTGAATATTCAGTTCCCAGCCCTGGTCCTCTTGTAGCCATGTCTCAGTGATTCCCACAACATCATACTTGCCAATGTCTAACTGAGACTCAAGCTCATCCACTTTATTTCTGTTTCTATGTAACAGTCAGCAGCCGAGGTCAGGATCGAACCCGGGTTCCTGGCCTTGTGAGGCAGCGGCTCTTCCCGCTGCTCCACAGTACCTCAGAAATATTAAGTCTTCTCTTTCCAAGTACCGTCTATTGCCTGACCTGCTGAATTTCCGCCAATGTTTTCTGTTTTTTTTCTTGGCAGTTTATGGGCAGACTCACATTCCAATCGACCATTGAACAGGAAAAAGTAAAATAAAAACACAGATGCTGAAAATCCAAAATGAAGACGTACAGTAAGATGCAAGAAATAGTGAATAGGCCGGTTAGCTTATGTAGAGAAAGAAACAGAGTTAATGACTCAGGGGCCAAACCTACAAACCCGCACGTCTTTAGGATGTGGGATAAAGGGAGATTAGCTTGGCATTGTACTGTTCCACGTTCTATGTGGGCCGAAGAGCGTTCTAGTTCTACATGGCCATCAACACCGAGAGACCCATTGTATCTCCCACTCCCAACATTCAGCTTTATTCTTCTCCCTTTCAAGTAATTTCCGATTTCATTCCTCCCTCCTATTTACACCTCCCGAGTCAGACCTTTACCGCCCTCTTCCGCACGACATCAACACCAATTCATTCACTCTGATATAACAGACCTGTAGCTCTTGGAAATCCTTCTTCAGACCAAACAAGGGTCCCGACCCTGAAGCGTGGTCTGCCCATTTCCCTCCACAGATGCTGCCTGGCCCGCTGAGTTCCTCCAGCACTTTGTTTGGGGTTTTTATTAACCCCCATTATATTTCAACAGATTTCTTGTATCTACCATTTCCAATATTCACTTTGCCTTCTCTCACTGGAGGGAATTTCCGATGTCATTCCGCCCTCCTGTCTCCACCTGCCCCCCTCCCCCCCCACCACCATACTCGCCTTTACGCCGCTGTTGAAGTCCGCACCAACACCGCTGGTGCCGCGTTGTGACTCGGGGCGAGTTTAGGACCCGCCGCCCGCAGCTGCTGCTGAACCCGCGGAGCCCGCGGGAAGGGAGATTGTTTCAATCTTTATATTTTCACAGAAGTGTTTCTGTTCCATTGACGGACACGGTTAAGGCGTTGAAATGAACGGATCGACAGCTCTGATTCCACTTGCTGTTTATTTCACTCTTCCCACATTTACATTCCCCCTGGTTTTATTTCCGCGCTCACTGGGGTTTTGCGAAGCGGAATTTGGGGATTAAATGGGAGCCGTTCAGCGCCGACCTGTTGTCCACCGGGTTTCTGCCCCACAGCCCCTGAGCCCCGCTCCTGACGCCGGTCCCGGGACCCGACCCTTTTACACACCCGGAGCGGAACCCGAGCAGATTCTCATCCACTTGTTTTCATCCCAAGGCCCGAAGAAAGGATAAAGTTTCTCCGTGAATTTATTCCCAGTGAAGGTGTGGAGATGGGACTTGGTGTCCGCGTCGTAAAATGAAACTGTCCCGGACTCGTAACTGAGATAAACTCCCACCCTCCCGGGGGTGGGACGGGCGGGGAGAAGGGATGGAGGGGAGGTGAATGCATGAAACCAGTCATAGTGCCGCCTGATGCTCCAGACTCCAGGGTCAGTGTGGCTCTTCCTCCCCACAGACTCTGTGGCGACTCAAGACTCCAGAACCGACTGCCCGCCACCTCCACCTCCCAGTAATGTCTCCCTGATGTGAATCCCTCCAATCCCAGCACACACGGATAGACTGTAAACCTCTTCCCGATGTCAGGGAGACTCCTCCGGGTCCCGGTCAGTCTCACCCTCTTCCGATCCTCAGACACCTCGAGCCACGGATGCGCTGTTTCCACATCCAGGGTGACGGAGACTGGGGGGAGAAGCAGAGAATCAGAGAGTCCCCGGGGGTTGGGGGGAGACTCGGGCAGCGCAGCCCCGGGATCGGGGGAGAGGCCGCTCGGCCTCAGGCACAGGCGGGCGGACAACTGAAACCCTGCCCGGTGTTTCACCCACAATCACAGCGGGTGGACAACAGCATCTCTCCCGGAGCTTTTATCTGGGATGGAGAGGGGAATTTCGTGAGGTGGGGGAGGGTGGACGGGGAGGACGAGTGTAGAGAGTAAAGAGGATTGCGAGATTGCGGTGGGGATGGGGGAATGAAGCGAATTATTCAGATATGGAGGCAGATCGGAGCAGGTTGATATTGAGGTTATCGGTAATTTGAGGTTGTTAAAGAGGAGGTGGAGGTGCGTGGTGGGATCGTCATGAAAGGGGGTAGACATGAGGGGCCAGATGAACTGCTCTTGTGTTTTTTGAGTGGTGGGTTGGACAAAGGGAAGGGTGGGTTTGTTAGTCAATTGGAGTGGGTGCAAACGGATTTACAACAACTTCATCAGGTCTGAAGGCCTGTGTTATCAGGTGAAGTTGGACAGTCAGAAGCTCATAATGTCATAAGTGAAAGTATTAGAATTAGGCGATTTGGCCCATCAAGTCTACTACATCATTCAATCATGGCTGATCTATCTCTCCCTCCTAATCCCATTCTCCTGCTTTCTCCCCATAATCTTTGACACATGTACTAATCAAGAATCCAGCTATCTCTGCCTGAATTATTCACCGACTTGGCCTCCAAAGCCTTCTGTGGCAATGAATTCCACAAATTCACCACCCTCTGATTAAAAACATTTCCCCTTATCTCCTTCCTAAAAGTACATCCTTTAATTCTGAGGCTATGACCTCCAGTCCTAGACTCTCTCACTAATGGAAACATCCTCTAAACATCCATTCTATCAAAGCCTTTCACTCTATTGTATTTTTCAATGAGGTCCCCCCCTTATTCTTCTAAATTCCAGTGAGTACAGGCCCAATGCCGACAAACACTCATCAATAGACAATAGACAATAGGTGCAGGAGGAGGCCATTCAGCCCTTCGAGCCAGCACCGCCATTCAATGTGATCATGGCTGATCATTCTCAATCAGTACCCCATTTCTGCCTTCTCCCCATACCCCCTGACTCCGCTATCCTTAAGAGCTCTATCTAGCTCTCTCTTGAATGCATTCAGAGAATTGGCCTCCACTGCCTTCTGAGGCAGATAATTCCACAGATTCACAACTCTCTGACTGAAAAAGTTTTTCCTCATCTCAGTTCTCATGTCATCATCTCAGTTCTCATGTCTACTCAGTTCTGGAACAGACTATTCAGACTGTGACATTTTTTCATGGGAGCCTGTCAGGGTGACAATGTAGATGTGTATAAGATGCACAGATAAGGTGACTAGCCACAGTACCTTACCCAAGGTTGGAGAGTCTAAACCTCGAGCGTATAGAAAAGACAGACAGGTGGGCAGAGGGGGTGGGGTTGCTCTGATGGTAAGGAATGATATTCATTCCCTTGCAAGGGGTGACGTAGAATCAGGAGATGTTGAATCAGTATGGATAGAAATGAGAAATTGTAAGGGTAAAAAGACCCTAATGGGAGTTATTTATAGGCCCCCAAACAGTAGCCTCGACATAGGGTGCAAGTTGAATCAGGAGATAAAATTGGCATGTCAAAAATGTAATGCTACGGTGGTTATGGGAGATTTCAACATGCAGGTAGACTGGGAAAATCAGGTTGGAAATGGACCCCAGGAAAGAGAGTTTGTAGAGTGCCTTCGAGATGGATTCTTTGAACAGCTTGTACTGGAGCCTACCAGGGAGAAGGCAATTCTGGATTTAGTGTTGTGTAATGATCCTGATCTGATAAGGGGACTAGAGGTAAAAGAGCCATTAGGAGGCAGTGATCACAACATGATAAGTTTTACTCTGCAAATGGAAAGGCAGAAGGGAAAATCTGAAGTGTCAGTGTTACAGTATAGCAAAGGGGATTACAGAGGCATGAGGCAGGAGCTGTATCTCTGGAGAAAAGGAATGGGCGACGTTTCGGGTTGAGATCCTTCTTCAGATTGAAGAAGGGTCTCGACCCGAAACATCGCCCATTCCCTTTCTCCAGAGATGCTGCCTGCTGCTGATTTACTCCAGCATTTTATGTCTACCCTCGATTTAAACCTGCATCTGTAGTGCTTTCCTACATACATTACTTAAAGATGTCAGAAACAAGAACAATGGAAAAGGTATAAGCTTTACCATGCTTGAAGTCATCAGATGTTTCTTTAAATGCCGTGTTGAATGAAACAGGGCAATGAAACTTTTCAATCGGCAAGGCATCATCTACCACCGACAGTGGTTTGGCTTCATCACGAACCCTGTGAACATTTAACAGCTGGTTATCAACTGAGCATTGGAAATGTTTTGAACTGTTCCACAAAAACCCTCTGATAATTCCCATTTCCCAACTCTTATCGCCGCTGCCATGCAGATAGAAAGCTGATATTGCCGTAGAGATGTAGAACGATGGGGAAAAGCACAAGGAGTGTTCATGAGAATGATGCTATAACTGAGAGGATGGAGCTCAATGCAAAGAATGAGCAGGTCGACGGATTTTATCTGGAGAAGATGTCAGGAATGATAAGATAAAATTTAAGTTTAGCGGTGAATTTAAATGGGAGGGGGGGGATGAAATATCTCTAATCGATGGGAGAGCAAAAATCAATGCTGAAATGTAACGTGGTCTTAGAGTCATAGAGTCATAGAGTCCTACAGCACAGAAAGAGGCCCTTCGGCCCATCGTGTCCGTGCCGCCCGTTACCAAACACAGTCTAATTTTAATCCCATTTTCCCGCATTTGGACCATAGCCCAGAATGTTGTAGCATTTCAAGTGCCCATCCAAATGCTTTTTAAATGTTGTGAGTGTTCCCACCTCCACCAGCACCCCAGGCAGTGAGTTCCAGACTCCAACCACCCTCTGGGTGAAACAGTTCTTTCTCACATCCCCCCGAAACCTCCCTCCCCTTACCCTGTATCTATGTCCCCTCGTTGTTGAACCTTCCACCAGTGGAAGAAGTTCCCCGCCATCTACCTTATCTATGCCCCTCATGATCTTGTACACCTCGATCATGTCCCCTCTCAGCCTTCTCTGCTCCAGGGAAAACAACCCCAGCCTCTTCTATAAATACTGAAAGGGATGCAGTCATGAGAACATGGACCTCACTTGCATTGGAGGGACTGAACCCAACAGCAGAGATAATTTAAGGGCAAGCGGGATAAACACGTGAGCACTCCTGAAATTCGGGGTATTGTTACCGGGTGTGGTGAGTAGATGGGAGGGATGTTGAGTGGAGCAGAAATCTTGACTGGATAGGATGGGCCGAATGGCCTGTCTATGATTTAGAATGGGATGTCATTCTATGGTGAACAAAGGTGGGTAAAACAAACAGAGCAAATTCCCCCACGGTGACCACCCACTGCTGATGGGAACCGGATATAGATGATCAATCTGCTGTGTGCGCCACGTTCTAGATTTCAATGTTAATCCCCACAATGTGGTCATGGCTGATCCAGCCCAGGACTGAACTCCTCCGCTTTGTCCCATTCCCTTTGATTTCAGTTCCCCAAATTTTCAAAAATGTATCTTCCGCTGGTATAAATACATCCAACAGGTTAAACCTCTAAGAGTCTCTTGGTTGGAGATTCCCAGAGATTTACTGCCCTCTGTCCATTTGTGGTCCTCGACAATAGACAATAGGTGCAGGAGTAGGCCATTCGGCCCTTCGAGCCAGCACCACCATTCAATGCGATCATGGCTGATCATTCTCAATCAGTACCCCGTTGCTGCCTTCTCCCCATACCCCCTGACTCCGCTATCCTTGAGCTCTATCTAGCTCTCTCTTGAATGCATTCAGAGAATTGGCCTCCACTGCCTTCTGAGGCAGAGAATTCCACAGTTTCACAACTCTCTGACTGAAAAAGTTTTTCCTCATCTCAGTTCTAAATGGCCTACCCCTTATTCTTAAACTGTGGCACCTTGTTCTGGAATCCCTCAACATTGGGAACATGTTTCCTGCCTCTTACGTGTCCAACCTCTTAATAATCTTATATGTTTCAATAAGATCTCCTCTCATCCTTCTAAATTCCAGTGTATACAAGCCGAGCCGCTCCATTCTTTCAACATATGACAGTCCCGCCATTCTGGGAATTAACCTAGTAAACCTACACTGCACGCCCTCAATAGCAAGAATATACTTCCTCAAATTTGGAGACCAAAATTGCACACAGTACTCCAGGTGCGGTCTCACTAGGGCCCTATACAATTGCAGAAGGACCTCTTTGCTTCTATACTCAACTCCTCTTGTTATGAAGGCCAACATTCCATCGGCTTTCTTCACTGCCTGCTGTACCTGCATGCTTCCTTTCAGTGACTGATGCACTAGGACACCCAGATCTCGTTGTACGTCTCCTTTTCCTAACTTGACACCATTCATTTAATAATCTGCCTTCTTATTCTTACAAACCAAAGTGGATAACCTCACACTTATCCACATTAAACTGCATCTGCCATGCATCTGCCCACTCACGCAACCTGTCCAATTCACCCTGCAACTTCATAGCATCTTCCTCACAGTTCACACTACCACCCAGCTTTGTATCATCTGCAAATTTGCTAATGGTACTTTTAATCCCTTCATCGAAGTCATTAATGTATATTGTCAATAGCTGCGGTCCCAGTACCGAGCCTTGCGGTACCCCACCAGTTACTGCCTGCCATTCTGAAAGGGACCCATTTATCCCCACTCTTTGCTTTCTGTCTGTCAACCAATTTTCTATCCATGTCAGTACCCTACCTCCAATACCCTGTGCTCTAATTTTGCCCACTAATCTCCTATGTGGAACCTTGTCGAAGGCTTTCTGAAAGTCAAGGTACACCACATCCACCGGCTCTCTCCTGTCAATTTTCCTAGTTACATCCTCAAAGAATTTCAGAAGATTAGTCAAGCATGATTTCCCCTTCGTAAATCCATGCCGACTCGGAACAATCCTGTTACAACTATCCAAATGCTCTGCAATTTCGTCTTTTATGATTGCCTCCAGCATCTTCCTCACCACTGATGTCAGACTAACTGGTCTATAATTTCCCGTTTTCTCTCTCCCTCCTTTCTTAAAAAGTGGGACAACATTAGCTATCCTCCAATCCACAGGAACTGATCCTGAATCTATAGAACATTGGAAAATGATCACCAATGCGTCCACAATTCCTAGCGCCATCTCCTTAAGTACTCTGGGATGCAGACCATCAGCACCTGGGGATTTATCAGCCTTCAGTCCCATCAGTCTACCCAACACCATTTCCTGCCTAATGTGGATTTCCTTCAGTTCCTCCGTCATCCTAGGATCTCTGGCCACTAGAACATCTGGGAGATTGTTTGTATCTTCCTTAGTGAAGACAGATCCAAAGTACTGGTTCAACTCATCTGCCATTTCCTTGTTTCCCATAATAAATTCCCCATCTTCTGTCTTCAAGGGACCCACATTTGCCGTGACTATTTTTTTCCTCTTTACATACCTAAAAAAGCTTTTACTATCCTCCTTTATATTATTGGCTAGTTTACCCTCGTACCTCATCGTTTCTCCCCATATTGCCTTCTTAGTCATCTTCTGTTGCTCTTTAAAAGAGTCCCAATCCTCTGGCTTCCCACTCTTCTTTGCTTTGTTGTACTTCTGTTCTTTATATTTATGCTGTCCTTGACTTCCCTTGTCAACCACGGGTGTCTCTTACTCCCCTTGGAATCTTTCCTCCTCTTTGGGATAAATTGATCCTGCAACTTCTGCATTAGAAAACCTTGACTTTCAGAAAGCCTTTGACAAGGTTCCCAGAGTGTGGGCCAAAGGGTGTCTGGGTGCTGTGCAACTCTCCACGCCGCTACTCACCGACCACGCGCAGCTCAAAGTGCTCCACGTCACGGTTCCTCGGCTCCCTGCCAAAGTAGTTTGTCTCTATCTCGTAGGTCCCCTGGTCACCGAGCCCCACGGCCCACAGCTCGATGACACCGTCCAGTCGGAAGCGGACTCTGTCCCTGTAGGACGGGTGGATCCGGGACGGACTCTCCGGGCTGTAAGACTTCCAATCCAGGATCGGCAGGTCGGGATGGAGACGCCACATCGCCACCGTGATCTTCTCGTGGCTGTGGGGCTGGATGGGGAACCTCACCGTCCCACCCATGGGGACAGTGGTGACCGAGCCCACGGTGGCCGACGTTCTTGTTCCGCACAGAGCCGCAGTGTGGAGACCTGCAACACAACATGGTCATTGTACCTGCCTGCTTCATCATCCACAGAAAACACTGCCCCTCACATTCCCATTGAACCTGACCCCCCCTCTCCCGGGAACTGTGTGTTTGTGTTGTCATTTGTGAGCGGAGCACCAAGGCACATTCCTTGAATGTGCACATACTTGGCCAATAAACCCATTCATTCATTCATCAACTTATTCATTCATTCACGAAAAGGTGAAGCTAAAGATGAAAGGGGTCAGAAAGGGGGTCAGATGAGGAGAGTAATGAAATGTGAAGCTGCAGGGAGGGGTATCGATATGAGAGTCAGTCTGAAGAAGGTTCTCGACTCAAAACATCATCTATTCCTTTTCTCCACAGATGCTGCCTGACCCGCTGAGTTACTCCAGCACTCTGTGAAACGTTACCTATCCATGTTCTCCAGATGTTGCCTGACCCGCTGAGTTACCTCAGCACTCTGTGAAACGTCACCTATCCATGTTCTCCACAGATGCTGCCTGACCCGCTGAGTTACTCCAGCACTCTGTGAAACATCACCTATCCATGTCCTCCACAGATGCTGCCTGACCCGCTGAGTTACTCCAGCACTCTGTGAAACGTTACCTATCCATGCTCTCCACAGATGCTGCCTGACCCGCTGAGTTACCTCAGCACTCTGTGAAACGTCACCTATCCATGTTCTCCACAGATGCTGCCTGACCCACTGAGATACTCCAGCACTCTGTGAAACGTCACCTATCCATGTTCTCCACAGATGCTGCCTGACCCGGAGTTATTCCAGCACTCTGTGAAAAGTCACCTATCCATGTTCACCACAGATGCTGCCTGACCCGCTGAGTTACTCCAGCACTCTGTGAAACGTCACCTATCCATGTTCTCCACAGATGCTGCCTGACCCGCTGAGTTACTCCAGTTTATTGCATCTACACTCTTGTTTAAGACCACCACACCCTGGGGAAAAGGCCTGTGACCATCCACATTACCAACGCTCCTCATGGTTTTATACACCTCAACAAGAATCCCCCTCATCCCCAGAGTAGGGACCTACCCTGTGCAGTCTCTCCCTGTAACCTAACCCCCACTGTGCCCGTGCCAAGCTGGTCTATCCCTTCTGCACCCTCTCCAGCACCATGCCACCTCCCTGTAGCTGGGCGCTAGAACTGTGGTTTCACCAACGACACACAGATAGATACATCATGATGTACAATGGTGGCGCAGCGGTAGAGCTGCTGCCACACAGCGCCAGAGACCAGGGTTCGATCCTGACCACGGGTGCTGTCTGCGTGGAATCTGTACGTTCTCCCCGTGACCTGCGTGGGTTTTCTCCGGGATCTATGATAGTTGTAGAATTGGGCCATTCGGCCCATCAAGTCTACTCTGCCATTCAATCACGGCTGATCTATCTCTCCATCCTAACCCCATTCTCCTGCCTTCTCCCCATAACCCCTGACACCCGCACTGACCAACAATTTATCTATCTCTGCCTTAAAAATATCCAATAGACAATAGGTGCAGGAGGAGGCCATTCGGCCCTTCGAGCCAGCACCCCCATTCAATGTGATCATGGCTGATCATTCTCAATCAGTACCCCGTTCCTGCCTTCTCCCCATACCCCCTGACTCCGCTATCCTTAAGAGCTCTATCCAGCTCTCTCTTGAATGCATTCAGAGAATTGGCCTCCACTGTCTTCTGAGACAGAGAATTCCACAGATTCACAACTCTCTGACTGAAAAAGTTTTTCCTCATCTCAGTTCTAAATGGCCTACCCCTTATTCTTAAACTGTGGCCCCTTGTTCTGGACTCCCCCAACATTGGGAACATGTTTCCTGCCTCTAACGTGTCCAACCCCTTAATAATCTTATACGTTTCAATAAGATCTCCTCTCATCCTTCTAAATTCCAGTGTATACAAGCCTAGTCGCTCCAGTCTTTCAACACATGATAGTCCCACCATTCCGGGAATTAACCTAGTAAACCTATGCTGCACGCCCTCAATAGCAAGAATATCCTTCCTCAAATTTGGAGACCAGATCCACTGACTTGTGGCCTCCACAGCCGTCTGTGGCAAAGAATCCCACAGATTCACCACCCTCTGACTAAAGAAATTCCTCCTCATCTCCTTCCTGAAGGAACGTCCTTTAATTCTGAGGCTGTGCCCTCTGGTCCTAGACTCTCCCACTAGTGGAAACACCCTCTCCACATCCACCCTATCCGGGTCTTTCACTATTCGGTAGGTTTCAATGAGGTCCCCCCTCATTCTTCTAAACTCCAGCAATTACAGCGAAAATTGCTGACAATATTCCAAATGGGGCCTGACCAGTGCCTTGTAGAGCCTTAGCATAACACCCCCTGTTTTTGTACACAAGCCCTCTTGAAATAACTGAGTTTGCTTTCTTTACTACTGACACTCTTCCCTCCAAACCTCTCAAGACCGATAGGCTTGTAGGTTAATTGGCTTCTGTAAAATGAGAGATTGTCCCTTGTGTGTGTGAAGGGCAGCGTTAGTGCGGCCTGATCGCTGGTCGCTGCGTACCCGGTGGGCCGAAGGGCCTGTTTCTGCGCCGTGTCACTAAGCTAAATGACATTTTCACTGATGAATGTAGACACAAAATGCTGGGCTAACTCAGCGGGTCAGGCAGCATCTGTGGAGAGAAGGAATAGGTGACGATTCACAGAGTGCTGGAGTAACTCAGCAGGTCAGGCAGCATCTCTGGAGAGAAGGAATGGGTGACGTTTCGGGTTCTTCAGAGAAGGATCTCGACCCGAAAAGTCACCCATTCCTTCTCTCCACAGATAGAAACATAGAAAATAGGTGCAGGAGTAGGCCATTTGGCCCTTCGAGCCTGCACCGCCATTCAATATGATCATGGCTGATCATCCAGCTCAGTAACCTGTACCTGCCTTCTCTCCATACCCCCTGATACCTTTAGCCACAAGGGCCACATCTAACTCCCTCTTAAATATAGCCAATGAACTGGCCTCAACTACCTTCTGTGGCAGAGAATTCCACAGACTCACCACTCTCTGTGTGAAGAAATGTTTTCTCATCTCGGTCCTAAAAGACTTCCCCCTTATCCTTAAGCTGTGACCCCTGGTTTTGGACTTCCCCAACATCGGGAACAATCTTCCCGCATCTAGCCTCTCCAACCCCTTAAGAATTTTATATGTTTCAATAAGATCCCCCCTCAGTCTTCTAAATTCCAGCGAGTATAAGCCTAGTCTATCCAGTCTTTCTTCATATGAAAGTCCTGCCATCCCAGGGATCAATCTGGTGAACCTTCTCTGTACTCCCTCTAAGGCTAGAATGTCTTTCCTCAGATTAGGAGACCAAAACTGTACACAATACTCCAGGTGCGGTCTCACCAAGGCCCTGTACAACTGCAGCAGGACCTCCCTGCTTCTATACTCAAATCCTCTTGCTATGAATGCTAACATACCATTCGCTTTCTTCACTGACTGCTGCACCTGCACGCTTGCTTTCAATGACTGGTGCACCATGACACCCAGGTCACGTTGCATCTCCCCTTTTCCTAATTGGCCACCATTCAGGTAATACTCTGCTTTCCTGTTCTTGCCGCCAAAGTGGATAACCTCACATTTATCCACATTATATTGCATCTGCCATGCATTTGCCCACTCTCCTAATCTTTCCAAGTCACTCTGCAGCCTCCTAGCATCCTCCTCGCCGCTAACACTGCCACCCAGCTTCGTGTCATCCGCAAACTTAGAGATATTGCATTCAATTCCCTCGTCCAAATCATTAATATATATTGTAAATAACTGGGGTCCCAGCACTGAGCCTTGCGGTACCCCACTAGTCACTGCCTGCCATTCCGAAAAGGACCCGTTTATTCCTACTCTTTGCTTCCTGTCGGCCAACCAATTCTCTATCCACCTCAACACTCAACCCTCAATACCGTGTGCTTTAAATTTGTACCCCAATCTCCTATGTGGGACCTTGTCGAAGGCCTTCTGAAAGTCCAGATATAACACATCGACTGGTTCTCCCTTATGCACTCTACTAGTTACATCCTCGAAAAATTCTATAAGATTCGTCAGGCATGATTTGCCTTTCATAAATCCATGCTGACTTTGTCTGATGATTTCAACACTTTCCAAATGTGATGCTTTCCCATCTTTAATAACTGACTCTAGCATTTTCCCCACTACCGATGTTAGGCTAACTGGTCTATAATTCCCCGTTTTCTCTCTCCCTCCCTTTTTAAAAGTGGGGTTACATTAGCTACCCTCCAATCCTCAGGAACTACTCCAGAATCTAAAGAGTTAAAAAAAATTATCACTAATGCATCCACTATTTCTGAGGCTACTTCCTTAAGCACTCTGGGATGCAGCCTATCTGGCCCTGGGGATTTATCGGCCTTTAATCCATTTAATTTACCTAACACCACTTCCCGACTAACCTGGATTACCCTCAGTTCCTCCATCTCGTTAGACCCCCCGGTCCCCTACTATTTCCGGCAGATTGTTTATGTCTTCCCTCGTGAAGACAGAACCAAAGTAGTTGTTCAATTGGTCTGCCATCTCCTTGTTCCCTATGATCAATTCACCTGTTTCCGACTGCAAGGGACCTACATTTGTCTTAACTAGTATTTTTCTCTTCACGTATCTATAAAAGCTTTTGCAGTCAGTTTTTATGTTCCCTGTCAGTTTTCTCTCATAATCTATTTTCCCTTTCCTACTTAAGCCCTTTATCCTCCTCTGCTGGACCTGGTTTGTTCTTTTGCCAAACTGGGATGAACAATTGTTGTAGTTCATTTAGATGAGGCCCAACCCGCTGAGTTACCCCAGTACAGTGTTTGACTGACAATTGTCCACTCCCAACTCCGTGGACAGCAGCTCTCGTTCTCTCTCTCTCTACCCCCTCTGTCTCCCTCCCTCCTTCCCCCTCTCCCTCCATTTCTCCCCCTCTCCCTCCCTCCCTCCCCCTCTCTGTCTCTCCCCATCTCCATCTGTCTCTCCCCATCTGTCTCTTTCTCCCCCATCTCTCTTTTTCCCCCATCTCTCCCTTTCTCCCCATCTCTCTCTCTCTCTCCCCATCTCTCTCTTTCTCCCCCATCTCTTTCCCTCTCTCCCCCATCTCTTTCCCTCTCCCCCCATGTCTCAGCCATCTCCCCATCTCTTCCCGTCTTCCCATCTCTCGCTCCACATCTCTCCCCCTCTCCCTCTCCCTCCCTCCATCTCTTTCTCCCCATCCCTCTCTCGCCCTCCATCTCTCTCCCCCCATCTCTCCCTCCCCCCATCTCCCCCCCCCACCATCTCTCTCTCCCCCCCCCCCCATGTCTCTACCTGCCAGCAGGCACAGCAGATGGACGGCCGTGCAGAGAGAGCGCCGCATCCTGGCAGTGTCCCGGTCCCGGTCCCGGTCCAGTCTGGCGACCCACTCCAGGCTGTGGAGAAACGCCCTGGTGAAGCGGGACAGAGAAAAGGGAGACTGACTGAGGGACCGACGAAGCTCCGCTCCCGCTCCGGCCCCTCCCCTTCCGGCTCTCCCGCCCCTCCCCCCCGGGCTCACCCGCCCCTCCCCCCCGGCTCTCCCGCCCCTCCCCCCGGGCTCACCCGCACCCCCCCCGGGCTCACCCGCCCCTCCCCCCGGGCTCACCCGCCGCCCCCCCGTCGGCTCTCCCGCCCCTCCCCCCCGGGCTCACCCGCCCCCCCCCCCCGGCTCACCTGCCCCCCCGGCTCTCCACGCCAAGCCCCCCCCCCTCCCCGGCTCTCCAAGCACCCCCGGTTCTCCAAGCCCCCCCCCCCTGGCTCTCCAGGCCCCGGCCCTCCCCGGCCCCGGTGCGTGCACGCGTACATTCCGCATGACGCAGCGGAGGCCGCCCAGAGCCGCGCACGCGCACTTCGCCGAGCAGCCATCACGCAGCGGGTCCGGGGCGGGGCCAGGAGAGGAGGGCGGGGCCAGGGGAGAAGGGCGGGGCCGGGGTGCGGATCCCGGGGCGGAGGGCGGGGCCAGGGGAGGTTTGTTTGTCCTTCGCCCAGAGCGGGCGACGTCTGATCGTCGTTCACGGAGAATTATAGAAACATAGAAACATAGAAAATAGGTGCAGGAGTAGGCCATTCGGCCCTTCGAGCCTGTACGCACCGCCATTCAATATGATCATGGCTGATCATCCAGCTCAGTATCCCGTACCTGCCTTCTCTCCATACCCCCTGATCCCTTTAGCCACAAGGGCCACATCTAACTCCCTCTTAAATATAGCCAATGAACCGGACTCAACTACCTTCTGTGGCAGAGAATTCCACAGACTCACCACTCTCTGTGTGAAGAAATGTTTTCTCATCTCGGTCCTAAAAGTCTTCCCCCTTATTCTTAAGCTGTGACCCCTGGTTCTGGACTTCCCCAACATCGGCAAACAATCTTAATAATAATAATAATAATATATTTATTTTATATAGCGCCTTAACACATGCACAAAGCGCTTTACAAATACAATTAACATAGAAACAAACAGACAAACAGACAAACTATCCTGACGGAAAAGCGGCGAATAATCAACGCCAGCGTCCTCTCACGTCAGGGTCCGGCAGTAGACATTAAAGAACACAAGACACACAGATACAATTTTTTACACAAAACAGCCATCACAGTGATTGCTCTAGGCATACCCTCACTGTGATGGAAGGCAAAGTCTTATCTCCTCCTCGTTCTTCTCCCGTGGCGCCACGAGGCGATCGAGGCTCCCAACCCCTTGAAGCCCCCACCGGGCGATGGAAAATGCCGCGGCCGCATCTAACCTCTCCAACCCCTTAAGAATTTTATATGTTTCTATAAGATCCCCCCTCAGTCTTCTAAATTCCAGCGAGTACAAGCCCAGTCTATCCAGCCTTTCTTCATATGAAAGTCCCGCCATCCCAGGAATCAATCTGGTGAACCTTCTCTGTACTCCCTCTAAGGCAAGAACGTCTTTCCTCAGATTAGGAGACCAAAACTGCACACAATACTCCAGGTGCGGCCTCACCAAGGCCCTGTACAACTGCAGTAGAACCTCCCTGCTCCTAAACTCAAATCCTCTTGCTATGAATGCCAACATACCATTCGCTTTCTTCACTGCCTGCTGCACCTGCACGCTTGCTTTCAATGACTGGTGTACCACGACACCCAGGTCACGTTGCATCTCCCCTTCTCCTAATCGGTCACCATTCAGGTAATACTCTGCTTTCCTGTTCTTGCCACAAAAGTGGATAACCTCACATTTATCCACATTATGTTGCATCTGCCATGCATTTGCCCACTCGCCTAATCTATCCAAGTCATCGGGGAAACATAGAAACATAGACAACAGGTGCAGGAGGAGGCCATTCGGCCCTTCGAGCCAGCACTGCCATTCGCCGTGATCATGGCTGATCATCCACAGTCAGTACCCCGTTCCTGCCTTTTCCGCAGACCCCGACTGCACGGACATAGTGTGAACTGTTCCATGTTCCACAAGGATCTTGTCGTAAACTTTGGGATCTGGGACCATGGACACATCTGGTCACATCTGCCACAGAGACGGGACAGCAGCAAACCCGTTCCCCGTCACCCAGAGACGGGGTGCTCTGTCACCCCCCCCCCCCCCCCCCCACGTACAGCGGTCCCCACACTGCAACTCTCCCGGTCCCACAATACCCGCTCATCATCCCTTTGAGAGAGAGAGAGAGGGGGGGGAGAGAGAGAGAGGGAGAGGGGGGAGGAGAGAGAGAGGGGAGGGGTGAGAGAGAGGGAGAGAGAGGGAGAGGGGAGGAGAGAGAGAGAGAGAGAGAGAGAGAGAGAGAGAGAGAGAGAGAGAGAGAGAGAGAGAGAGAGAGAGAGAGAGAGAGAGAGGAGAGAGAGAGGGGGAGGAGACAGAGAGAGAGAGAGAGCCGATAGAAAGGGAGAAAGAGAGAGAGAGAGGGAGAGAGAAGGAGAGGAAGAGAGAGATAGAGAAATAGATAGAGAGGGGAGAGAGAGAGAGAGAGAAAGGGGAGGAGAGAGAGAGAGGGGGCAGGGAGGGAGGGAGGGAGGGAGGGAGGGAGAGAGAGAGGGGAGGGAGGGAGAGAGAGAGAGGGGGGGAGGGAGAGAGAGATGGAGGGAGAGAGAGATGGAGGGAGAGAGAGAGAGAGGGTGGGGAAGAGAGATAGAGAGGGAGGGAGAGAGAGAGAGATAGAGACATAGATAGAGAGAGAGAGGGGAGAGAGAGAGAAGGTGGGAGAAGGTGGGGAGGAGAGGAGAGGAGAGAGATTTAGAGAGAGAGAGAGACGGTGGCGCAGCGGTAAAGTTGCTGCCTTACAGCGAATGCAGCGCCGGAGACTCAGGTTCGATCCTGACTACGGGGGCCGTCTGTACGGAGTTTGTACGTTCTCCCCGTGACCTGCGTGGGTTTTCTCCGAGATCTTCGGTTTCCACCCACACTCCAAAGACGTACAGGTATGTAAGGTTAAATGTAAAAAAATTGTCCCTAGTGTGTGTAGGATAGTGTTAATGTGCGGGAATCGCTGGGCGGTGCGGACTTGGTGGGCCGAAAAGGCCTGTTTCCGCGCTGTATCTGAAATATGAAATATAATAAGAGAGAGAGGGAGAGGGGGAGGAGACAGAGATGGGGGGAGGGAGAGAGAGGGGGAGGGGGAGGAAACAGAGAGGGGGAGGAGAGAGATAGACAGAGAGAGAGGGGGGAGAGAGGGGACAGAGAGAGAGAGAGGGGGAGATAGAAAGGGAGAGGAGAGAGAGAGAGGGGGAGGAGAGAGAGAGAGAGAGGGAGAGAGAGAGAGAGAGAAAAAGAGATAGAGAGAGAGAAAAAGAGAGAGGGGGAGAGAGAGAGGGAGAGAGAGAAAGAGTGAGAGAAAGAGTGAGAGGCTCCCTCCCTCACCGCCGTCGCCATGGCGGCCACTTCCTGGCATGGTTGGACTACAACTCCCAGCAGCCCCCGCGGCACGGCCTAGCCCGGGACCCACAGCCTGGGCCTGGAGTTCTAGTCCTTGTGGTGGGGCAGCGGCCTAGCCTTGGACCCCACAGCCTGGGCCTGGAGTTCTGCACCTTGTGGTGGGACAGCGGCCTAGCCTTGGACCCACAGCCTGGGCCTGGATTTGTGGCCCTTGTGGTGGGGCAGCGGCGTAGCCTTGGACCCACAGCCTGGGCCTGGAGTTCTGCTCCTTGTGGTGGGGCAGCGGCCTAGCCTTGGACCCACAGCCTGGGCCTGGAGTTCTGTCCCTTGTGGTGGGGCGGCGGCCTAGCCTTGGACCCCACAGCCTGGGCCTGGAGTTGATCAGCAGCCTGGGCCTGGAGTTCTGGTCTGAGAGCAGGTAGATGGGACTAGGTCGCAGAAAGTGTTCGGCATGGACTACAAGGGCCAAACTGGCCTGTTTCCGTGCTGTAATTGTTATATGGTTATATGGTTGTGGTGGGGCAGCGGCCTAGCCCAGGACCCACAGCCTGGGCCTAGAGTTCTGCTCCTTGTGGTGGGGCAGCGGCCTAGCCTTGGACCCACAGCCTGGGCCTAGAGTTGTAGTCCTTGTGGTGGGGCAGCGGCCTAGCCCAGGACCCACAGCCTGGGCCCGGAGTTGCACTGCCGGCCTTTCCCTTCTGCCTTTAGCCTCGCAGCCTTGGCCCCCAGTCTAGCCCAGGCCAACAGGCCCACAAACAGCAGCAGCAGCCTCCCCTCACCACATCACACCTTGTCGCTGTGGGACAAGGATCTGCCTTTACTGCTTCACACCGAAGACAGTCACCAAAACCCTGAGGCAGAGAATGCCACAGATTCACAACTCTCTGACTGAAAAAGTTTTCCTCATCTCAGTTCTAAATGGCCTACCCCTTATTCTTAAACTGTGGCCCCTTGTTCTGGACTCCCCCAACATTGGGAACATGTTTCCTGCCTCTAACGTGTCCAACCCCTTAATTATCTTATACGTTTCGATAAGATCTCCTCTCATCCTTCTAAATTCCAGTGTATACAAGCCTAGTCGCTCCAGTCTTTAGACCCTTCTTCTGAGGTTAAAAGGAAAATGAACTGCAGATGCTGGTTTATACCAAAGATAGACACAAAATGCTGGAGGAACTCAGCGGGTCAGGCAGCATCTCTGGAGAACATGGACAGGTTGACCTGATTAGTACGGGTGTCAGGGGATATGAGGAGAATGGGGTTGAGAAGGAACGATAGTCAGCCATGATTGAATGGCAGAGTAAACTTGATGGGCCGAATGGCCTAATTCCGCTCCTAGAACTTATGGACAGGGGGCGTTTCGGGTCGGGAACTTCAGTCAGGCAGCGTCTCTGGAGAAAACAGGCAGGTGACATTTCGGGTCGGTCTTCAGTCTGAAGAAGGGTCCCAACCTGAAACGTCACCTATTCATGTTCTCCACAGATGCTGCCTGAGTTACTCCAGCACTTTGTGCCTTTTGTTTAACAATAAGCACTCTCAACTCTCTTAATAAACCTTCCCTGACTCCTTCCAACATATTAATATCCATCCTTAAATGCAGAGTTGAATTCTGAATACAGCTCCAAATGTATTCCTACCAATGCCCAACATAACTGAAATATAACCTCCCTTGATAAATACAAAATGCTGGAGTAACTCAGCGGGTCAGGCAGCATCTGTGGAGAACATGGATAGGTGACGTTTCACAGAGTGCTGGAGTAACTCAACGGGTCAGGCAGCATCTGTGGAGAACATGGATAGGTGAAGTTTCACAGTGCTGGAGTAACTCAGCGGGTCAGGCAGCATCTGTGGAGAACATGGATAGGTGACGTTTCACAGAGTGCTGGAGTAACTCAGCGGGTCAATAGACAATAGACAATAGGTGCAGGAGTAGGCCATTCAGCCCTTCGAGCCAGCACCGCCATTCAATGCGATCATGGGTGATCACTCTCAATCAGTACCCCGTTCCTGCCTTCTCCCCATACCCCCTCACTCCGCTATCCTTAAGAGCTCTATCCAGCTCTCTCTTGAAAGCATCCAACGAACTGGCCTCTACTGCCTTCTGAGGCAGAGAATTCCACACCTTCACCACTCTCTGACTGAAAAAGTTCTTCCTCATCTCCGTTCTAAATGGCCTACCCCTTATTCTTAAACTGTGGCAGCATCTCTGGAGAACATGGATAGGTGACGTTTCATAGAGTGCTGGAGTAACTCAGCGGGTCAGGCAGCATCTCTGGAGAGAAGGAATGGGTGAAGTTTTGGGTCGAGACCCTTCTTCAGACCTGAACGAAACTAAACTGAAACTGAACTAATCTAAATCTGAACTAAATTGAACTGAACTAAACTGAACTAAAGAAGAAGGGTCTCGACCCGAAACGTCACCCATTCCACTCCCCACCCTCACCACTCATCTCCCACACACTCCCCACCCCCACACCAACCCTCCCCTTCCTCACTCCTCACCCCCACATCTATCCCACGCTCACCCCCACCCCTCCTCCCACAACCCTCCCACCCCCACACCTCTCCCACCCCCACCCCTCCTCTACAACCCCTATCCCTCCCACCCCACCCCCTCACCTACTCTCCCACCCCTCCTCCCCATCCCTGCTACCCCCCCATCGCCCCACCCCTTCCCCCACCAAACTTCTTCCCCCCACCCCCATCCCACCACTCCCCATTCTAACAACCCCTCCCTTCCCCTCACCTCCTCCCCCACTCCCCTACTCACACCCCCAACTCCACCCCTCCCACTCTCCACCCACTTACCTACTCTCCCACCCTTACTCCTCCCCACACCCCCATCCCTCCTCTCCCACCCCCACACCTCATCCTCCTCTCCCACCCCTACTCTCTCACTCCCCACCCCCACACCCCTACTCCCAACCCACTCCCACCCCTCTCCCACACCCCCATCCGCACCCCTCTCCCACCCCTCCTCTCCCACTCCCCCATCCCCACCCCTCTCTCTCCACTCCCACTCTCCACCCCCTTACCTGCTCTCCCACCCCCTCACCTTCTCTCCCACCCCACTTCTCACCCTCACCCTCACCCCACTTCTCACCCTCACCCTCACCCCACACCCCCTCACCTACTCTCCCACCCCCACCACTCCTCTCCCACCCCTTATCCTATCCAACTCCCATCCCTCCCACCACCTCCTCTCCCACCCCAACCCTTCTCTCACCCTCACCCCTCTCCCACCACTCCCCACCCCTCCTCCCCACCCCTGCTACCCCCCATCGCCCCACCCCCTTCCCCCCACCAAACTTCTTCCCCCCACCCCCATCCCACCACTCCCCATTCTACCGCACCCCATTCCCTCGTCACCCCAACCCTCCATCTCCACCCATCCCACACCCCTCCACCCACCCATCCTCCTCCCCCCGTCACTCCGACCCACCCCACCCCCACTACCCCTTCTTCCACCCCATCCCACCACCATTCCCCCCTTTACCCATCGCCCTCGTTCACCTCCTCGTGCCCCTGAGCCTGGTGGGACATGTTTTGTAGCTTCAGTATCTTCTGCCTGTCAGGACATTGGGCGGCCGGGGATGATGCTGCTGAATGGACAGTGGGCAAATAAAGCAATGATTTTCATCAACAACTTTATCCAAGGACCCAAACAGTCTTTCCAGGTGAGACAGATGTTCACCTGCACCTCCTCCAACCTCAATTATTGCACCCGCTGCTCCAGATGTCAAATTATTTACATCGGCGAAACCAAGCGCAGGCTCGGCGATCGCTTCGCTCAATACCTGCGCTCGGTCCGCGTTGGCCAAACTGATCTCTCGGTGGCCGAGCACTTCAACTCCCCCTCCCACTCCCAGTCTGACCTTTCTGTCATGGGCCTCCTCCAGTGCCATAGTGAGGCCCACCGGAAATTGGAGGAACAGCAGCTCATATTTCGCCTGGGCAGTTTGCAGCCCAGAGGTATGAACATCGACTTCTCCAACTTTAGATAGTTCCTCTGTCCCTCTCTTCCCCTCCCACTTCCCAGTTTTCCCTCTATCTTCCTATCTCCACCTATATCCTTCCTTTGTCCCGCCCCCCTGACATCAGTCTGAAGAAGGGTCTCGACCCGAAACGTCGCCCATTCCTTCTCTCCTGAGATGCTGCCTGACCTGCTGAGTTACTCCAGCATTTTGTGAATAAATACCTTCGATTTGTACCAGCATCTGCAGTTATTTTCTTATACTTATCAGTCTCCAGAGTCGCCTGCTCAATATTCTTGCCATTGAGGGAGTGCAGCGTAGGTTCACCAGGTCAATCCCCAGGATGGCGGGACTGACGTACGATGAAAGAATGGGTCGACTGGGCTTGTGTTCACTGGAATTTACATGGATGAGAGGGGATCTTATAGAAACATGCAAAATTCTTAAGGGATGAGACAATAGGTGCAGGAGGAGGCCATTTAGCCCTTCGAGCCAGCACTGCCATTCAATGTGATCATGGCTGATCATTCTCAATCAGTACCCCGTTCCTGCCTCCATACCCCCTGACTCCGCTATCCTTAAGAGCTCTATCTAGCTCTCTCTTGAATGCATTCAGAGAATTGGCCTCCACTGCCTTCTGAGGCAGTAAATTCCACAGATTCACAACTCTGACTGAAAACGTTTATCCTCATCTCCGTTTTAAATGGCCTACCCCTTATTCTTAAACTGTGGCCCCTGGTTCTGGACTCCCCCAACATTGGGAACATGTTTCCTGCCTCTAACGTGTCCAACCCCTTAATAATCTTATATGTTTCGATAAGATCCCCTCTCATCCTTCTAAATTCCAGTGAGTACAAGCCTAGTTGCTCCAGTCTTTCAACATATGACAGTCCCGCCATTCCGGGAATTAACCTAGTAAACCTACGATTAGACAGGCTAGATGCAGGAAAAATGTTCCCCATGTTGGGGGAGTCCAGAACCAGGGGTCACACAGTTTAAGAATAAGGGGTCGGCCATTTAGGACTGAGATCAGGAAAAACGTTTTCACCCAGAGAGTTGTGAATCTGTGGAATTCTCTGCCACAGAAGACAGTGGAGGCCAATTCTCCGGATGAATTTAGCTCTGAGGGCTAACGGAATCAAGGGATGTGGGGAGAAAGCAGGAACGGGGTACTGATTTTAGGTGATCAGCCATGAATGTATTGAATGGCGGTACTGGCTCAAAAGGCCGAATGACCTCCTCCTGCACCTATTTTCTATGTTTCTATGCATGAACTCAAAGCTTTTTAGATATACTGCATGGATTCATAGAAACATAGGAAATAGGTGCAGGAGGAGGCCATTCGGCCCTTCGAGCCTGCACCGCCATTCAATGTGATCATGGCTGATCATTCGGGCCCTTTGGCCCACTGAGTCCGCACCGACCATTGATCGCCCGTTCACACTAGCTCTGTGTAGAGCCACTTCCTCCCTGTAGATCAGACACTGGATTCAGCGTCAGTCAACCAAGTAATGTGAAGGAAAGTGTGTTTAACGTTTAGTTTGGAGATACAGCCTTGAAACAGGCCCTTCGGCCCATCAAGTCTACGCCAACCGGCGATCGCACGAGCTCTGTCCGACACACACTGGGAACAATTTACTATTGTACCAAAGAGTGGGGGAGGGAAGGGGGGGGTTGGAGGGAGGAGGGAAGGGGGGGAGAGTGGATGGAGGTATGAAGGGGAAGAGTGGAGGGGGGAAGAGAGAGGTGGGGATGGGGAAGAGAGTGGAGGGAAGGGGGGGAGAGTGGAGGGAGGAGGGAAGGGGGGGAGAGTGGATGGAGGTGGGAAGGGGAAGAGTGGAGGGAAGGGGGGGAGAGTGGTGGGGGAGAGGAGCAGACAAACTCAGCGGGTCAGGCAGCATCTGTGGAGAACACGGATAGGTGACGTTTCGGGTCGAGACCCTTCTTCAGTAAGAATCTAGTTGTTCCGTTTCTAGGGTGCAAGACATTATACCATTGAGTGGAGGAAGGGGGGAGGTGAAGGGGGAGGCGAAGGGGGGGTGAAGGGGGGGGAGGTGAAGGGGGGTGAAGGGGGGGAGGTGAAGGGGGTGAAGTGAAGGGGGGAGGTGAAGGGGGGGGAGAGAGGGAGAGAGAGAGAGAGAAAGAGAGGAGGAGAGAGGAAGAGAGAGAGCAAGGGGAGAGGAGACAGAGAGCGAAAGATAGAGATGGGAGGGGAGAGAGAGCGAGAAAGAGAGGGGGCGAGAGAGAGAGGGCACGAGAGAGAGGGGGTCGAGAGAGAGAGCATGGAAACAGAAAATAGGTGCAGGAGGAGGCCATTCCCCCGGAGACGCTGCCTGTCCCGCTGGGTTACTCCGGTGTGTCTAGGGTGCAGGGAGCGACTGTAGATGAGGGTTTACATGGGGGTTTGGTGTAAAGTGCAGGTTGTTCAGATCTACTGAGTGGATCAGCACCGCCCAGATCAGTGATTAAACCAGAGAAGTCGCTCCAGGCGCCGCCCTGACAACAACTCATTGGCAGAGTAACGATGCGGATTTAAACCTTTAAACCAATTCACGATCAGAGCGGGTTATTTAAACTTACAACCCACACTCCCTGCATCTCAGACAGTTCACTGCCATTGTAGGTGAGTTACTCTGTCCCCTCTACAACCCTAAATGTTCTTATAAGAGCAGTATCTGTATTGAGTCGTGGATCATTGACGAGGAACGGAGGTCAGGAACAGGAGTCTGGTTTAGGGATGGATCCATGCTGGTTGGGTAACCAACCTAACACCCTTATCCAGGTGGGATGGCAGCAGCAAGTGGAGCTGGAGGACAGGGTATCCGGAATACCCTGCGAGTATCGGTGAAGGACCTCAGGGAGGGGACACCTTTCTCAAGGGACCTCTTCATCAAGAAGGTGCTGCTGGAGGCCTGTGGATTCAAGGCCGGGGACAACTTCTGCCTCCAGGACTTCCCAGGTAATGGATATTTTGACATTACCTTCCAGAACCCGGCGGGATGGTAGAAGATGCTGCAGGACTTCCGGGAGAAGGGGGACGAAGCCCCGCTGTCGCTCCTGAAGGTGCAGCCGCTCTTCACCCTCCCCACCCAGAGGGAACGGATGATCACGGTGCACATGTTTAACCCACATGTGCCCGTCGTGGATGTCCTCACCTTCCTTGCGCGCTACGTCGAAGGGGCAGGGAACTGTGTGGACATAAAGGACTTGTTCGGGATCTGGACGAGCAAGAGGCAAGTGAAGGTGAAGCTGAGGGTGGACGGGAAGGGATTCATCATCCACCCTCCCTCGGTGTTCGCCATCGGTGTTCGCCCATGGTGTGCAGGAAATGCAACAAACCTGGGCACGTGGCGGCAGTATGCAGGACAGTCGTCTGCAGAAACTGCAAACTAGAAGTCCACGAGACAAGGGACTGTAAAGAAAGTAAGAGCTGCAACCTGTGTGGGGAGGGAGGCCACCTTTAAAGGGCCTGCCCTAAAAGAGCTAGCACTTATGCATAGGCGATAAGAGGGGCCGCTGCCAGCGCCCCCAGGGCGGTCGAGACGCCTACTACCACGGCAAAAGCCCAAATAGGAAAGGAGAGCAGGGGCGATGACAGCTCGACTACCTCGAGCCCCAAACCGCCCGACAGAACCCCACAGCCCCCTGCCCAGGAGGGCGAGTCAATGGAAGAGGGGGAACAGGAAGTTGGCACGAGGATTGGAAGTTGGTACAGTCGAGGAAAACCCTGAAGGCTCTGCGCACCGAGAAAAAGCCGGAGGGAGCAAGCAAGTCCCAAAAAAGAGTCCTCTCCCAGGACGAGGCCAGCAACCTCTCCGCGTCGGAGGATGAGGCGACCGGGAGGAGCCGAAAACGGAGGCAGAGGAAGAAAACGGGGGAGGAGGAAGGTAAGAGGAAGAACATGTCTGTTGTCCCCCAGCCCAAGGAGACTGGGAGCAGTGCCAACGGTCCCCAGCCCCAGGAGACTGGGAGCAGTGCCAACGGGCCCCATCCCCAGGAGACTGGGAGCAGTGCCAACGGACCCCATCCCCAGGAGACTGGGAGCAGTGCCAACGGGCCCCAGCCCCAGGAGACTGGGAGCAGTGCAGCGGCCAATGGGCCCCAGCTCCAGGGAGACCGTGAGCGGCAAAACGGCCAATGGGCCCCAGCTCCGGGAGACCGGGAGCAGTGCGGTGGCCAATGGGCCCCAGCTCCAGGAAACTGGGAGCAGTGCAGTGGCCAATGGGTCCCAGCTCCGGGAGACCGGGAGCAGTGCAGTGGCCAATGGGCCTCAGCTCCGGGAGACCGGGAGCATCGCAGTGGCCACGCCAGAAAACTCACCCTGTGCTGAGGAAGTCAACACTCAGTACCAGTACCTGTGCAACGAAAAGGTGCTGGAACTCACCCAGACGATGTTCATGCGGGGGGAGAAGGACGGTCTGGAACTCTAAAGGACACTGGAGCTGAAACTGGCATCCCTAAACGTGCGCAGTGTGAAGAGCACTGCGCGATGTGTCAACGCCTTGCAGTACCTGGCCAAGGTAAAGGCGGATGTGACTTTTTTACAAGAGTGCGGGCTGCCACACCTTCGCTGCTATCGGAGGTGGTCGCGATGGTGGCCCCACGGACTGTCGGTATGGTCGGGGGGCAATGATTGTCGTGCGTCCGGTTTCGGGATCTTGCTGCGGGGAGGGGGCTTCACCATCACTGAGGTAAGGGAGGTGGTGGGGGGTCGTCTCTTGGTGGTGGATGTAATGTACCGTGGTTCTCCGCTCCGGCTGATTAATGTGTATGCCTCACCCAGGTGGAGCGAGCGGGTGGCCATCCTCCAGCAGCTCCCACCGCTGCTAGCCACGTCTAGACCGCTCGTTCTGGCCGGTGACTTCAACTGCATCATCGATGCGGCTGGACGATCCGGCAGTGCCAGCCACAGACTGGACGGCACCTCCAAACTCCTGGTGGAGACGGTCAAAGATGCAAAGCTGCGCGACGCCTTCAGCGACCCTGTAGGCGGAGCCCAGCCCCGGTTCACCTGGTCAGGACCGAACGGTTCAGCCCAGTCCCGGATAGACTTCCTCTTCACATCGAGGGCCGTCACGGTCAGACACACCGACCTCGCGCCGGTGTTCTTCTTTGACCACTGCCTCCTTCAGGCCACCTGTCACCTACAGGAGGACCGGAAGACGGGCAGAGGGACGTGGAAGTTAAATGTGGAGCTGTTGACCCCGGAGAACGTTGAGGAGCTAAAGAGGGACTACGCATGTTGGAGAACTGTGAGGCCCCTCTTTGACTCCCCGACACTCTGGTGGGAGGCAACAAAGGAGAACATCAAGAAGTTCTTCGTCTCCAAAGGTGTTCAGAGAGCAAGACAGGGTAAGAGGGAATTGTGGCAACTCCAGACAGATTTGCAGCAACTGCTCCTTCTGCAGAAGAGAGGGGGGTATGTGAGGGAGGAACTGAGAGAGTTGAAGGGCCGGCAAGCTCGGCTCTTTACCTCTGAATCCTCCAAGATCATCTTCCGGTCCAGGGTCCGCCACGTTGAGCAGGATGAGACGTGCTCACGTTTCTTCTTCCATAAGGTTCACAGGGGGAGCTCTGTGATCAAAAGCCTTAGGCACGAGGACGGCTGGGGAACATCCTCGCAGACAGACATGCTAAAGATCTGCAGATCCTTTTATAAGGATCTGTACGATAAAAAGACCACAGACAGCACCGCCTCCCAGAACTTCTTGTCCTCCACCACGGAAGTCTTGGACGACAGCAAGCGGGAGAGTCTGGACCAACCACTGACCCTGGAGGAGCTGACTGGCTCCATCCGTTCCTTTGACTCGAGTAAAATCCCGGAATCGTTGGCTTACCGGCAGAGTTGTATTGGGCTCTGTGGGACTGGGCGGGCCCGGACCTGCTGGAAGTGTACAACATATTTCTAGCCGGCAGCATCAATAGTCAATAGTCGTTTATTTGTCACATACACATAAATGTGTAGTGAAATGAAACATTACCCGCAGTTGAAACGCTAAGACCAATAAGAATAATCAATAAAAATGCAATAACATACAATCATACACTAACACCAAACAAAAGAAACATCCATCACAGTGAGTCTCCTCCAGTCCCTTTCACTGTGATGGAAGGCCAGAATGTATTTTCTCTTCCCTGCCGTCTTCTCCCGAGGTCAGGCTGTTGAACTTGCCACGTCGGGGCGGTCGGGCCTCCCGACATTGGAGCGCCGCGCCGGACGGTGAAAGGTCCGCGGCGGGCCGACCCAAGCCCCACGATTCGGGGTGGGCGAACATGCTGCCTCTGCCGCTGCCGGAGCTCCCGATGTCGGCCCCCGCCCAGGGGCCTGCGGGCTTCCGACGTCCACGCGGCCCGCGCCGGAGCCTCCGGAGACGAGTCACAGCCGCTCCCGCAGCATCCGCAGGCAGCCAGCGCCGCAGGTGGTGAGTCCGGGCCGCGGGCTCTGCGAACCAGAGCCCCAGGTGGTCCCAGGTGCATGGCCGGTGGTAGGCCGCAACGGGAACGGAGACACGACACAGAAACAAAGGTCGCGTCTCCGTTCGGGAGAGAGACTTTTTTACAGTTCCCGTTCCCTCCCACCCCTCCCCCCACATAACATACAAACACTACACCATATTAAAACTACAATTCATACAAAAACAACAAAAAACACAAAAGACAGGCGGACTGCAGGCAAGCCGCAGCTGCGACGGCAGCACTGGCTCCTCTATGAGGAAGGGCAGCATCACCCTAATCTACAAGCAGAAGGGGTAGATGAATGATATAAGGAATTGGAGACCCATCACTTTGTTGAATGTAGACTACAAGATCCTGTCTAAGGCCATCGCCAACCGGGTCAAGTCTGCTCTGGGACAGATGATCCATCCGGACCAAACCTGTGCTGTACCTGGCAGGAAAATCTCAGACAGCCTGGTGCTGCTGAGAGATACCATTGCCTACGTGCAGGACAGACGGGTGGATGCCTGCCTGGTCAGCTTGGACCAGGAGAAGGCCTTCGACAGGATATCGCACACGTACATGAGGGACGTGCTCTCCAAAATGGGCTTTGGGGAGGGAATCAGGAAGTGGATACAACTGCTCTACACCGATATCTATAGTGCAGTCCAAATTAATGGGTGGGAATCAGACAGCTTCCCCGTCAGGTCTGGAGTCAGGCAGGGTTGCCCTCTCTCCCCTGGCTTGTTCGTCTGTTGCATTGAGCCCTTTGCCGAATCTATCAGGAAGGATGCGAGCATAAGAGGAGTGACATTGCCAGGCAGTGGGGGCACTCAGGTCAAGGCCTCCCTGTACATGGACGATGGCGCCGTCTTCTGATCGGATCCAGGGTCGGTCCGCAGACTGATCAGCGTCTGCGAGCAGTTTGAGTTGGCCACGGGGGCCAGGGTGAACCGCAGGAAGAGCGAGGGCATGCTCTTTGGCAACTGGCCCGAGCGATCTTCCATCCCCTTCGTCATCAAGCCTGACTTCTTGAAGGTGCTGGGGATCTGGTTCAGGAAGGCTGAGGCGTGTAACAGGAATTGGCTGGACCGGATAGCCAAGGTGGGGAAGAAGCTGGAGCTGTGGAAGCAGCGCTCCCTCTCCATCACGGGGAAAAATCTGGTCATCAGGTGTGAGGTGCAAAAACACAATCTTTCTATTCAGTTCTTGTGAATGTTACTGGTTGTGCAAATTATAGAAATTCACCAACAGGGTATTAAATTAATCTGTTGCGGAGAAAAGAGCAGAGGAGGCCACAAGCTGCCTGGATATCTAAATTTGATGAAAATTGCGCCATCACTAGTGTTAATTGTTCATTAACTTGAACAGTTAATAAGATAACATCTTCCAGAAACACTCCTCCATCTTCCTATAGAGGAATACTTTAAATGGATGATCTTGATCGGTGTTCACGGTTTGGTTGTCGCTGCAGGTACATCACTTACTGCACATCCCTAATTATCCTCTGAGTGGTTCATTCAAGCACTTTGAACTTGATGCGTGTCTCAGCAGCGTTGTGGTCATCGCTCCTCGGACTAGTTTATTTTTAAAGGAATTGAGATGATATTTCTGAGATGATATTTCAATGGATATTTTTAAGGCAGAGAAAGCTAGATTCTTGTATAGTACGGGTGTCAGGGGATATGGGGAGAAGACAGGAAAACGGGGTTAAGAGGGAGAGAAAGATCAACCATGATTGAGTGGCGGAGCGGACTTCATGGGCTGAATGGCCACATTCTGCTCCTATCACTTATGAGTAACTGTATTTAAGGTGCGTTAGGAGACTTGAAATTGTGTCTCTGGGTTCCTCATTCAATAAATAAATAGCTGCCTCAACACCTCAAGCCGACTGCCAGTTGCTGCCTTGAGTTCGCCAGTTTCTATGGAATTGCGGCCCTTTAGTTAATAGTCATACTTAAAACCGGGATTAAGACTGGCCGGCATTTTAACGTTACACAGCGATGTAGTTTATTATCACGTGTACTGAAGTACAGGGGGAAAGTCATTGGGGAAGCTCCCGGCAGGCGCCGAGGAGTCTTCTGGAGAGGACCCAGCGGCGGTGAGGACGGGGCCGGTGGTCGAAGTCGAGGAAGGGGCCGCTGGTCGAGGACGGGCGGAGGCGGTCGAGGACAGGCCTGCAGAGGGCGCCATGAGGTCGACAGGCTCGCGTGCGCGCAGGAGATTGGACGCGCGGCCGAGAACAGAGAGGGGCCGGCGTGGTGAGAGGGGGGGGGGTCTGCGAGAACAGAGGGACCATTGGGGACTAAGTGGAATAACTTGTAATTCTATCGGCGTCCTTTGTGTGGCGACTCCGTGCAGACTGGTGTATGCAAAACAAAGAATCACACCGTGACATGTCACATGTGATAAAGTATTATTCATTCATTCATTCATTCATTCATTCATTCATTCATTCATTCATTCATTCATTCATTCATTCATTCGTTCATTCATTCACTGACACGCTGACAACAACATGGTGGTATTGGTTTGGTATGGTTTATGAATTCAGGTGCACCGAGGTACAGTGAAAAGCTTTGCTTACGTGCTGTTCATGCAAATCATACTGTACACGAGCACAATCTAGATGTACCAAGTCATACCAGCGGCCGCGCGGTTCCAGGGGAAATTCAAATTCTGAAAGTGAAATTCTGTAAAGGCTCGTTCTTTTTTACGCACGATTTTAAAGACGGGAAGCCAATCGTCCATCAAGCCTGAGGATCACGAGTGGAAACGTGAAACATCCATGTCCCTCCACAGATGCTGCCTCACCCGTTGAGTCGACCGGATTTTTTTTGTTGAGATTCCAGCAACTCCTGGCTCTTGTGTCTCAACTCTCTGCCGCCACTCACTGTATTCCCATCAGCCCCACTGCTTACACTCATTTCTCGCACTCGTACCATCACCCCCTCCCCCTCCCCTCACCCTACCCTATTCCCCTTTGCCTCCACCCCCACACGAACCTACGCTGGGGTCACATCAAGCAGCCGGTTCACCGAGAGCCCCTCCCGCCCTCGGGAAGTGGCAGGAACCCGGAGCACCCGCGGGAAAAGCGCGCGGTGACGGGTTGAATGAACAAAGTCCACACAGGCAGAACCGGAGGCCAGGATCGAACCCTGATCGTTGGATCTCGCTGGCGGCAGCTGTAATCACTGGAACACCCCGCCAGCCACGGCAGCGTTTGTGATGGGGCAGTGCACAGCACCCAGATAAATCGGTATCGATTTATATTCCAGATATGTGACTTTCTTCACAGAATTTCCAAAAGTCTCTGTGCGTGTGGCCACCTTCAGTACTCGGCGGCCCTACGGATCACGGACAGCACGGGGGACGAACACAAACACTGGAGGGTGTCATACCCGCCCGCCCCAACTCACCCGCCTCCCACCTCCGGCACTCACACCCCCCACCACCCGGCCCCACCTGCCGCAGTGTCTCCAGTCCCAAACCGGTTTAGGTTGATTATTTTAACGTGTACACTAACGTTTGCACACTATCCAGTCAAATTAGATAATACCAAAGATAAATGCAATCAAGTCAAACACTAGTACAATAGATAGGGAAAATGGGAAGTTACAATGTGCAGCATATTAGTTCTCAGCATTGCAGCGTCACAACCCGCTCGCGTTTATACAATGTACCCGCATCTCTTTTAGGAGACCCCAGAGTGCTTTACCTGCGTAAATCACATTGAAGCGCAGCCAGTAATGGGAACGGCAATCCAGAACCTCATCAATGAAGGACAACAACAGGAGATAGTCATAAAAAACTGGAGTGACTCAGCCGGACAGGCAGCGTCTCTGGACAGAAGGAGTGGGTGACGTTTCGGGTCGAGACCCTTCTTCAGACTGAGCGTCAGGGGAAAGGGAAGCGAGAGATATAGACGGTTGTGTAAAGAGGTATAGAAAAAAATGAGTGAAAGAGTCCGAAGAAGGGTCTCGAACCGAAACGTCAGCCATTCCTGCTCTCCACAGATGCTGCCTGTCCTGTTGGGTTACTGCAGCATTTTGTGACTATCTGCGATTTAAACCACCATCTGCAGTTCCTTCCCACATCATCAGGAGATTATGTTGAATCTGTATAAAACACAGGCTTGGACCCACCTGGTGCATCAAGGCTATTTCTGGTCACCACACTTAATGAATGGAGCGAGGGTCCTCGGGATGGCGCAGGAGATATTCACTGGATGTTTCTTTTTTTGTGTGTTTTTGGGGTTGTGTAATTTTAATGCCTATTTCAATGCTTTTGTTGTTGGACTGTGGGTGACTGAATTTCGTCCAATTTGGATGACAAATAAAGTTATCTTGAATCTTGAATGGTTTCAAGGCTGAGGAGATTCGGGTCGAGGGTGTGGCCGGAGAAGCGGATGCAGGTTCTCTGTGGAGAAGGGCATTTGAACGCTTTCACAGAAGGTTCAAGCTCGGGTCTGGTGTGGACAGGGGAAATGGGGGGCGGGTCGAGGGAGGGACGTCTTTCCCATCTGTGCGAGGTTCAAATGGGCACAGATTTGAGAGGGAGAAGCATCAAGGTGAATATAGCTGGGAGTGTAGGAAGGAATTGCAGAAGCTGGTTTAAACCGAAGATAGACACAAAATGCTGGAGTAGCTCAGCAGGACAGACAGCATCTCTGGACAGAAGGAATGGGTGACGTTTCGGGTCGAGACTGTCCGAAGTAGGGAAATGCCACCCATTCCTCCTCCCCAGAGATGCCGCCTGTTCCGCTGAGTTACTCCTGCATTTTGTGCCTATCTAAGGGGAATAAGGCTTTTCAGTTTCGTTTATTGTCACGAGTATCGAGGTACAGTGAAATCCAGTCAGCAGAAGGACAATACATGATTACAATCAAGCCACTTACAGTAGTATGTAAGTGTGTGAAACATATACACGACGATGGAATAACATTTAGTGCAAGGTTAAACCGATCATACATAAAGTGAGAAATATTGAGGTGGGTGTAGAGATTTAAGAGTGTGGGGCGATTATAATATGTGATTGTAGATCTGCGTCGCACGCAAACATACACCGGGGTTGGGTGCCATCTCGGAAACATTAGCGGAATGATTGGCCAGCAAGTGTGTGTGTGTGTGGGGGAGGGGGGGGGGGTGGTGGTAAAGGCTGTCAATTGGGCTCTCGAATCTCAGTATTCCGTGTTCCACTCTCACTGATCCCACGGTGGCGCAGCGGTAGAGTTGCTGCCTTGCAGCGCTCGCAGCGCCAGAGTCCCGGATTCGATCACGACTACGGGTGCTGTCTGCACGGAGTTTGCCCGTTCTCTCCGTGACCGCGTGAGTTTTCTCCGAGATCTTCAGTTTCCTCCCACAATCCTCCCAAGACGCGTGGGTAATTGGCTTGATGTTTGTGTGTGTAAAATTGTCCCTAGTGTGTGCAGGACAGTCTTAATATGCGGGGATCCCTGGTCGCTGCGACTCGGAGGGCCGAATGGTCTGTTATCGCCCTCTGTCTCCAATCTAAACTAAATTAAACTAAACTGATCAAAAGATAAAGTGAACCTTTGCAAACTTCAATAAATGTTAAAGGGTCATATAATATCCTTTAAACAATACACGCAAAGATAGATTGTCCCGAAGACTGGTGCATGAGAGACAGGTGCATTGTTGTGGATTAACATAAGACCGGAGGGAGGTCTCCGTCCATCCTGATCCGGGCTGTGAACGGAGATGCGGGCGGCGGGTTCCACTGCCCAACAGGTGCAACGCCTCCTCAGTTACACCTCCTTAGCGCTGGTCCCTGTCCCTTTCTGTCCTGCCTTAGACAATCCCAGGGCAATCTCTCCGCTTTCGTCTTTATTCAGGCCGCTTTAATGTCTAAGTTACCCCTCCCTCGAGTGATTAGTTGGAAGTGGCCAGGACTCCCTCACACTGAACACTTGCAGCCAAATAAGGTCATTGCCGGAGACGGCAGCGCGCGCAGTGGAAAACACTGAACCAGGAAGAGGCGGAGTTACAATGGCTGCGAAAGACCCGGTCGAGAGTTTAACCGAGGAGGTAGTTTGTCCCATCTGCCTGGAATTCTTCACCGATCCGGTGTCACTGGAGTGTGGGCACTACTTCTGCCGCTCCTGTATCACACAGAGTTGGGACAGGGAGCGGAGAAACTCCTGCCCGGAATGTAGAGAGGAGTTTACAGACCGCACCCTCAGGGTTAGTCGGGCCTTGGCGAGACTGGCTGAGAAAGCTCGAAAACTGAGCCTGAATCGGACAGAGAAGGAAAGTAAACTTCTCTGCGAGAAACATCAGGAAGAACTGAAGCTGTTTTGTGAAACGGACAAGAAACTGATCTGCGTGGTTTGTGCAGCTGGGCGGGAACACAAGTCTCACAGCTTCATGCTGATAGAAGAAGCTGTTGAAATCTACAAGGTAAAAGCAAACCGATTCTGATCACATCATTATGTGACGTCTTGTTTATTTTCTGACAATTTTATTCTCTGATTTAAAACCCTACCCCAGGGTCAGGTGAAATCTACCTTCGAATCTCTCAGAAGGAAAGAATCAGAGATCTGGCGAACGGAGGAGGAACAGAAAGAGAGCATTTCTGAAGTTCAGGTTTGTACTGTCGATTTAATGTTCTTGTGTACATTTCATCCCTGCGATGTGTGTAATAATTTGGCACCTCTATAGAGCTCAGTAGTCGAGGGCCAAAACTCGTGGGAGAGGTTGAGCAGCCAAGGACTTTACTCCCTGGAGCGCAGTAGTCTGAAGAATGGACTGTGGCAGGTGTATAATATCACGAAACGGAATGATACGTTGGATGGTCAGTCTGTTACCCTTAGTAGGAGGATCAGGAAAGTGGGGGTATAGGTTTTAGGTTAGAGGGAAAAGATTTCAAACGAACATGAAGGACAAATTTGGTAGTGGGTACATGGAAAGAGCTGCGAGGTGAGGTCATTGAGTCAGCTACCATAACAACATTTAAAAGGTATTTGACCAAATTCGTGGAGAGAAAAGTTTTTGAACTATTTGGGCGAAATGCGGACAGGTGGAATTAGCGCAGATGACCCCTTGCTGTATGACTCTGTGAAGTCTGACATTCTAAGTGGTGCTGCTGTCTGCTAGTTCTGGCGACCTGCTTCTATCCAGTGAGGGTTAATGGACATATGAAATGGAACAGGTTGCAGGGAACTGTACTGGGGAAAAGGGAATGATGTGGTTGTACGTTTCTTTCACCAACTATTTCAGACTTATTAAGACGAGATATTGAATTGCCAAGGTAATGAAAGCTATGGATTAAATAGATGTAAATGGGATTAGTGTAGATACGTACAGAGCCCAGCATTGACATGTTGGTCGGCACTGCAGGACTCGATATTCACTAGCCAAATGTCACCTTCCATGTCATGAGGAAACACAGCAGAGTGACACAATATATTGATTTTAAACTTTCATCTGACAGGAAGAGTCACACAACCTTCAGTCACAGATCACATCCCAGTTTGCTGAACAGCACCAGATTCTCACTGAGAAAGAGCAGAGCTTACTGGGGGAGATCCGGGATGAAGAGAAGAAGATTGTACAAAGAATGGAGAAAAATCTTCAAGAGATTCAAGAGAATTTAAAGTCCATTCAGGACGAACTCTCAAAGTTACAGGAACAGATAGATCACAAGGACGGCATGATATTTCTGAAGGTGAGGAGTTACACTACAGTTTGGTGAAGTGAAAGTGCACAGTCACAAAATGGTGGGTTACATTTCTGAAATAAATGCCGCATTTCCCAGTAATTCAGAATTGGGTCAATGTTCCATCTGTTCCAACCAATCATCACTTCCGCCGAAAATGCCCCAAATTCCAGGAATCCTCATGTATTTATCCCACCTCAACTTAAATTTATCTGCAATATTGTCTTCAGTCCGTCCTGTGAGTTCCATGTTCTCTTTGCTGCATTTCTTATGGAATTTATCAAAAGGTCATCTTACATTTCAGCTTTGATTTTTGTTCCCCCCACAAGTAGTGATAATATTTCCATCCTCCCAGACAAATTTAAATCCAACTCTGATCCTAAAATATTCCGTCCCATTTTCTCTGACATCTTCTCCAGGTAAAATCCCACAACCTGCCTGGTCCTTACCCATAAGTTGCATGATGGCGCCTATTTTCATCGCCATTCCTCATGCTTTCCCCCTTGTTCGATGTCTCTACCGGAATATCCACTTTCTGTCTGTGTGGCACGGGAAAAGAGTTTGGAAATGTGAATAATCAGAGGGTTTTTTGGCAGTAATTTGGCGAAATACCTGCTATCGGGATCATGACGATCCATCTCAGTTTATTGACATTTGTGTTTTATTTATTTCAGGAGGTAGCTGGTCGCAAGACGAGGTAGGTCATGCTTTTGACTGAAACAATGTATGTTTGAAAAGAACAGCTCAAATGCTCAGTTTATAACCAGCTGTTCAATATTTGCAGGTTTAGTGATGAAGCCAAACCAATGTTGGTGGTGGATGACGCGTTGCCAATTGAAACGTTTGATCGCACCTTTTTCTACAACATGGCATTGAGAGAAACATCTGACATCATCAAGCGAGGTAAAACTGATATCTCTTAACAACTCTTTGAGAGAATTGATATCCCACATGAAAATAGGCAGAAAAATCATCCTTCCACCGCTACCTTCTACCTCCAACCACCAAGCCAATTATGGGTCCATTTTACCAACTCGTGTTCTTAGATGTAAAGGCGCATCTTTTTACCAGTGTGTTCTTAGATGTAAAGGCACATCAAGTCCACCCGTGAACACCTCTCTTCCAGCGACGTTAAACACCGAAGTCTCCACGCATTCTATCTTACAGCCGATTATTCAACCTTTGCATCCTTTCATGGTCCAAGCCACCCCTCCCTCAGTCTCATCCTCCACTCATGAAAACAAGAAAACAGCAGCAGATTGCCTCGCCCGTCCAGTCCACTCCCGTTCAGTGTGGTCACGGCAATTCCACCGCACATCTCTACCTCCTCTTTGACCACCTCTAATTACCCCTCACACCAGTCTCCTCAGCTTCCAATCTGCTTCTCCCTTGCCATCTACGGGCAAGATATTTGAATACCCGCCTTATTTCTCCATCCCCGTCCGCAATCTCTCATTCATCCTAATTTTCCACATTCGTTCGCCAGCCCCGCCACTTCCCGTTTCCCCCTCTCCAGCCCGGTTAAAAACGACGGGTCCACTCGATGTGGTTGTGGGTGAAACCCCGGGCAGGGTTTCAGTTGTCCGCCCGCCAGCGCCTGTGGCCGAGGGGCCTCTCCCCCGGTCCCGGGGCCGCGCTGCCCGAGTCTCCCCCCGACCCCCGGGGACTCTCTGATTCTCTGCTTCTCCCCCCAGTCTCCGTCACCCTGGATGTGGAAACAGCGCATCCGGGGCTCGAGGTGTCTGAGGATCGGAAGAGCGTGAGATGGACCGGGACCCGGAGGAGGCGCCCTGACACCGGGAAGAGGTTTACAGTCCGGGCGTGTTTACTGGGATCGGAGGGATTCACATCGGGGAGGCATTACTGGGAGGTGGAGGTGGCGGGAAGTCGGGGCTGGAGTCTGGGAGTCGCCGCAGAGTCTGTGGAGAGGGAGGGAGAGGACACACTGACCCCGGAGACTGGAGTCTGGAGAATCGAGCGGTGGGGTGACGAGTTTGATGCAGTCACCTCCGCTCCACCCCGTCTCCCCGCCCGTCCCATCCCCGGGAGGGTGGGAGTTTATCTCAGTTACGAGTCCGGGACAGTTTCATTTTACGACGCGGACACCAAGTCCCATCTCCACACCTTCACTGGGAATAAATTCACCGAGAAACTTTATCCTTTCTTCAAGACTTGGCATGAAAACCAGTGGCTGAGAATCTGCTCCGGTTCTGCTCCGGGTGTGAAAAGGGTCGGGTCCGGGGACCGACGTCAGGAGCAGGGCTCAGGGGATGTGGGGCAGAAACCCAGTGGACAACAGGTCGGCGCTGAACGGCTCCCATTTAATCCCCAAATTCCACGTCGTAAAACCCCCAGTGAGCGCAGAAATAAAACTAGGGGGAATGTAAATGTGGGAAGAGCGAAATAAGCAGCAAGTGGAATCAGAGCTGTCGATCTTTTCATTTTAACGCGTTAACCGCGTCCGGCAACGGAACAGAAATTTCTTTTGTGACAATATAAAGATTGAAACAATCGCCCTTCCCGCGGGTTCAGCAGCGGCCGCGGGCGGCGGGTCCTGAGCTCCGGGCTCCCCCGGGTTCTAAAGTCCGCAGATTCAGAGAATTTATAGCGTGTTTGCAGCATTTGCTCTCCACACAACAGAGTCGTTTTCTTCGGAACGGATCTTTGAAAGAATGGGTTCAAACCGAAATCCCGGTTCCAGGTGAGACCCGTTGTGCTCAGGGTCTGCCTGTCTCTCTGCAGGATACGGAGAACATTCCTTGTTTCAGTCGCCGCCAGTCCCCTCCCTCACCTCTCTCTCAGGCACATCATGCCTGTATCGGCGCTGCTTCCTGCTCTCGTTCACCGCTTTAACGCTTCATCTCCCTCACTGCCAGTTTCCCACCAGCTCCCACTTTCCTCTGCTCGAGCCCCGACTCTTCCCTTCGCTTCGCTTTCCCGCCGTCTCTGTCTCCGTTTCAGAGAAAACGCGAGTGACCAATGTCCACTCCAAGCCCGCGGACGCCATCGGCTACTTTGTCTCTCCAATACCCCTGTTTTTGCGCATCGGAAATGGAATATTCCCTCCAAGATTGAGTGCGCACAGCAACAACCCACTTACATTTACACAACGTCCTCGCATCCCTTTTAGGAGACCCCAGAGTGCTTTACAGGCGCAAATCTCATTGAAGTACAGCCACGAACGGCAACTAAAACGCAGGAGTCAATTTGCAGACAGGAACATTCGTAAACAGAGATTAAAAACAAGCTATACCGTCCAAAGAGCTTTGGGCTGATTTCATTTGCAGTATTAGAAGCACCAATCATATAATTCTAACAAAAACGCAACCTTTCTATTCGGTTCTTGTGAATGTTACTGGTCGTGCGAATTAACCAACTTCAACAACAAGGTATTAAATTTATCTGTTGTGTTAATCTACTGAACCACGATATTGTAAGGTGGTTTTATTTCGATGAACCAACCCCTTTTACATTGTTTTCCTCTCTGATTATCTGCCTCTGTTCCTTCCCCTCTGTTACCCAATCCACCAGGTGGAAACTTTAATCGCAGCCCTCAGCCCAAGAGAGAGAAAGAGGCATGAATTTTTAATTGTTATGTATACCGAGGCGGAGTATGAAATTCTTACTTGTCCTTAATCTGAATTTGCATCGAGATCACTTCTCACGACGTTCCCTTCCTAAACTGCGGGCCCCACAACTTCTCTTCCTGACTCCAATGTCTGTAAATAATCCTCGCTCCTCAGTCAAGGAATGTTGCCATTCCATCCCCCATGTCCGTAATCTTCCAGACTTGTAATCAGCATTCTTAACTCCCAACAAAATGGGTTGAAAAATCTCTGACTCAGACCTTTCTGCCTGACCCCAGACCTCTGTTGTGTGGGTGGGCAAAGCTGCGATAGTCAAGTGGGCTTGGGATGGGTCCGCAGTTGGTCGGGCAGGATCTGCGGAGAGAGGACCTGAGTTGGCATTCCGAGACTCTGGTCGGAATTTGCCCTGACCCTGTCAGTCCTGCTGCACCTTGTTATTGATGTTGTTGGGAATGTGAGGGACTGTTCCTCCAGTTTGTTTATGGCCTCGCTCTGGCAACGGAGAAGGCCCAGGACAGAAAGGTCAACGTGGTAATGGGAAGAGGAGTTAAAATGGTCGGCATCCGGCAGCCCTTGGCGGACCGAGTGCAAGTGTTCAGCCGAATGGTCGGCGATCTACACGAATGTGCACCGGGCATGACCAGAAATACAGAATGCAGTCGATGAGGTGACCGTGAAGCTCTGTCTCATTTTGAAGGACGGCTGGGAGCCCTGGATGGAGGTGAGGGGGAAGGTACTATAAATGCAGTCAGTTCAGTTTAGTTTATTGTCACGTGCCCCGAGCTACAGTGAAAAGCAAAGATACTAGAGGAGCAAGATGAACCACTCCGTCGAAATTGCCTATACTGAAGTGTAGTGCGCAAAGGAGCATAACATCCGCGATCTTAGTAAGCAAAACCCGCCGTTCGCTATTCCTCTCGCAGTGTAATCAGTGTTTGGGGGGAGCAGTATGTGTGATGATACCATAAAAATGCAGAATATATCTCATCTATAAATTCACAGATATTTGTATTTTTTCTTTTTAGACGTTTCTGCAAGTGTCTGCCTAGTAAAATGGCACCATGACATACTATGGTTTTTAGGGTCGAGTGGCCTGTCTTGCTCTGCTCTATTATCTTTGGTGAAAAGCTTTTGTTGCGTCCTATCCAGTTAGCAGGAAATCTAGCCATTTCTAGCGTATAGATACATGATAAGGGGAGATCGTTTAGTGCAAAAGTAAAGCCAGCAAAGTCCGATCAAGTATAGTCCGAGGGTCACCAAAGAGGTAGATAGTAGTTCAGCACTGGTCTCTGGCTGTGGTAGGATGGTTCAGTTGGCTGATGACAGCTGGGAAGAAACTGTCCCTGAATCTGGAGGTGTGGATCTTACTCGTCGCTTGTCCAGTTGTAACAAATCCTGTATTTCGTACCCTCACGGACACAAGCAAATGTGCCAAACGCCTTCGTCACCACCCTGCCCATTCCTGTTGCAATGTTCATCGAGCTGTGCGTCTGCATTCCAATGCCTCTGCAGTCTGCTAAAAATAACACAGGGCGCAACTTTTTAATGTGAAAAATCTGCCCTGGCCTATCTTACCAACTTGCGTCACCTTTATCCGAGTTAAATAAATCAGCCTTTCATCCCCCAATTGGCCAAGTTCATGCAAATCTTGTTGCATCCCAGATGAATGCATTCACTCTCCAAAATATCATCATAGAAAGTAGACACATATAAAATAGGTGCAGGAGTAGGCCATTCGGCCCTCCTGCGTACACGCAGCGAATTGGCCCCCAATGCCTTCTGTGGCAAAGAATTCCACAGATTCACAACTCTCCGGGTGAAAAGTTCTCCCTCATCTCAGTCCTAAATGGTCTACCCCTTATTATTCAACTGTCAACTATTGATTCTGGACTCCTCCAACATCGGGAACATTTTTCCTGCATCCCCAGCCTGTCCAATCTGCTAAGAATTTAAGAAGTTTTTGTAAGATCCTCTCTCATCCTTCTAAATTCCAGTGAATATTAGCCCAGTCGATCCTTTCTCGATCACCCGTTCATTGCCACTATCCAACATACCAGGGACATTTTTTTGTAACCAATGTTAGTCTCATTTCAAGCTGCCTAACCATTAGAACTGAGATGAGGAAAAACCTTTTCACCCAGAGAGTTGTGAATTTGTTGAATTCTCTGCCTCAGAAGGCAATGGAGGCCGATTCACTGGATGCACTCAAAATAGATTTAGACAGCTCTTAGGGCTAGCGGAATCAAGGGGTATGGGGAGAGGGCAGGAACGGGGTTACATTGTGGATGATCAGCCATGATCACATTTAATGGCGGTGCTGGCTCGAAGGGCCGAATGGCCTATAATCCTGCACCTATTTTCTATGCATCTACGCCACCTACATACACATCCAAATCGTTTACACGAAAAATTGTCAACAGTTGAGCCAGCACCGAGCCCTGCGGCAAAACCATCTGCCGTCGGTCTCCATTCTGAGGAGCAACCCTCGACCACCACCCCCCCCCCCCTTCAGAATCCGACCTTCAGGCGAATTTTGTACCTCATTGGCTTGTTGAAAGCGTGAAAACCCACACCTCCAGTTTCGGGGACTGTTTCATCCCTGCTGTCATCAAGCAACTGAATCATCCAACCACAGACAGAGAGCTGTGCTCAACCGCTCTCTACTTCGTTGGTGACCTTCGGTCTATCCTTGATCGGACTTTAACCTTGCACTGAACGTTATCCCCTTATCACGTATCTATACACTAATGGCTCGATTGCAATCATGCATTGTCTTTCCGCTGACCGGAGTGCACGCCACAAAAGCTTTTCACTGCACCTCGATACATGTGACAATAAACTAAACTAACCTAAACTAAACTAAGCTAGTTCCCCCAATGTTAGATAATTGCATAATACGCGAAGGGGACACAGATTAATAGTTGAAAGGTGGAGAATTGAGGTGTGTAGGGAACTCACACAGAAGAGGAATCGGTGCCAGCCGAGATCAGCCGTGATCACATTGAATAGAGGATCAGCCACGAGGGGCCAAGTCTATTCATGTTCCTATTTTCTGGCCGTGAAGAAAGCAGGAGCTGGTAACCTGGCCCATCACATCTGCCCCTTCCAGTATGACCATGACAATGCCACCCAACGACCCAGCGCCTGCTCTTTGCCAGTTCTACATTTCGCATGATATTCTGACACGTCTCTCCCCCTCCCCTCCACCAGCAATGTATCTAATGTACCGCGCCCCATCTATCCTTGCCCTCTGGCTATCTCTCGACCCGCTTCACTCGCCACACACGTTGTCCCCTCACGCAGACCCCTCCAACCCACCAAATTCTCCAAACCGGACAAAAACACAACGAAAGGTGTTTGTTGTTCATCCGCTGTAGTTGGCGATGGGTGGGGTGGGGGGGAGGGGGAACCCCCGGACAAGCTTTCAGTTGGCCGCCCACCTGTGCCCGAGGCCGAGTGGATTGAACATGTTCCGGGGCCGCGCAGCCCGAGTCTCCCCCCGACCCCCGAAAACTCTCTGATTCTCTGCTTCCCTCCCCTTCCCTTCCCTCCCTCCCTCCAAGTCTCCGGCACCCTGGATGTGGAAACAGCGCATCCGCTGCTCGAGGTGTCTGAGGGTCGCAAGAGGGTGAGACTGACCGGGACACGGAGATCTTCAGACAGAGTCAGGGGAAAGGGAAGCGAGAGGAAAAGACGGTGATATAAAGAGATATACAACAAATCAGTGAAAGAGTCCGAAGAAGGGTCTCGACCCGAAACATCAACCATTCATCCTCTCCGGAGATGCAGTCTGTCCCGCTGGGGGTGGGGGGGGGGGGGGGGTGGGGGAACTGTAAAAGTGTCTCTCCCGAACGGAGACCCGACCTTTGTTTTCTGAGTGGTGTCTCCGTTCCCGCTGCGGCCTACCACCGGCCATGCACCTGGAGCTGGCGGGTTCCGGCTGGGACCACCTGGGCTCTGGTTTGCAGAGCCCGCGGCCCGGACTCACCACCTGCGGCGCTGGCTGCCTTCGGATGCTGCGGGAGCGGCTGCGACTCGTCCCCGGAGGCTTCGGCGCGGGCCGCCTGAACGTCGGAAGCCCGCAGGCCCCTGGATGGGGGCTGACATCGGGAGCTCCGGCAGCGGCAGCGACAGCGTCTTCGCCCGCCCCGAATCGCGGGGCTTGGGTCGGCCCGGCGCGGACCTTTCACCGTCCGGCGCGGCCGGATTTTCTCCGCCCGGCGGGGGCTTCAATGTCGGGAGCCCCGACCGCCCCGACGTGACAACTCCTGACCGCGGGAGAAGACGGCAGGGGAAGAGAAAAAGACATTCTGGCCTTCCATCACAGTGAGGAGGTGTCTGGAGGAGACTCACTGTTGTGGATGTTCCTTTTGGTTGGTGTTGGTTTATGATTGTGTGTGTTATTGCTTATTTTTATTGGTCTTATTGTTGAACTGCGGGTAATTTTTCATTTCACTGCACATTTATGTGTACGTGACAAATAAATTGACTATTGACTGTTCTCGTCTCCGCCAGATCGCTACTTTGCAAAATTGCTTTGGATTTTCCTATTCCAAAAGGAAAAGAGACTGGATGGATTTTCTTCATTGCAAAAGTTACAAAGAGGGTCAGGAGGCTTTGATGCCACTTTACAGGACAGGGGTAAGACCGCGCTTGGAGTACTAGTGTCATAGAGTCCTACAGTGTGGAAACAGGCCCTTCGGTCCAACTTGCCCATGCCAACCAACATGCCCCAGCTACACTACTCCTGCCTGCAACGATTCTTGAACATTGCGCTAGTTGGTTAGTGAGGGTGTCAGGGGTGATGGGGAGAACGCCGGAGAATGGGGTTGAGAGGGAAAGGTCGATCGGCCATGATTAAATAGCGGTAGACTTGTTGGGCCGAATGGCCTAATTCTGCTCTTAGAACTTATGAACCCTATGAACTTATGCTACCTGCCTCAACTACCTCCTCCGGCAGCTCGTTCCGTATACCGACAACCCTTTGTGTAAAAACATTGCCCTTCAGGTACCTATTAAATCTTCCCCTCTCTGCCCCCCCCCCCCCCCCCCCCACCTTAAACCCATGTCCTCTGGCACTAGGGATGCCAACTACCTTACTACCAAATAAGGGACAAGGTGACTTCACCGCCCCGCGCCCCACGTGACCTCACCCAGCAAGCGGCCACGTGTCCCTTCTTAAGACTGAAGATAGACACAAAATGCTGGCGTAACTCAGCGGGACATGCAGCTTCTCTGCGGAGAAGGAATAATAATAATAATAATAATTCATTTATTTTATATAGCGCCTTATCGCATGCTCAAAGCGGTTTACAAAAACAATTAACATAGAAACAAACAGACAAACTATCCTGACGGAAAAGCGGCGAATACACAACGCCAGCGTCCTCTCACGTCAGGGTCCGGCAGCAGACATTAAAAAGCACAAGATACACAGATATAATTTTTTACACAAACAGCCATCACAGTGATTGCTCTAGGCATACCCTCACTGTGATGGAAGGCAAAGTCTTATCTCCTCATTCTTCTCCCGTGGTGCCACGAGGTGATCGAGGCTCCCAACTTTTTGAAGCCCCCACCGGGCGATGGAAAGTCCCAGGGCCGAGCCGAGCAGGCCGATGAAGGTCCTGAGCCCCCACCGGGCGATGGAAAGCCCCAGGGCCGAGCCGAGCAGGCCGATGAAAGTCCTGAGCCCCCACCGGGCGATGGAAAGTGCTGCGGCCGAGCCACGCAGGGCGATGAAGGGCCTGCGGGCGGGTCGATCGTACCTCGCGCTTCGGGCGGTCGAAGCTGCTACGGCTGGAGCTCCCGAAAGCCGGTCGCCAGCCAGGGACCTGCGAACTCCCGATGTTGCGGTCTGCAGGGCCCACGGCCGAAGCCTCCGAGATGGTAAGTCCAGGCCCTGCGACCGGAGTCTTTGAGGTCGATCCCAGCTGGAGGCCGCCGACTCCACGATGTTAGGCCGTAGCACGAACGGAGATACGACACGGTAAAGGTCGCATCTCCGTTGAGGAGGAGATTTGAAAAAAGGTTTCCCCCAACCCCCCCACCACCCCCCCCCCCCCCCCCCCCCCCACATACACAGAGTTAAAAATAAAATAAAACGTACATTTAACGACGACAATGACAAAAAAACAACAAAAAAAACAGAGAGACTGCCGGTGAGCCGCAGCTGCAGAACACAGCCACGCTGTGACGTTTCGGGTGAAGACCCTTCTTCAGATCAGTCTGCAGAAGGGTCTCGACCTGAAACGTCACCCATCCCTTCTCTGCAGAGACACTGCCTGTCCCGCTGAGTTACTCCAGCATTTTCTGCCTATTCCCAGTGTACATATGCAGGATAAAGGGAATTACATTTAGTGCAAGATAAATTTTAGAGATACAGCGCGGAAACAGGCCCTTCGGCCCACCGAGACCGCGCCGCCCAGCGATCCCTGCACACTAACACTATCCCACACACACTAGGGACAATTTTTACATTTTACCCAGTCAATTAACCTACATACCTGTACGTCTTTAGAGTGTGGGGGGAAACCGAAGATCTCGGAGAAAACCCACGCAGGTCACGGGGAGAACATACAAACTCCGTACAGACGTAGTCAGGATCGAACCTGATTCTCCGGCGCTGCATTCGCTGTAAGGCAGCAACTCTAACGCTGCGCCACCGTGCCGATCCTGATTAAAGTCTGATTAAAGATAGTCTGCTGCCAAGGGTGATGGTGGGGGCAGGTAGAATAATGACATTTAAGAGGATTTTAGAAGTCACATAGATATGCAGGGAATGAATGGATCGTGTTCAGGCAGAGCAGATTAATTTAACTTGGCATCATGTTTCGCACAGCCTTTGTGGGCAAGAGGGCACGTTCCTGTTCTGCACTGTCCTCTGTTTGATGAATGAGCTTTTCAGGTGAGGCAGAGGTTCACCTGCACCTCCTCCAACCTCATCTGCTGTATCCGCTGTTCCAGGTGTGGACTCCTGTACATCGGCGAGACCAAGCGTAGGCTCGGCGATCGTTTCGCTGAACACCTCCGCCCATTCCGCCTAAACCTACCTGATCTCCCGGTTGCTAAACACTTTCAACTCCCCCTCCCATTCCCACACTGACCTTTCTGTCCTGGGCCTCCTCCACTGTCAGAGTGAGGCCCAGCGCAAATTGGAGGAACAGCACCTCATATTTCGCTTGGGCAGCTTGCACCCCAGCAGTATGAAGATTGACTTCTCTAACCCATGTTGAAAGACTGGAGCGACTAGGCTTATGTTGAAAGACTGGAGCGACTAGGCTTGTATACACTGCAATTTAGAAGGATGAGAGGGGATCTTATCGAAACATATAAGATTATTAAGGGGTTGGACACGTTAGAGGCAGGAAACATGTTCCCAATGTTGGCGGAGTCCAGCACCAGGGGCCATAATTTAAGAATAAGGGGTAGGCCATTTAGAACGGAGATGAAGAAAAACTTTTTCAGTCAGAGAGTTGTAAATCTGTGGAATTCCCTGCCTCAGAAGGCAGTGGAGGCCAATTCTCTGAATGCATTCAAGAGAGAGCTAGATAGAGCTCTTAAGGAGAGCGGAGTCAGGGGGTATGGGGAGAAGGCAGGAACGGGGTACCGAATGGCCTAACCCTGCACCTATTGTCTATTGTCTAACCTCAAGTAACGCTTGCTTTCCCTCTCTCTCCATCCCTCCCCCTTCCCAGTTCTCCGACCAGTCTTACTGCCTCCGATTACATTTTAATCTCTGTTTGCTTCGTTGTTGCCTTCTCCCAGCTAACAATGACCTATTCGACATTTTCCTTGATCTCCATTCCCTTTGCCCGACTTTCACACCTCACACTTCCTTATCTCTTTGATAACTCTGGTTGTACAGGGCATTGGTGAGACCACACCTGGAGTATTGCGTACTGTTTTGGTCTCCTAATCTGAGGAAAGACATTCGTGCCATAGAGGGAGTACAGAGAAGGTTCAACAGATTGATTCCTGGGATGGCAGGACTTTCATATGAAGAAAGACTGGATAGACTCGGCTTGTACTCGCTGGAATTTAGAAGATTGGCCAACACTGGCCAACAATGTCCCAGCTACCGAGTCCCACTTGCCTGCTTGGTCCCCAAACCCGTCCTATCCATGTACCTGTCCAACTGTTTCTTAAACGATAGGATAGTCCCTGCCTCAACTACCTCCTCTGGCAGCTTGTTCCAAACACCCACCACCCTCTGCGTGAAAAACTCACCCACCACCCTCTGCGCAATTCCTATTAAATCTTTTCCCCTTCACCTTGACCTATGTCCTCTGGGTCCTCGATTCTCCTACTCTGGGGAAGAGACTCTGTGCATCTACCCCCTCATGATTTTGTACACCTCTATAAGATCACCCCTCATCCTCCTGCGCTCCATGGAATAGAGACCCAGCCTACTCAACCTCTCCCTACAGCTCGCACCCTCTAGTCCAGGCAACATCCTCGTAAATCTTTTCTGAACCCTTTCGAGCTTGACAATATATTTCCTGCAACATGATGCCCAGAACGGAACACAATATTCTAAATGCAGTCTCACCAACGTCTTATACAACTGCAACATGACCTCCCAACTTCTATACTCACTTCGAAACTATGAGCAGTTTCTTGGGCAGAGCTGTTCCCACGTCCGTAGATGTTGGTTAGAGTTGTTGGGGACATTCCGGACTTCCTTTCTCTCCTGAGGAAGTATGGACACTGTGGTACTTTTTTTGCCATAGCTTCATTGTGGTTGACCCGAGACATTTTCTTGGTGACCTTTACACAGCAACGTGAAGCTCTTGACCATTTCCTCTTTGGCATCATAGCTGCCGACGGGGGCAAGTGCAGACACTACTCGACTTACGATATTTTGACGTTACATAGAAACATAGAAACATAGAAAATAGGTGCAGGAGTAGGCCATTCGGCCCTTCGAGCCTGCACCGCCATTCAATATGATCATGGCTGATCATCCAACTCAGTATCCCGTACCTGCCTTCTCTCCATACCCCCTGATCCCTTTAGCCACAAGGGCCACATCTAACTCCCTCTTAAACATAGCCAATGAACTGGCCTCAACTACCTTCTGTGGCAGAGAATTCCACAGATTCACCACTCTGTGTGAAAAAAACCTTTCTCATCTCGGTCCTAAAAGACTTCCCCCTTATCCTTAAACTGTGACCCCTTGTTCTGGACTTCCTCGACATCGGGAACAATCTTCCTGCATCTAGCCTGTCCAACCCCTTAAGAATTTTGTAAGTTTCTATAAGATCCCCCCTCAATCTTCTAAATTCCAGCGAGTACAAACCGAGTCTATCCAGTTACAGTGGCGCAAAAGCGATGCACATTCAGTAGAAACTGTAATAAAGTGCATAAGTCCACGCTAAGATACAACGCATCATTTTATTGAAGCACTTACATCATAGGACCTGCGGTACATTACAGCTCCGAGCAGCTACTACTGCCTGACGTAGGCGAGTTCTTAATATTATAAAGCACGTACTAGGCGGGATTACTACTAACAAGCACTACGATTGGCTAGCATGCAATAGCCCATCTACAGAAACCATACTTCGAATTTTGAATTTTGATCTCTTCCCGGGCTGCCGATTCTGTTTTTCACTTTCAGTACAGTGCTGTATTCAATAAATTACATGAGATTGTGGCCAGGCCACTACAAGATATTCAATAGACAATAGGTGCAGGAGCAGGCAATTCGGACCTCCGAGCCAGCACCGCCATTTACCGTGATAGACAATAGGTGCAGGAGGAGGCCATTCGGCCCTTCGAGACAGCACCGCCATTCAATGTGATCATGGCTGATCATTCTCAATCAGTACCCCGTTCCTGCCTTCTCCCCGTACCCCCTGACTCCGCTATCCTTAAGAGCTCTATCTAGCTCTCTCTTGAATGCATTGAGAATTGGCCTCCACTGCCTTCTGAGGCAGAGAATTCCCCAGATTCGCAACTCTCTGACTGAAAACGTTTTTTCTCATCTCGGTTCTAAATCGCCTACCCCTTATTCTTAAACCATGGCCCCTGGTTCGGGACGCCCCCAACATCGGCAACATGTTTCCTGCCTCTAGCGTGTCCAATCCCTTAATAATCTTACATGTTTCAATAAGACCCCCTCTCATCCTTCTAAATTGCAGCGTACACAAGCCCAGTCGCTCCAGTCTTTCAACAGACGACAGTCCCACCATTCCGGGAATTAATTCGGGCAGTCAGTCAAGGAGTAACAGGTTTAGTTTAGTTTAGTTTAGAGATACAGCGCGGAAGCAGACTCTTTGGCCCACCTAGTCCGCACCGACCAGCGATCCCCGCACATTAACACGACCCTTCACACGCACTCGGGACAATTTACAATTTTACCAAGGCCAATTAACCTGCAAACCTGTCATCTTTGGAATGTGGAGGAAACAGGAGCACCCGGAGAAAACCCACGCGGGTCACGGAGAGTCAAGTCAAGTCAAGTTTATTTGTCACACACATATACAAGATGTGCAGTGAAATGAAAGTGGCAACGCCTGCGGATTGTGCTAAACTACAAAACACAATAGAAAAATAAATTAATACAGTAAATTAAATTAGTCCCTGGTGATATGAGAGTTAACAGTCCTGATGGCCTGTGGGAAGAAACTCCATCTCATCCTCTCTGTTTTCACAGCGTGACAGCGGAGGCGTTTGCCTGACCGTAGCATCTGGAACTGTCCGTTGCTGGGGTGGTTGGGGTCCCCCATAATGTTGCTGGCTCTGGATCTGCACCTCCTGATGTATAGGTCCTGCAGGGGGGGGCGAGTGTAGTTCCCATAGTGCGTTCAGCCGAACGCACTACTCTCCGCAGGGCCTTCCTGTCCTGGGTAGAGCTGTTCCCAAACCAGATTGTGATGTTTCCGGACAAGATGCTTTCTACAGCCCCAGAGTAGAAGCACTGAAGGATCCTCAGAGAGACTCTGAATCTCCTCAACTGTCTGAGGTGGTAAAGGCGCTGCCAGTGCTGCAATGTGTGTTGTCCATGTCAGATCCTCTGTGATGTGGACTCTCAGGTATTTAAAGCTGCTCACCCTATCCACAGTAATCCCATTCATCTCCAGTGGCGTGTACGTCCTCGGATGTTGGGCCCTTCTAAAGCCTACAATCAGCTCCTCAGTTTTTGTGACATTCAAGAATGTACAAACAGCATGCAGACAGCACCCGTAGTTAGGATGGAACCCAGATCTCTGGCGCTGTGAGGCAGCAACTCCACCTTACAGAAAGGTCCTTTGAAGAAAATACACAGTGCTGAAGTAACTCAACGGCCAGGTAGCATCCGTGAAGGGAATGGATAGGCGACCATTTGGGATGGGGCACTTCTTCAGACCGATTGGTACAGAGGAGAGTGCGTGCGGGGCGGTGGCGCAGCGGTAGAGCTGCTGCCGGACAGCGCGGTTCAATCCTGACCACCGGTGCTGTTTGTTCGGAGTTTGTCCGTGCTTCCTGTGACCCTGTGAACCTCTTTCCCACTCTCCGAGCTTCCCCCAAACCTACTCTCCCTCTCACAGACCCCCTTCCGAAACTGCCCCCCCCTTCCATCTCAGTGACTCCCTCCCTTATTGACCCCCTTCCCCGACCCCCCTCTCTCAAAGACTCTTTCCCCTCAGAAGGCAGTGGAGGCCAGTTCTCTAAATGCATTCAAGAGAGAGCTAGATAGAGCTCTTAAGGATAGTGGAGTCGGGGGATATGGGGAGAAGGCGGGAACGGGGTACTGATTGAGAATGATCAGCCATGATCACATTGAATGGCGGTGCTGGCTCGAAGGGCCGAATGGCCTCCTCCTGCACCTATAGTCTATTGTCTATTGTCAGTTGTCTATTGTCCCCAACCTTCAGCACAGCTCTGAGATGTAACGGTTTCAGCAGCAAAAGCAGTCGTATCTTCCTCCCTGTCTCGATTGTGGTTTACCTCAGTCCCAAAGTGAACAGGAAACTGAGACGCAAACTAGGTCAGCCATCATGGGCAGGAAACAACTGCAGGTGCTGGTTTAAATCGGAGAATAGGCACAAAATGCTGGAGTAACTCAGCGGGCCAGGCAGCATCTCTGGAGAGGAGAAGACTCTGATGAAGGGTCTCGACCCGAAAACGTCACCCATTCCTTCTGTCCAGAGATGCTGCCTGTCCTGCTGAGTTACTCCAGCATCTGGTGTCTATCTTAGGTCAGCTGCCTTGCCTTGCAAAGCTGTTTATTGCTTGCTGAGGGGGTGATGGGACCGGGTAGAAGGGGCTTCTCTCCGTGTCTACCAGGGGGTGTGTGATAGGACAGTGCAGAGGGAGCTTCATTCCTCATCTAACCCTTGCCCTGTGTTTAAAAAAAATATCATCCAAAATGCTTTATTTCAATTATACACAAATACAGAGTAGTAACAAAATCAAGACTGCCATTTGGCACTTTACAATCAAACTGCTTAGTTTAGTTTGGAGATACAGCGCGGAAGCAGACCCTTCGGCCCACCGAGTCCGCACCGACCAGCGATCCCCGCACATTAACACTATCCTGCACACACTACGGACAATTTACGTTTCCACCAAGCCAATTAACCTACATACAAGAGACAATAGACTATAGACAATAGACAATAGGTGCACAAGGCCATTCGGCCCTTCGAGCCAGCATGGCCATTCAATGTGATCATGGCTGACAATTCACAATTAGTACCTCGTTCCTGCCCTCTCCCCATACCCCCTGACTCCGCTATCATTAAGAGCTCTATTTAACTGTCTCTTGAAAGCATCCAGAGAAATGGCCTCCACTGCCTTCTGGGGCAGAGAATTCCACAGATTTACAACTCTCTGAGTGAAAATGTTTTTCCTCATCTCCGCTATATATGGCCTACCCCTTATTCTTAAACTGTGGCCCCTGGTTCTGGACTCCCCCAACATTGGGAACATGTTTCCTGCCTCTAACGTGTCCAACCCCTTAATAATCCTATATGTTTCAATAAGATCTCCTCTCATCCATCTAAATTCCAGTGTATACAAGCCTAGTCGCTCCAGCCTTTCAACATATGACAGTCCCGCCATTCGGGGAATTAACCTGGTGAACCTACGCTGCACTCCCTCAGTAGCAAGAATGTCTTTCCTAAAATTGGGAAAATTTGGTTACCTGTACGTCTTTGGAGTGTGGGAGGGTGGGAGTTATCAGATTAAAACATTGTTGGGCCGAAGAGCGTATTTCCACAGTGTTTCACTCTATGACTCCATAACACATAGAGACTCATGTACCCATTGCCAAGGAAGAAGCCCGATTTATATGAAAATTCAAGTCTTTCTCAGATTGATTCCTGGGATGGCAGGACTTCCATATGAAGAAAGACTGGATAGACTCGGCTTGTACTCGCTGGAATTCAGAAGATTGAGGGGGGATCTTGTAGAAACTTACAAAATTGTTAAGGAGTTGGACAGGCTAGATGCGGGAAGATTGTTCCCGATGTTGGGGAAGTCCAGAACAAGGGGGTCACATTTTAAGGATAAGGGGGAAGTCTTTTAGAACCGAGATGAGAAAGGTTTTTTTTCACACAGAGTGGTGAATCTGTGGGATTCTCTGCCACAGAAGGTAGTTGAGGCCAGTTCATTGGCTGTATTTAAAAGGGAGTTAGATGTGGCCCTTGTGGGTAAAGGGATCAGGGGTATGGAGAGAAGGCAGGTATAGGATACTGAGTTGGATGATCAGCCATGATATTGAATGGTGGTGCAGGCTCGAAGGGCCGAATGGCCTACTCCTGCACCTATTTTCTATGTTTCTCCCGCTATCCCATCACACACTCCCAGGGATGGAACAAAGGAGGACTCGGCGTGGGGGGGGGGGGGGTCGCCGTGAGGGGGGTGGAAAGAAAGGGGGACCTGGCGCATGGGTACACTGTAACTTTGTAAACGCCCTTTATGTGGTGACTACTTGCATACCTTGGTTATGCAAGCAAAGAATGTCACTGGCACCCGAGGTGAGAAGAAAACTTTTCCACCCAGAGGATTTGTCGTGAATCTGTGGATTTCTCTGCCACAGAGGGCAGTTGAGGCCTATTCACTGGACGAATTTAAGAGAGAATTGGATAGAGCTCTGGGGGCTAGCGGAATCAAAGAGTATGGTGAGAAGGCGGGCACGGGTTACTGATTGTGGACGATCAGCCATGATCACAATGAATGGCGGTGTCGGCTCGAAGGGCCCAAATGGCCTCCTCCTGCACCTATTTTCTATGTTTCCATATGTCAATAGACAAGAGACAATAGGTGCAGGAGTAGGCCATTCGGCCCCTCGAGCCAGCACCGCCATTCAATGTGATCATGGCTGATCATTCTTAATCAGTACCCCGTTACTGCCTCCTCCCTATACCCCCTGACTCCGCTATCCTTAAGAGCTCTATCTAGCTCTTTCTTGAATGTATTCAGAGAATTGGCCTCCACTGCCCTCTGAGGCAGAGGATTCCACAGATTCACAACTCTCTGACTAAAAAAGTTTTTCCTCATCTCTGTTCTAAATGGCCTATCCCTTATTCTTAAACTGTGGCCCCTGGTTCTGGACTCCCCCAACATTGGGAACATGCTTCCTGCCTCTAACATGTCCAACCCCTTTATAATCTAATACGTTTCGATAAGATCCCCTCTCATCCTTCTAAATTCCAGTGTATACAAACCTAGTCGCTCCAGTCTTTCCACATAGGACAGTCCCGCCATTCCGGGAATTAATCTAGTAAACCTACGCTGCACGCCCTCAATAGCAAGAATATCCTTCCTCAAATTTGGAGACCAAAACTGCACACAGTACTCCAGGTGCAGTCTCACTAGGGCCCTGTACAACTGCAGAAGGACCTCTTTGCTCCTATACTCAACTCCTCTTGTTATGAATGCCAACATTCCATTGGCTTTCTTCACTGCCTGCTGTACCTGCATGCTTCCTTTCAGTGACTGATGCAGCAAGACACCCAGATCACGTTGTACGTCCCCTTTTCCTAACTTGACACCATTCAAATAATAATCTGCCTTCCTATTCTTACCACCAAGGTGGATAACCTCACACTTATCCACATTAAACTGCATCTGCCATGCATCCGCCCACTCACACAACCTGTCCAAGTCACCCTGCAACCTCATAGCATCTTCCTCACAGTTCACACTGCCACCCAGCTTTGTATCATCAGCAAATTTGCTAATGGTACTTTTAATCCCTTCATCCAAGTCATTGATGTATATTGTAAATAGCTGCAGTCCCAACACCGAGCCTTGCGGTACCCCACTAGTCACTGCCTGCTATTCTGAAAGGGACCCATTTATCCCCACTCTTTGCTTTCTGTCTGTGAACCAACTTTCTATCCATGTCAGTACCCTACCTCCAATACCATGTGCTCTAATTTTTCCCACTAATCTCCTATGTGGGACCTTGTCGAAGGCTTTCTGAAAGTCGAGGTACACCACATCCACCGGCTCTCCCCTGTCAATTTTCCTAGTTACATCCTCAAAAAATTCCAGTAGATTAGTCAAGCACGATTTCCCCTTCGTAAATCCATGCTGACTCGGAACGATCCTGTTACTGCGATCCAAATGCTCCGCAATTTCGTCTTTTATAATTGACTCCAGCATCTTCCCCACCACTGATGTCAGACTAACTGGTCTATAATTTCCCGTTTTCTCTCTCCCTCCTTTCTTGAAAAGTGGGATGACATTAGCTACCCTCCAATCCACAGGAACTGACCCGGAATCTATAGAACATTGGAAAATCATTACTAATGCGTCCACAATTTCTAGAGCCACCTCCTTAAGCACCCTGGGATACAGACTATCAGGCCCTGGAGATTTATCAGCCTTGAGTCCCATTAGTCTACCCAAAACTTTGTCCTGCCTAATGTGGATTTCCTCCAGTTCCTCTATCACCCTAGGATCTCTGGCCACTAGAACATCTGGGAGATTGTTTGTATCCTCCTCAGTGAAGACAGATCCAAAGTACCGGTTCAACTCTTCTGCCATTTCCTTGTTCCCCATAATAAATTCCCCTGCTTCTGTCTTTAAGGGACCCACATTTGCCTTGACTATTTTTTTCCTCTTCACATACCTAAAAAAGCTTTTACTATCCTCCTTTATATTATTGGCTAGTTTACCCTCGTACCTCATCTTTTCTCCCCGTATTGCCTTTTTAGTTATCTTCTGTTGCTCTTTAAAAGAGTCCCAATCCTCTGGCTTCCCACTCTTCTAAGCTATGTTATACTTCTTCCCTTTTATTTTTATGTTGTCCTTAACTTCCCTTGCCAGCCACGGGTGCCTCTTACTCCCCTTAGAATCTTTCCTCCTCTTTGGGATAAATTGATCCTGCAACTTCTGCATTATTCCCAGGAATACCTGCCATTGCTGTTACAGTCTTCCCTGCTAGGGCCTCCTTCCAGTCAATTTTGGCCAGCTCCTGCCTCATGCCTCTGTAATCTTATACTGTAATACTGACACCTCCGATTTCCCCTTCTCCCTCTCAATTTGTAGAGTAAAACTTATCATATTGTGGCAACTGCCTCCTAATGGATCATTTACCTCAAGTCCCCTTATCAGGTCAGGTTCATTAAATAACACTAAATCCAGAATTGCCTTCTCCCTGGTAGGCTCCAGTACAAGCTGTTCTAAGAATCCATCTCGGAGGCACTCCACAAACTCTCTTTCCTGCGGTCCATTACCAACCTGATTTTCCCAGTCTACCTGCATGTTGAAATCTCCCATGACAACCGTAGCATTACATTTGCGACATGCCAATTTTAGCTCCTGATTCAACTTGCACCCTATGTCGAGGCTACTGTTTGGGGGCCTGTAGATGACGCCCATCAGGGTCTTTTTACCCTTACAATTCCTCATCTCTATCCATACTGATTCTACATCTCCTGATTCTATGTCACTCCTTGCAAGGGAGTGAATATCATTCCTTACCAACAGATCGACCCCAACCCCTCTGCCCACCTGTCTGTCTTTTCTATACGTTGTGTACCCCTGAATATTCAGTTCCCAGCCCTGGTCCTCTTGTAGCCATGTCTCAGTGATTCCCACAACATCATACTTGCCCATGACTAACTGAGCCTCAAGCTCATCCACTTTATTTTTATACTTTGCGCATTTAAATACAACACTTTAACTTCGGTATTAACCTCCCCTCTCACACCGGTCACAATTGGCCCTGACCTTACTCTCTTATCCCTTCTAGAACTTCCCTTCCCATTCATTCGAGAGTCCTTTACATTTTCTCCTGTATTCGCTTCCCCTTTAACTCCATCTTCATATTCCCAATTTGTCTACCCCTCCCCCCCCACTACTTACTTTCCGCCTGCCCGCCCTGTTAACCCCTCCAGCCCCGGAGAGCAGCACAGTGAGCCAGACCCCCCACTCGCAGCCCAGCCTGACGTTGATCACCAGGGGCCCACGAGGAACCGCAGAAGCAGCTTTACAGAAAATTGACACAAAGCCTGGCACCGTTTCCGACACGGTCCGAGGCCGGGTTTCTCTGCTGCTCTGGGAGGGCGCCCGACACGGTTCTTTATGGTTCCTCGTCCATTCAGACCGTGCCATACCCCCTCCCCTACGGCAATCGTCAGCCCGTTAGGCGCACCGTTTCTGTACTACTCGCGGCAGGGGGGCGCAGGTGGTCCGCCCAGCTATTGCAGTGTTTTGCTCAGTAAACCCAGGCATAACCTGAATTGTCCCTAGTGTGTAGTATAGAACTAGTGTATTGCTGATCGGTGGGGACACGGTGGGCTGATGGGCCTGTTTCCGCACTCAAACTGTAAACTATACACTAGACATAAAAAAACACAAGGACACAAAGTGCTGGAGTAACTCAGCGGGTCAGGCACCAACTCAGGAGATCATGGATATCTATGATCTCCACAGATGCTGCCTGACCCGTTGTTACTCCATCATTTTGTGTCCTTGTGTCATTTTATGTCCTTTTCCGTATCAACCAGTTTCTGCAGTTCCTTCTTCCTACATAAAAAGACAAAAGTTGTAATAGGAAGAGAGCAGAGGTGAACATTATCTTCTTGTATAGGAAACAAAACAGCAGATGCTGGTTTAACTGATGTCAGGGGAGGGGGCGGGAGACTGAAGAAGTGTATCGCCCCGAAACGTCACCCATTCCTTCTCTACAGAGATGCTGCCTGACCCGCTGAGTTACTCCAGCATTTTGTGTCTCCCTTTATCCTCTTGTTTCACACCTTCTGTCTTTTCTTCTCTGGTCTTTGTCCAACTGTCTGCCTATCAAATTCCGCACTTATCTTTATCCACCTATCACTCTCCATGTTTTGTCCTGCGCCTCCTCTCTTCCAGCTTCACACACCCCCCCCCCCCACTCCTTTCAGTCTGAAGGTGGTTCCCGACCCGAAACGTCACCTCGCCATATTCTCCAGAGATGCCGCCTGACCCGCTGAATTACTCCAGCTCTCTGTGTGTCTTTTTCCTTTTGTAAAACCAGTATCCACGGATCCTTGTGTTTGCTGTTTGAAGAGATCTCTACCGTGACGCGGATACGCTGAGAGAACTCAAACACGGGTTATTTTTTAAAGACTTTATTAAACGTCAAGTTAAAGGTGAAGAGTTACAAACGTGAGCGGAGCCACAGCGGGTGATGTGCGCGCCAGCGGGTCGTAGACTGGAGCCTGCGATGTTGTAATGAGGTGTTGCATTTTGTGACGTGGAACAAGGGCAGGACCCACACAGTGAACGGTAGTCCTCTGGGGAGTGTTGTAGAGCAGGGGGATCGAGGAGTTCAGGGACATGGTTCCTTGAAGGTCGAGTCGCAGGTAGATAAGGCGGTCAAAAAGGCTTTTGGCACATTGGCCTTCATCAGTCAGAGTATTGAGGATGGAAGTTGGGAGGTCATGTTGCAGTTTGGGGATTAAATGGGAGCCGTTCAGCGCCGACCTGTTGTCCACCGGGTTTCTGCCCCACAGCCCCTGAGCCCCGCTCCTGACGCCGGTCCCGGGACCCGATCCTTTTACACACCCGGAGCGGAACCGGAGCAGATTCTCAGCCAGTGTCCATCACAAGGCCAGAAGAAAGGATAAAGTTTCTCCGTGAATTTATTCCCAGTGGAGGTGTGGAGATGGAACTTGGTGTCCGCGTCGTAAAATGAAACTGTCCCGGACTCGTAACTGAGATAAACTCCCACCCTCCCGGGGATGGGACGGGCGGGGAGACGGGATGGAGGGGAGGTGAATGCATAAAACTCGTTATCCCGCCACCTGATCCTCCAGACTCCAGTCTCCGGAGTTAGTGTGAGCTCTCCCTTCCTCTCCACAGACTCTGCGGCGACTCCCAGACTCCACCACTCACTCCCCGCCACCTTCACCTCCCAGTAATGTCTCCCCGATGTGAATCCCTCCGATCCCAGCACACACCCCCAGTATCTAAACCTCTTCCCGGTGTCAGGGAGACTCCTCCGGGTCCCGGTCCATCTCACCCTCTTCCAATCCTCAGACACCTCGAGCCGCGCATGCGCTGTTTCCACATCCAGGGTGACGGAGACTGGGGGGAGAAGCAGAGAATCAGAGAGTCCCCGGGGGTCGGGGGGAGACTCGGGCAGCGCGGCCCCGGGACTCGGGCACAGGCGGGCGGACAACTGAAACCCTGCCCGGGGTTTCACCCACAACCACATCGGGTGGACAACAGACATCTCTCCCGGAGTTTTTAATCCAGGGATGGAGAGGTGAATTTCGTGAGGTGGGGGAGGGTGGACGGGAAGGACGAGTGCGGAGAGTGAGGAGGATTGCCAGATTGCGGTGGGGATGGAGGAACTAAGCGGGTTATTCAGATATGGAGGCAGATCGGAGCAGGAGGATATAGAGGTGAGTGGTAATTTGAGGTTGTTAAAGAGGAGGTAGAGGTGCGTGGTGGGGTCGTCATGATCACAGTGAAAGGGGGCAGACACGAGGGGCCAGATGACCTGCTCCTGTGTTTTTTGAGTGGAGGGTGAGAGAAAGGGAAGGGTGGGTTTGTTAGTCAATTGGAGTGGGTGCAAAAGGGTTTACAACAACTTCATCAGGTCTGAAGGGCTGGGTTATCAGGTGAATTTGGACAGTCATAAGGTCATAAATGAAAGTATTCGAATGAGGCCATTCGGCCCATCAAGTCTACTCCACCATTCAATCGCGGCTGGTCTATCTCTCTCTCCTAACCCCTTTCTCCTGCCGTTTCCCTATAACCTCTGACACCTGTACTAACCCAGAATCCAGCTATCTCTGCCTTAAAATGTGGGATCTGGGACCATGGACACATCTGATCACAGAAGGTTCGAGCCCCCGACCGCTGGAGGACAAAGCAGGGAGGAATTGAACTGTTTTTCACCTTCCATCACAGTGAGGAATGTGGAGGGGTCACTGTGGTGGATGTTTACGTTAAAATGTATTTTGTGTGTCCTGTTGCTTTTTACTGTTATGACTGTATGGCAAATGAAGTTCCTCGTATGTTGCAAAACATACTTGGCTAATAAAGTTTTATTGTGATTGTGATAAGGAGCCGTGTTAGGCGGGTAGGATGAAGCGGACTGGAGTAGCGAGGAAAGGAGGGGACCGGGTGGGATTGGAGGTGTCGGAAGAGGAGTTACAGTTTACCAAGGTACAGCGAAAATATTTTGTTGAGTGCTAACCAGTCTGTAGAAAGACAATACATGATTACAATCAATACGTTTGCAGATACATGATGTGGGAATAATGTTTAGTGCAATGTAAAGCCAGCAAGGTGCGATCAAGGATAGTCCGAGGATCACCAATGTGGAAGATAGTAGTTCAGCACTGCGCTCGGGTTGTGGTAGAATGATTCAGTTCCCTGATAACAGCTGGGAAGAAACTGTCCCTGAATCTGGAGGTGTGCATTTTCACACTTCTGTACCTCTTGCCTGATGGGAGAGGGGAGAAGAGGGAGTGGCCAGGGTGCGACTCATCCTTGGTTATGCTGCTGGCCTTGCCAAGGCAGCGGGAGGTATAAATGGAGTCAATGGCAGGAGTTTCTGGATTGCGGGAGAGCAGGGAGGAGAGTCTGGAACGGGAATGACGGACTGCGCTTCCTGCAAATTGGCATCTGGACCGCGCGCAACTCCACCAACATCCAACAGCGGGGACAAAACTCCTAGAGCTGGAGGGAGACTCCATGGGGATCTGTGGATCTGTTGCCACGGGGTTTCCGCTTCTGATTTCAGGAGTAGGCCATTCGGCCGTTCGAGCCTGCACCACCATTGAATGTGATCATGGCTGATCATTCTCAATCAGTACCCCGTTCCTGCCTTCTCCCCATACCCCCTGACTCCGCTATCCTTAAGAGCTCTATCTAGCTCTCTCTTCAATGCATTCAGAGAACTGGCCTCCACTGCCTTCTGAGGCAGAGAATTCCACAGATTTACAACTCTCTGACTGCAAACGTTTTCCCTCATCTCCGTTTTAAATGGCCTACCCCTTATTCTTAAACTGTGGCCCCTGGTTCTGGACTCCCCCAACATTGGGAACATGTTTCCCCCCTCTAACATGTCCAGCCCCTTAATAATCTTATATGTTTCGATAAGATCCCCTCTCATCCTTCTAAATTCCAGTGTAACAACGTTCAGCACATCATGCCCACTCTGCTCATTCACCCCCCCCCCCCCCACCCCTACATCTCCATCGTTTCGAATGCATGTGATCCAATCTCTACTTGTACTCTATCTCCCCCCTGGCTGACCTACAGGGAAGCAGGAGAGCTAGAAAGAGCAATGAAGGATCCTTGTCGAGTCGGATGGAAGATAATTCCAAGGTATGTTATACAGACATTAAACGCAAGCGATTAACAGTGAAGCGAGGGGGACCCCTGTTGGATAAAGGAGGTAATTGACGCCTGGAACGAGAGTAATTTGAATAGTCCCATGTCCAATATTAAATATGCCCTTTACATGCAATGAATTAGGGGCTCGTTGAATCAAGGAATATGGGGAGAAGGCAGGCACGGGTTATTGATTGTGGACGACCAGCCATGATCACAACGAATGGCGGTGCTGGCTTGAAGGGCCGAATGCCCTCGTCCTGCACCTATTTCCTATGTTTCTATGTTTCTAATACTTACAGGTCACGAATAATTATTTATGTTTTACCTCTTTTGACGGAATCAATCGTTTCTCTCAACACCGTGTTCAACAAAAATAGGTGATCGAATTTTCCAACGGCCAAGCTACCGTCTGCTACTGACAACAACTGGTCATCGTCACTTATCCTGCATGAATTACACACCCGGTTATAAGACACGCATCAACGATTTCTGGGTTACTTTCCAAAACAGTGTAGAGAGTCTCACCTCCTCTTCTGACGAGTTTCCTCCTGAAATATAAAACATCAGAAAGATCAATTAATTTACACTGAGCGTCCACATCGTGACAGCAGGGATTTCTGCCAAATTATTACAATTTTCCGACAGATCCCAGCACTTAATGCTGGCGCGGCGCCTCATCAGTGCAGTATTATGTATTAATTACATGTAAAGTGTATGTTTAATACAGGACTGGTGGGGCGATTCAACCTCCTCTGGTTCCAGTCGTGAATTACCTCATTTGTCCAACAGGGGTCACCCTCTCTTCACTGTTACCCTCTTACGTTTAATGTCTGTGTAACATGCCTTTGAATTTTCTTCTATCGTATTCGCCAAAGATCCTGCATTGCCACTTCAAGCGCGCCCTGATTCGTCTTGCACCCGGTGGGTCAGCAAGAGGGGACCCATATCGTCTTCCAACCTTTGTCTCCTCAGACATCATGTTGCCACTTGTGACTAGATGTTCATGTCAGACTAAGAGAGGACTTGGCTTGAACAACATGGAAAATATGACAGGCTCAATGTGATAAGTACAACTACACTTCCCGATAAAGATGCAGTCAGTCCTGCGATTGAATGGGGTGTGTTAATGTGAGTGAGGTAGTAATATGGCCCCAGAACATCCTAGCGAGGGAATGTGATCAACCGGAAATAGTTGTGCATGTGGGCACGAACGACGTCTGGAAGAAGAGGAAGTAGATACTGCAACATGAGTTTAGGGAGTTAGGAAGAAGACTGAGAAGTAGGAAGTCGAAGGTGGTTGTCTCTGAACTGCTGCCTGTACCTCGTGCTGGTGAGGGCAGGAACAGAGAGACCGGGGATATGAATGTATGGCTGAGGGGCTGGTGCAGGGAGCAGTGATTTAGATTTCTAGACCACTGGGACCTCTTCTGGGGTAGGGGTGACCTGTACAAGAGGGACGGGTTGCCCCTTAACAGCAGGGGGACCAACATTCTGGCAGGCAGGTTTGCTAATGCTACACGTGTGACTTTAAACTGAGTAGTGGGGGGGAGGGGTTGACAAATTGGGAATATGAAGATGGAGTTAAAGGTGAAGCGAACACAGGAGACATTGCAAAGGACTCTCGAATAAATGGGAAGGGAAGTTCTAGAAGGGATATGAGAGTAAGGTCAGGCCCAATTGTGACCAGGGTGAGAGAGGAGGTGAATAACGAAATTAAAGTGTTGTATTTAAATGCGCGAAGTTTAAAAAAATAAAGTGGATGAGCTTGAGGCTCAGTTTGACATTGGCAAGTATGATGTTGTGGGAATCACTGAGACATGGCTACAAGAGGACCAGGGCTGGGAACTGAATATTCAGGGGTACACAATGTATAGAAAAGACAGACAGGTGGGCAGAGGGGGTGGGGTCGGTCTGTTGGTAAGGAATGATATTCACTCCCTTGCAAGGAGTGACATAGAATCAGATGTAAAATCAGTATGGATAGAAATGAGGAAATGTAAGGGGAAAAAGACCCTAATGGGAGTTATCTACTGGCCCCCAAACAGTAACCTCGACATAGGGTGCAAGTTGAATCAGGAGCTAAAATTGGCGTGTCGCAAATGTAATGCGACGGTGGTTATGGGAGATTTCCACATGCAGGTCGACTGGGAAAATGGGGTTGGTAATGGACCCCAGGAAAGAGAGTTTGTGGAGTGCCTCCGAGATGGATTCTTAGAACAGCTTGTACTGGAGCCTACTAGTGAGAAGGCAATTCTGGATTTAGTGTTGTGTAATGAACCTGATCTGATAAGTGGACTCGAGGTAAAAGAGCCATTAGGAAGCAGTGATCACAATATGATAAGTTTTACTCTACAAATTGAGAGGGAGAAGGGAAAATCGGAAGTGTCAGTATTACAGTATAGCAAAGGGGATTACCGAGGCATGAGGCAGGAGCTGGCCTGAATTGACTGGAAGGAGGCCCTGGAAGCAGGGAAGACGGTGGAACAGCAATGGCAGGTATTCCTGGGAATAATGCAGAAGTTGCAGGATCAATATATCCTAAAGAGGAGGAACGATTCTAAGGCGAGTAAGAGGCACCTGTGGCTGACAAGGGAAGTCAAGGACAGCATAAAAATAAAAGGGAAGAAGTATAACATAGCAAAGAAGGGTGGGAAGCCAAAGGATCCGGACTCTTTTAAAGAGCAACAGAGGATAACTAAAAAGGCAGTACGGGGAGAAAAGATGAGGTACGAGGGTAAATTAGCCAATAATATAAAGAAGGATATTAAAAGCTGTTTTATGTATGTGAAGAGGAAAAAATAGTAAAGGCAAATGTGGGTCCCTTGAAGACAGAAGCAGGGGAACAAGGTAATGGCAGACGAGTTAAACCGGTACTTTGGACCTGTCTTCACTAAGGAAGATACAAACAATCTCCCAGATGTTCTAGTGTCCAGAGATCCTAGGGTGACGGAGGAACTGAAGGAAATTCACATTAGGCAGGAAATGGTGTTGGGTAGACTGATGGGACTGAGGGCTGATAATTCCCCAGGGCCTGATGGTCTGCATCCCAGGGTACTTAAGGAGGTGGCTCTAGAAATTGTGGACACATTGGTGATCATTTTCCAATGTACACAGAATCAGTTCCTCGACTTTCAGAAAGCCTTCGACAAGGTCCCCCACATAGGAGATTAGTGGGCAAAATTAGAGTACATGGTACTCCATGACATGGATAGAAAATTGGTTGACAGACAGAAAGCAAAGAGTGGGGATAAATGGGTCCCATTCAGAATGGCAGGCAGTGACTAGTGGGGTACCGCAAGACTCGGTGCTGGGACCGCAGCTATTTACAATATACATTAATGACTTGGATGATGGGATTAAAAGTACCATTAGCAAATTTGCAGATGATACAAAGCTGGGTGGTAGTGTGAACTGTGAGGAAGATGCTATGAGGTTGCAGGGTGACTTGGACAGGTTGTGTGAGTGGGCGGATGCACGTCAGATGCAGTTTAATGTGGGTAAGTGTGCGGTTATCCACTTTGCTGGTAAAAATAGGAAGGCAGAATATTATCTGAATGGTGTCAAGTTAGGAAAAGGGACGTACAACGAGATCTGGGTGTCCTAGTGCATCAGTCACTGAAAGGAAGCATGCAGGTACAGCAGGAAGTGAAGACAGCCAATGGAATGTTGGCCTTCATAACAAGAGGAGTTGAGTACAGAAGCAAAGAGGTCCTACTGCAGTTGTACAGGGCCCTAGTGAGACCACACGTGGAGTACTGTTTGCAGTGTTGGTCTCCAAATTTGAGGAAGGATATTCTTGCTATTAAGGGCATGCAGCGTAGGTTTACTAGGTTAATTCCCGGAATGGCGGGACTGTCATATGTTGCAAGACTGGAGTGACGAGGCTTGTATACACTGGAATTTAGAAGGATGAGAGGGGATCTTATCGAAACGTATGATTATTAAGGGGTTGGATACGCTAGAGGCAGGAAACATATTCCCAATGTTGGGGGAGCCCAGAACCAGGGGCCACAGTTTAAGAATAAGGGGTAGGCCATTGAGAACGGAGATGAGGAAAAAGTTTTCAGTCAGAGAGTTGTGAATCTGCGGAATTCTCTGCCTCAGAAGGGAGTGGAGGCCAATTCTTTAAATGCATTCAAGAGAGAGCTATATAGAGCTCTTAAGGATAGCGGAGTCAGGGGGTATGGGGAGAAGGCAGGAACGGGGTACTGATTGAGAATGATCAGCCATGATCACATTGAATGGCGGTGCTGGCTCGATGGGCCGAATGGCCTACTCCTGCACCTATTGTCTATTGTCTATTATCTAAACCATTTATTTGGAGACACAAGGTGCTGCATAGAGTGAAATCGTGATCAGGCCAGCCAGCATCTGAGGAGGGAAATGTACACATGACGTTTCTGGACAGGAGCCTCTTTAAATCTTCTGGAATAGATGTGGGAGGTGAAGGGAAGAAAGTGGGGCAATAAATGGCAAGCGATAGGTAAAGCTGTGTGATGACGGACATATGACAGACTGATGGATATCCCTGCGGCTGATGGCGAAGGGCAGAAAACTTGCTACTGCATTGGAATCTGGCCAGGAAGATAAATGGGGAATGCAATGGAAGGGATGGGGTGGAAATCAACAGGAGAGAATGTGCTGGGTTCCCAGTAGGAAGGGTTGGGGGATCTGCGGTTGGAGAAGGGGAACCAACGTTGTGACGGGGACTGGGGATGGAAAGAAATACCTGTGGGGAACAGTTGAAGGAACAGGGACGTCTGAAGGGGATAAGGTTTACCTGTAACAGGAGAATATATGTTACATGTTGGGTTGCCGTCTGCTCAAAATATGAGGTGTTCGTCTTCCCTACCGACTGGGCTGTTTCAATCAGCCTTGAATTATTGGGAAATTCTGCATTTATTTCAGACTGTTACCCACTATTTTGTGATTGTGGCCTTGTGGAAGCTAACTTTGGGGAAACCATTTTGTGGCACCTTTGGAGGACATTTTGTGCTGGGAAGTTCGATACCTTAGCAGCTTGTTAGAAAGATCTGTACAAAAGCTTGTTTTGGTTATTGTATTGAAAACAGGCTTTTGCAAGGTAGTCCTTCACATTCATGGACACCTGCAGATAAGAAGTTGCTTCCCAAGGTTTAGAAGTTGTTTTTCTGGGTTTGTTGTTGCGTTCTGGACATTTCAATGTTCTGAACTCGATGTTATGGTACCTCCTTATCGCCGAACGGTACCTCTCTAATCATCTTAGCTATGTGACTCCCTTTACTCCCCTGTACTCCTGTTTGACTCCCTAACACAATTAAAGGAACTCTATTATGGGAACTCTACTATGTATCTGCTGAGACTGCTTTATGCTATGTAACCATGGAAAATTACTGCATCTGCTTTGTGCTGTTTTCAACTGTATAAATACTGACTGTAATCTATGTTTTTTGAGAGGACAGAAGCAGGTGCTTCTCCCACCTTGGTGTTTCAGTAAAACGATTTAACTGAGTCTTGTGTTTTGCGTACTTATTTTAGAGATAAGTCGAGTCGACTTTCACAGCCTTACATTGAATCAAATTGAATTTGTAACTCCTTACCTTCAGAAATATCAAACTGTCCGTTTGGTTCATCCACTCCTGCAGCTTTAAGAGTTTCTCTTGAATAGAGTTTATCTCCTCTTGAATCGCTCGTAGATTATTCTCCATTGGATTTAGAACGCTCTCCTCTTCTTCCCGGAGATCCCTGAGAAAGAGCCGCTCTTTCTCATTGAGAATCTGGCGCAGTTCAGCAAATACCGATGTGATGTAGGTCAACAGGTTCTGTGACTGTTCCTGTCAAATGAAAGGTGAAGGTCAATATTATCGAGCCTGGAATCTAAGACAATAGCACAAGATCAGAGAAGGGAAACTGGAAAACTTACCCGGACTCCAGAAATCTTCTCTTTCTGTTGCTGCTCCATTTCCTCCACCGCTGATTTATTTTTTGTGAGAATCTCCAGGGAAGTTTTAATCTGCTCCTGGGATTGAGATTCAGGTTCAGTCAGTGAAAGAATTAGACCAGACGGGACCAACGAACTGCAGACACGGAACTGCACATGAAAGTTTACAAAAAGACACAAACTGCTGGAGAACTCATCGGGTCGGGAAGCGTATCAGCAGAGAGCCGCGGGCTGTCTCACCTGGAAGGACTGCTGGAGTCCCTGCATGGACGTGAGGGGGAAGGTACAGGGACAGGGGCAAGTACCTGGGGAAGGGCTGGTTTGGGTGGGAGGCTGGGTGAACCGAACAGTCGCCGAGGGAGTGCGGTCCGCAAATGGCGGAAAGGAAGAATCATCAGCTGATCAAATTCTGTTTGCTTTTACCTTGTATCTTTCAACAGCTTCTTTAATCGGCATGAAGCGATGATCTCTGTGTTCCAGCGCGTCTCGGCAGATCAGGCAGACCAGTTTCTTGTCGGTTTCACAAAACAGCTTCAGTTCTTCCTGATGTTCCTCGCAGTGAAGTTTACTTTCCTTCCCTTCCGTGTTCAGGCTCAGTGCTCGAGTTTTCTCAGTGATACTCGCCAAGGCCCGATTTACTTTGAGGGTGCGGTCTGCAAACTCCTCTCTACATTCCGGGCAGGAGTTTCTCCCCTCCCTGTCCCAACTCTGTGTGATACAGGAGCGGCAGAAGTTGTGCCCGCACTCCAGTATAACCGGATCGGTGAAGAAATCCAGGCAAATCGGACAAATCGCGTCTTCAGTTAAACTCTGGATCTGGTGTTTCGAAGCCATTTTTAATTCCGAGAACTTCTTGGTTCAAAACCGCTTCCGCCTTCAGGAAGCTGCGAAACCGCACAGAACTGCAACTGTCAACGACACGCCCTGCAGTGCGCGGGGGAATTGATTCTGTGCTGAATAATGTTGTTTTGCTGCGAGTGTTCAGGGTGAAGGGCCTCTGGCAATCTGCCACTGATTACACACCAGCAAGAGGCTGTTAACCCCTCCAGCCCCGGAGAGCAGCACAGTGAGCCAGACCCCCCCCCCACTCGCAGCCCAGCCTGACGTTGATCAACAGGAGCACACGAGGAACTGCAGATGCTGCTTTACAAATAAATGACACAAAGCGATCGGGTAACTCAACGGACCAGGCAGAATATCTGGAGAATTTGGATTGGCGTTCCTCCAGTTTACGTGAATTCGAGAGCAGCAATTCGTAGCAGCAATCAGCAGCAGCAGCAGCAGCACCAAGCTGTGTTGCTTGGGAAGTATTGTGTGGAGATAGTAAGGAGTAAGACCTGTGTGATCTCCCGGACAAGTTTTGATCGCCTAGCTTGGGGTCGGAGAGGAATTTCCCGGATTTTTTCCCCCAAATTGGCCTGGGTTTTTTATCCGGTTTTTCGCCTCTCCCAGGAGATCACTCAGTTCTTTTGGGTGAGCGGTTGGAGCAGCGGCCGGGCGGTAGGTTTAGAAACCGAGCACGGGGCTTTGTTTGGGGAGTATGAGTGCCAGGGCAGTTTATTGTTCTGGGTGTCGGATGTGGGGAATCTGGGAGTCTGATAGTCTTCCAGACATCCACATCTGCGCCAGGTGCGACGAGATGGGGCTCCTAAGGGACCGTATTAGGAACCTGGAGCGGCAGATTGATGACCTCCGTCTGGTTAGGGAGAGTGAGGAGGTTATAGAGAGGAGTTATAGAGAGGTGGTCACTCCAAGACGACGGGAGGTAGACAAGTGGGTCATGGTTGGGGGGGGGGGGGGCGGCAAGGAGCAGAGGCAGGGACTAGAGAGTGCACCAGTGGATGTACCCCTTGGCAATGAATACTCCTGTTTAGGTATTGTTGGGGAGTACAGCCTGCCTGGGGGCAGCGACGGCGCCCGGGCCTCTGGCACGGAGTCCGGCCCTGTTGCTCATGAAGGGTAGGGAAAGGAAGAAGAGAGCGATAGTGATAGGGGACTCTATAGTGAGGGGGTCAGATAGGCGATTCTGTGGACGCAGTCGGGAGACCCGGATGGTAGTTTACCTCCCTGGTGCCGGTGTCCGGGATGTATCTGAACGTGTCCAAGATATCCTGAAAAGGGAGGGAGAGGAGCCAGAGGTCGTGGTACATATAGGTACCAACAATATAGGTAGGATCAGGGAAGAGGTCCTGAAAGGAGAATTTAGGGGGCTAGGAAGAGAGTTAAAAAAAAGGACTTCCAAAGTGATAATCTCAGGCTTACTGCCTGTGCCACGCGATAGTGACAATAGGAATGGAGTGAGGTGGAGGATAAATACGTGGCTGAGGGACTGGTGCAGGGAGCAGGGATTCAAGTTTCTGGATCATTGGGACCTATTCTGGGGGAAGTATGACCTGTACAAAAAGGACGGGTTGCATCTGAACCTGAGGGGAACCAATATCCTGGCGGGGAGATTTGCTAAGGTAATTGCGGAGACTTTAAACTAGTACGGTTGGGGGGGAGGGACTCAAACAGATAGCTAATAGGCAGTGTGTGAGGCAGGAAGCAGAAAAGGGAAACACTCAGACCCAATATGTAGGCGAGAAAGAAGTGAAAAGAAATAAACTGAGAATAAGAAATAATGGGTCCCTTAAATGTGTATATTTTAATGCTAGGAGCATTGTAAGAAAGGTGGATGAGCTTAGAGCCTGGATTGACATCTGGAAGTATGATGTTGTGGCGATCAGTGAAACATGGTTGCAGGGGGGTTGCGATTGGCAATTAAATATTCCAGGATTTCATTATTTCAGATGTGATAGAATCGGAGGGGCAAGAGGTGCTTGTCAGGGAGGATATCACAGCAGTGCTTTGGCAGGATAGACTAGAAGGCTCGATTAGGGAGGCTGTTTGTGTGGAACTCAGAAATGAGAAAGGCTTAGCAACACTTATAGGGGTGTATTATAGACCGCCAAATAGGGAACGAGAATTGAAAGAGCAAATATGTAAGGAGATAGCAGATATTAGTAGTAAGCACAGAGTAGTGATTGTGGGTGATTTCAATTTTCCGTACATAGACTGGGAATCACATTCTGTTAAAGGGCTGGATGGTTTGGAGTTTGTAAAATGTGTGCAGGATAGTTTTTTGCAACAATACGTAGAGGTACCTACCAGAGAAGGGGCAGTGTTGGACCTCCTGTTGGGAAATGAGACGGGTCAGGTGACTGAGGTATGTGTTGAGGAGCACTTTGGGTCTAGTGTTCACAATGCCATTAGTTTCAATATAATTATGGAGAAGGTCAAATCTGGACCAAGGGTTGAGATTTTGGATTGGAGAAAGGCTAATTTTGAGGAGATGAGAAAGGATTTAAAAGGAGTGAAATGGGACATTTTGTTTTATGAAAAGGATATAATAGAGAAATGGAGGATATTTAAAGGGGAAATTTTGAGAGAACAGAGTCTTTATGTCCATGTTCGGTGGAAAGGAAAGAATAATAATTTGAAAGAGCCGTGGTTTTCCAGTGAAATTAGACACTTGGTTCGGAAAAAGAGGGAGATATACAATAAATATAAGCGGCAGGGAGTAAATGAGGTTCTTGAGGAATATAAAGAATGTAAAAGGAATCTTAAGAAGGAAATTAGAAAAGCGAAAAAAAGATATGAGGTTGCTTTGGCAAGTAATGTAAAAGTAAACCCAAAGGGGTTCTACAGATATGTCAATAGCAAAAGGATAGCGAGGGATAAAATTGGTCCATTAGAGAGTCAGAGTGGACAGCTATGTGCTGAGCCGGAAGAAATGGGGGAGATATTAAACAATTTATTTTCTTCGGTATTCACCGAGGAGAAGGATATTGAATTATGTGAGGTAATCGAAACAAGTAGAGTAGTGATGGAAATTATGAGGATCAAAGAAGAGGAGGTACGGACACTTTTGAAAAATATAAAAGTGGATAAGTCTCCAGGTCCTGATAGGATATTCCCTAGGACATTGAGGGAAGTTAGTGCAGAAATAGCAGGGGCTATGACGGAAATATTTCAAACGTCATTAGAAACGGGGATGGTGCCGGAAGATTGGCGCATTGCGCATGTTGTGCCTTTGTTTAAAAAAGGTTCTAAAAGTAAACCTACCAATTATAGACCTGTTAGTTTGACGTCTGTGGTGGGAAAATTAATGGACAAGATACTTAGGGACAATATATATAATCACATGGATAAACAAGGCCTGATTAGAAACAGTCAACATGGATTTGTGCCTGAAAGGTCATGTTTGACTAATCTTCTTGAATTTTTTGAAGAGGTTACCAGGGAAATTGATAAGGGCAAAGCTGTGCATGTTGTCTATATGGACTTCAGTAAGGCATTTGACAAGGTTCCACATGGAAGGTTGATTAAGAAGGTTAAATCGTTGGGTATTAATAGAGAGGTTGCAAGATTGATTCAACAATGGCTGAATGGGAGATACCAGAGGGTAATGGTTGACAACTGTATGTCAGGTTGGAGGTCAGTGTCTAGTGGAGTACCCCAAGGATCTGTGTTGGGTCCACTGTTGTTTGTCATTTACATTAATGATCTGGATGATGGTGTGGCAAATTGGATTAGTAAGTATGCAGATGATACTAAGATAGGTGGTGTAGTTTATAACCATATAACAACTACAGCACGGAAACAGGCCCGTTCGGCCCTACCAGTCCATGCCGACCACTCACTCTGACCTAGTCTCATCTACCTGCTCTCAGACCATAACCCTCCAATCCCCTCTCATCCATATACCTATCCAATTTACTCTTAAATAATAAAATCGAGCCTGCCTCCACCACTTCCACCGGAAACCCATTCCATACAGCCACCACCCTCTGAGTAAAGAAATTACCCCTCATGTTACCCCTAAACTTTTGTCCCTCAATTCTAAAGTTATGTCCCCTTGAAGTAGATTTTCAAAGTCTAAAGAGAGACTTGGGCCTTTTGGAAGGGTGGGCTGAAAGATGGCAGATGGAGTTTAATGCTGATAAGTGTGAGGTGCTGCATTTTGGTAGGACAAATCAAAATAGGACGTACAGGGTAAATGGTAGGGAATTGAGGAATGCAGTGGAACAGAGGGATCTGGGAATAACTGTGGAATCTCATGTGGATAGGGTGGTGAAGGCGGCGTTTGGTATGCTTGCCTTTATAAATCAGAGCATCGAATATAGAAGTTGGGATGTAATGTTAAAATTGTACAGGGCATTGGTGAGGCCGAATCTGGAGTATGGTGTGCAGTTCTGGTCGCCAAATTATAGGAAGGATGTCGACAAAATGGAGAGGGTACAGAGGAGATTTACTAGAATGTTGCCTGGGTTTCAGCACTTAAGCTACAGAGAGAGGTTGAACAGGTTGGGTCTTTATTCTTTGGAGCGTAGAAGGTTGAGGGTGTACTTGATAGAGGTTTTTAAAATTTTAAGAGGGACGGACGGAGTAGACGTGGGTAGGCTTTTCCCTTTGAGAGTGGGGAAGATTCTAACAAGGGAACATAACTTCAGAATTAAGGGACAAAAGTTTAGGGGTAACATGAGGGGTAACTTCTTTACTCAGAGGGTGGTGGCTGTATGGAATGAGCTTCCGGTGGAAGTGGTGGAGGCAGGTTCGATTTTATTATTTAAGAGTAAATTGTATAGGTATATGGATGGGAGGGGATTGGAGGGTTATGGTCTGAGAGCAGGTAGATGAGACTAGGTCAGAGAAAGTGGTCAGTGTGGACTGGTAGGGCCGAACGGGCCTGTTTCCGTGCTGTAATTGTTATATGGTTATATGGTTCTCCCCATAACCCCTGACACCCGCACTGACCAACAATTTATCTATCTCTGCCTTAAAAATATCCAATAGACAATAGGTGCAGGAGGAGGCCATTCAGCCCTTCGAGCCAGCACCGCCATTCAATGTGATCATGGCTGATCATTCTCAATCAGTACCCCGTTCCTGCCTTCTCCCCATTCCCCCTGACTCCACTATCCTTAAGAGCTCTATCCAGCTCTCTCTTGAATGCATTCAGAGAATTGGCCTCCACTGCCTTCTGAGGCAGAGAATTCCACAGATTCACAACTATCTGAATGAAAAAGTTGTTCCTCATCTCAGTTCTAAATGGGCTACCCCTTATTCTTAAATTGTGGCCCCTTGTTCTGGACTCCCCCAACATTAGGAACATGTTTCCTGCCTCTAACCTGTCCAACCCCTTAATAATCTTATACGTTTCGATAAGATCTCCTCTCATCCTTCTAAATTCCAGTGTATACAAGCCTAGGCGCTCCAGTCTTTCAACATATGATAGTCCCGCCATTCCGGGAATTAACCGAGTAAACCTACGCTGCACGCCCTCAATAGCTAGAATATCCTTCCTCAAATTTGAAGACCAAATTTGGAGACTAAGTCCACTGACTTGTGGCCTCCACAGCTGTCTGTGGCAAAGAATCCCACAGATTCTTTGCATCCCACACATCAGTTATTAAAGATGTGATAGCATCACATTTGGAAAGTGGTGAAATCATCGGACAAAGTCAGCATGGATTTACAAAAGGCAAATCATGTCTGACGAATCTTACAGAATTTTTCGAGGATGTAACTAGTAGAGTGGATAAGGGAGAACCAGTCGATGTGTTTTATCTGGACTTTCAGAAGGCCTTCGACAAGTTCCCACATAGGAGATTGGTGTACAAACTTAAAGCACACGGTATTGAGGGTTCAGTGTTGAGGTGGATAGAGAATTGGTTGGCGGACAGGAAGCAAAGAGTAGGAATAAACGGGTCCTTTTCGGAATGGCAGGCAGTGACTAGTGGGGTACCGCAAGGCTCAGTGCTGGGACCCCAGTTATTTACAGTGTATATTAATGATTTGGATGAGGGAATTGAATGCAACATCTCTAAGTTTGCGGATGACACGAAGCTGGGTGGCAGTGTTAGCTGCGAGGAGGATGCTAGGAGGCTGCAGAGTGACTTGGATAGATTAGGCAAGTGGGTAAATGCATGGCAGATGCAATATAATGTGGATAAATGTGAGGTTATCCACTTTGTCGGCAAGAACATGAAAGCAGAGTATTACCTGAATGGTGACCGATTAGGAAAAGGGGAGATGCAACGTGACCTGGGTGTCGTGGTGCACCAGTCATTGAAAGCAAGTGTGCAGGTGCAGCAAGCAGTGAAGAAAGTGAATGGTATGTTGGCATTCATAGCAAGAGGATTTGAGTTTAGGAGCAGGGAGGTTCTACTGCAGTTGTACAGGGCATGGGTGAGACCGCACCTGGAGTATTGTGTGCAGTTTTGGTCTCCTAATCTGAGGAAAGACGTTCTTGCCTTAGAGGGAGTACAGAGAAGATTCACCAGATTGATCCCTGGGATGGCGGGACTTTCATATGAAGAAAGACTGGATAGACTAGGCTTGTACTCGCTGGAATTTAGAAGACTGAGGGGGGATCTTATAGAAACATATAAAATTCTTAAGGGGCTGGAGAGGCTAGATGCAGGAAGATTGTTCCCGATGTTGGGGGAGTCCAGAACCAGGGGTCACAGCTTAAGGATAAGGGGGAAGTCTTTTAGGACCGAAATGAGAAAACATTTCTTCACACAGTGAGTGGTGAGTCTGTGGAATTCTCTGCCACAGAAGGTAGTTGATGCCAGTTCATTGGCTATATTTAAGAGGGAGTTAGATGTGGCCCTAGTGGCTAAAGGGATCAGGGGGTATGGAGAGAAGGCAGGTACAGGTTACTGAGCTGGATGATCAGCCATGATCATATTGAATGGCGGTGCAGGCTCGAAGGGCCGAATGGCCTACTCCTGCACCTATTTTCTATGTTTCTATTCACCACCCTCTGACTGAATAAATTCCTCCTCATCTCCTTCCTGACGGAACGTCCTTTAATTCTGAGGCTGTGCCCTCTGGTCCTCGACTCTCCCACTGGTGGAAAGATCGTCTCCATATCCACCCTATCCGGGTCTTTCAGTATTCGGTAGGTTTCAATGAGGTCCCCCCTCATTCTTCTAAACTCCACCGAGTACAGCGAAAATTGTTGACAATATTCCAAATGGGGCCTGACCAGTGCCTTATAGAGCCTCAGCAAAACACCCCCTGTTTTTGTACACAAGCCCTCTTGAAATAAATGCTAGCATTGAGTTTGCTTTCTTTACTACCGACACTATTCCCTCCAAACCTCTCAAGACCGAAAGGCTTGTAGGTTAATTGGCTTCTGTAAAATTAGAGTTTGTCCCTTGTGTGTGTGTAGGGCAGCGTTAGTGCGGCCTGATCGATGGTCGCTGCGTACCCGGTAGGCCGAAGGGCCAGTTTCTGCGCCGTATCACGAAGCTAAATGACATTTTCACTGATGAATGTAGACACAAAATGCTGCGGTAACTCAGCGGGTCAGGCAGCATCTGTGGAGAACATGGATAGGTGACGTTTCACAGAGTGCTGGAGTAACTCAGCGGGTCGGGCAGCATCTGTGGAGAACATGGATAGGTGACGTTTCAGTGTGCTGGAGTAACTCAGCGGGTCAGGCAGCATCTCTGGAGAGAAGGAATAGGTGACGTTTCACAGAGTGCTGGAGTAACTCAACGGGTCAGGCAGCATCTGTGGAGAGAAGGAATGGGTGACATTTCGGGTTCTTCAGAGATGGACCTCGACCCGAAAAGTCACCCATTCCTTCTCTCCACAGATGCGGCCCGACCCGCTGAGTTACCCCAGTACAGTGTTTGACTGACAATTGACCACTCCCAACTCCGTGGACAGCAGCTTTCGTTCTCTCTCTCTCTCTCTACCCCCTCTCCCCATATCTCCCTCTCCCCATCTCTCTCTCCCTCCCTCCATCCCCCCCTCTCCCTCCATCTCTCCCCCTCCATCCCCTCCTCTCCCTCCCTCCCCCTCCCTCCCCATCTATCTCTCTCTCCCCTCATCTCCCTCTCTCCTCATCTCCCCCTCCGTCTCTCCCCCCATCTCTCCCTTTCTCCCCATCTCTCCCTTTCTCCCCCATCTCTCTCTCTCCCCATCTCTCTCTCTCCCCATCTCTCTCACTCTCGCCATCTCTCTCTCCCATCACATCTCTCCCCATCTCTCTCTCCATATCTCTCTCTCCCCATCTTTCTCCCTCCATCTCTCTCTCCCCCCTATCTCTCTCTCCACATCTCTCTCTCCCCCATCTCTCCCCCCCCCCCCCCCATCTATCTCTCTCTCTCCCCATCTATCTCTCTCTCTCCCCCATGTCTCTACCTGCCAGCAGGTACAGCAGATGCACGGCCGTGCAGAGAGAGCGCCGCATCCTGGCGGTGTCCCGGTCCCGGTCCCGGTCCCGTCTGGCGACCCCCTCCAGGCTGTGGAGAAACTCCCTGGTGCAGCGGGATAGAGAAAAGGGAAAATGGAGATACTGACTGGGACTGAGGGACTGACGCAGCTCCGCCCGCCCCCCCTCCGGCTCTCCCGCCCCCCCCCTCCGGCTCTCCCGCCCCCCCCCCTCCGGCTCTCCCGCCCCCCCCCTCCGGCTCTCCCGCCCCCCCCCCTCCGGCTCTCCCCTCCCCTCCCCCCCTCCCGGCTCTCCCCCCCCCCCCCCCGGCTCTCCCGGCCCCTCCCCGGCCCCGGTGCGCGCACGCGTACATTCTGACTGACTGAGGGACTGACGTAGCTCCGGCCCCCCCCTCCGGCTCCCCCCCCCCCCCCTCCGGCTCCCCCCCCCCCCCCCCTCGGCTCCCCCCCCTCCTCCGGCTCTCCCCCCCCCCCCCGGCTCTCCCGGCCCCCTCCGCCCCCGGCTCTCCAGCCCCCCCCGGCTCTCCAGCACCTCCCCCCACGGCTCTCTAGCCCCCCCGGCTCTCCAACCCCTCCCCCCCCGGCTCTCCAGCACCCCCCCCCCCCCCCCCGCTCTCCAGCCCCCTCCCCCCTCCCCCGGCTCTCCCCTCCCCCCCGGCTCTCCAGCCCCCCCTCCCGGCTCTCCCCTCCCCCCCCCCGGCTCTCCCCGGTCCTCCCCGGCCCCGGTGCGCGCACATTCCGCATGACGCAGCGGCGGCCGCCCAGACGCGCCGCACGCGAACTTCGCCGAGCCGCCATCACGCAGCGGGTCCGGGGCGGAGGGCGGGGCGGAGGATGGGGGCGGGGCCAGGGGCGGAGGGCGGGGCCAGGGGCGGAGGGCGGGGCCGGACCGGGGACTGAAGAGTGGGCGACGTCTGATCATCGTTCACGGGGAATTATCATCGGGAAACGACCTATTATATTGAATTGTGGACGTGTGTTATTTGTTTAAACAATCATTAACGGCTTGAATGGTCGCTCGCTGGAGGCGACAATAGACAATAGTTGAAGGAGGAGGCCATTCGGCCCTTCGAGCCTGTACGCACCGCCATTCAATATGATCATGGCTGATCATTCTCAATCAGTACACAGAACGATGAACCACCAATGGCCTTGATTACATCAGGCCCAGGCTTACATGACAGGCAGCAGTGTTAAACAAATCTGTTTTATTATGTACAAAGTGCATTTTACAAAATCATCACAAGCTGCACAAAAACGTGCAGAACAAACATCCACTGGATCAGTGACCAGACTTTGTATAAATTACAGGTTTCCATAGAGCAACAATAGTCAATAAGTTGCAGGAGGAGACCATTCGGCCCTTCGAGCCAGCACCGCCATTCAATATGATCATGGCTGATCATCCACAGTCAGTAACCCGTTCCTGCCTTCTCCCCAGACCCCCCCGACAGCACGGACAAAGTGTGAACTGTTCCATGTTCCACAAGGGTCTTGTCGTAAACTTTGGGATCTGGGACCATGGACACATCTGGTCACATCTGCCACAGAGACGGCGCAGCAGCAAACCCGTTCCCCGACACCCAGAGACGGGGTGCTCTGTCACCCCCCGCGTACAGCGGTCCCCCGCTCTGCAACTCTCCCGGTCCCACAACACCCGCTCCTCATCCCTGCGAGAGAGAGGGGGGGGGAGAGAGAGAGGGGGGAGAGGGGGGAGAGAGAGAGGGAGAGAGAGAGAGGGGGAGAGGGAGAG
>NC_135971.1:6423964-6456209 GCF_053455715.1 Rhinoraja longicauda | reverse complement strand
TCAATTACAGTATTGGAAGCAACAATGCACATCATTCAAATAAACGCGATCTTTCAATTAGCTTGTCGTGTGTGTCAATGGTTGTGTACATTTTCCAAATCACTGAAGTAACATGAACTGTATCTATTACATTGAACTAGTCATTGAACGGAGTTAATAATACCGTAACGACTTTTGACCAGAAGGGTCCAATCCCATTACATTTAAAAAATGTTTTCACAAAAGTAATTTCTGTTCCGTTGCCGGACGCGGGTAACGCGTTAAAATGAACGGATCGACAGCTCTGATTCCACTTGCTGTTTATTTCTCCTCTTCCCCACATTTACACTCCCCCTGGTTTTATTTCCGCGCTCACTGGGGTTTTTTTACGACGCGGATTTGGGGATTAAATGGGAGCCGTTCAGCGCCGACCTGTTGTCCACCGGGTTTCTGCCCCACAGCCCCTGAGCCCCGCTCCTGACGCCGGTCCCGGGACCCGACCCTTTTACACACCCGGAGCGGAACCGGAGCAGATTCTCAGCCACTGGTCATTATACCAAGGCATGAAGAAAGGATAAAGTTTCTCCGTGAATTTATTCCCAGTGAAGGTGTGGAGATGGGACTTGGTGTCCGCGTCGTAAATGAAACTGTCCCGGACTCGTAACTGAGATAAACTCCCACCCTCCCGGGGATGGGACGGGCGGGGAGACGGGATGGAGGGGAGGTGACTGCATCAAACACGTCATCCCACCGCTCGATGCTCCAGACTCCAGTCTCCGGGGTCAGTGTGAGCTTTCCCTTCCTCTCCACAGACTCTGCGGCGACTCCCAGACTCCAGCGCTCACTTCCCCGCCACCTCCACCTCCCAGTAATGTCTTCCCGATGTGAATCCCTCTGATCCCAGCACACACGCACTGCCTGTAAACCTCTTCCCGTGTCAGGGAGACTCCCTCCGGGTCACGGTCCATCTCACCCTCTTCCGATCCTCAGACACCTCGAGCAGCGGATGAGCTGTTTCCACATCCAGGGTGACGGAGACTGGGGGGAGAAGCAGAGAATCAGAGAGTCCCCGGGGGTCGGGGGGAGACTCGGGCAGCGCGGCCCCAGGACCGGGGGACAGGCGGGCGGACAACTGAAACCCTGCCCGGGTTTCACCCACAACCACATCGGGTGGACAACTGACATCTCCCCCGGAGTTTTTAATCCAGGGATGGAGGGGGGAATTTCGTGAGGTGGGGAAGGTGGACGGGGGGACGAGTGCGGTGGTGAAGGAGAAACGAAGGGGGGGGGGGATCTACTCACATATGGAGGCAGATCGGCGCAAGAGGATATTGAGGTTAGCGTAATTTGAGGTTGTTAAAGAGGAGGTAGAGGTGCGTGGTGGGGTCGTCATGATCACAGTGAAAGGGGGCAGGCACGAGGGGCCAGATGACCTGCCCCCTGTTTCTATGAGTGGAGGGTGAGAGAGAGAGGGAGGGGTGGCTTGGACCATGAAGGAAGCAGTGGTTGAATGATCGGGTGTTGTACAGAATGGGTGGAGACTTGTGGTTGTGGGGTCGTTGAAAGAGAGCGGATTCACGGGTGGATTTGTTGGGTGTGTACAACTAACACATTGATCTCATTGTGAACCAATATATGAACTTCACTGAGGGACTTGACAATGTTCCGCGTGCAAGGCTGGTACAGAAAGCGAAGGCAGGTGGGATCCAAGGCGAGCTGGTGAAATGGACCCACAATTGGCTTGGTGGTTGGAGGTAGAAGGTATCGGTAGAAGGATGATTTTTCTGCTTGGAGGTCTGCGGATGGTGGTGTGTAGCAGAGATCGGTGCTGCAACCTTTGCTGTTCATGTTATATGATCATGGCTTGGATGTGAATGTCGGAGGTGTGATTAGTAAATTTGGGGAGGAAGCAAAAATTGTGGATAGTGGGGAAGGTTGTCAAAGTCTGCAGCAGGATGCAGGGTAATTATCTAAACCTTATTCGCATGCAGGGATGTCAAATCACGAGAGTGCATGTTTATATTGAGAGCAAATAATTTTAAAGTATATCTGAAATTTAGGTTTTACTAGACCAAGTGGACACGTTGGGCCCAAACCTCTCCTGCATTGGTGCAGCACCCTCTCTTCCCCACCTCTCCCCCTCCTCCCCTCCTCCTCCCTCCTTCCCTCACCCCCTCCCCCTCTCTCCCTCTACCCCACCTCCCTAGAAGATAGATTTAAACTTTAAAATGTGAATAACATTAAAAATATAACACCGATTTCAATGAAACTTCTTCCATTAGCACCAAAGGGATGACGGTGAGTAAGGTGGGTTTAAAATCGTCATGCTATCGTGTACCATTTTCGCTGTAGTTCAGGAACAAACAAACAAACGAGAGGTTTAGTACATAGATTTACTCTGAGAGTGGGTGACATCGGGAACATGCTACAGAGGGGGTGGCGGAGTGAGATATCATCAATATATTGGAGGTACTTAAATAGGTGAGGTGGAGAAGAATGCCGATGGAATGTGGGCAAATCGATTAGTATAGCTGGGGAAAAGATGGTCATGGACACGATGGGCCGAAGGGCCAGACTCTGTAATGTACAACCATGGCTCTCAGCTCCAAGTGCACTGAATGACTGAGTCTCCACAGCCACCGGTGCAGGGTCGTTCCCCAGTCTCTGCATGCAGTAATGTCTCCTTATCTCTGTGCTACACGGTGCAGCCCACATTCTGAGAGAGTGCCCACTCTCCAGACCCCTCTGACAGGGGAACCATCCTCCCTGCATCCAGCCCATTGAGCCCGGTAAGAACACTGTGTTTCACTGAGATCCCCTCTAATACACTGAAACACTCAAGTACACAGGCCTAGTCTCCCCAATCTCTCCCCTCACAGCAAACACAATGTCCTAGGTACAAGTATTTGTTAATCTTTGCTGCATTCCGTCTGCGTCAAGTCTGTCAATTTATCGGTGCACAGGAGGAAAGGAACACAAGAAAGCAGGAGCAGGATTAGGATCCACTCCTCAGGCTTGCCCCTCCATTCAATGTGATCATGGCTGATCTAAGCTGGCACCAATTCCTCTTCTGTGTGAGTTCCCCATAATCTTATATTTTCAATCTATCAAATATTTATTTGTAGTCAAGTTGCACATATCCACGAACTCAGCTTTTCACCATCACACTGGGCACAACATGCCAGATATTCACTGCCCACCGAGAGATGCAACTTCTACACACCGCATGGGAGACCGCTCTGGAAGGTTGGATCTCATAGAATCCGGGGTGAACTAGCGGATGGAACACAACATTACCTGAAGGTCGCAGACAGAGGATGTTGGTAGAGGGTTGTTTTTCAGACTGGAAACAGAGCCCACTGTTGTTCCTTATTTATATGCACGATTGTGTGTGTATGTAGGTTGCAAGGTTAGTCAGTTTACAGATGACAGTAAAATTGGTGACATTGTGGAGAGTGAAGAATGTTACCTGAGAGTAAATGGGATCCCTGTGAACTGGGCCAATGGGCTCAGGAACGGCAGGTGGGATTTATTCATGTGAAGGTGAGGCGATGCACTTTGCTGAGGCAAACCAGGGCAGGACATACACAGTAAACGGGGAGCTTTATAGAATGGAGAGATGTCGAGGTGCAGGTACAGAGTGCCATGGAAGATGCAACGGTGACAGGCAGGGAGGTGTAGAATGTGTTTGTCGCTCATGCTTTCAAAGGTCAGGATATTAAATACAGCGTTTGACACAATGAGGTTATTTGTAAATTGGAAAGGGTGCAAAAGGGTTTACGCCAATTTCATCAGGTCTGAAGGGAGATGTTGGACAGGCAGGGACATTTGTCTTTGGAGCCCATCTGGGTGCTTTAACAGTTGTGTATAAGATCTACATAAGGTGCACAGATGAGGTGAATAGCCACAGTATTTTACCCAAGGTAGGAGAGTCTAAACCTAGAGTGCATCAGTTCAAGGTGAGAGTGGAAACAGTAAAAAGGAGCAGCTTTTTCAGTCAATGCATTGTGCATGTACGGAACGAACTGACAGAGGAAATGGTGGAGGGAAGTACAATGATGACCTTTTACAGACAGTTGGGTGGATACGTGGATCAGAACGACTTGGAAGAATATGTGTCAGACTCAGGCAAGTGGGACAAGCTCGGTTGGGCAACTTGGTTGGCATGGTCATGTCGAATCAAAGGGCCTGTTTCTGTGTGACACAGCTCTCTGACTCTGTGATGCTTTTCTGCAGCCCTGTTTGGTGGAAGATCAAATCTTCAATTTCCCTTCAGTCCAATATACCATTAATGCTTGCATCTACACATTACTTAAAGATGTCAGAAACAAGAACAATGGAAAAGGTATAAGCTTTACCTTGCTTGATGGCATCAGATGTTTCTGCCAATACCGTGTTGTACAAAAAAGGAGTTTCAAACTTTTCAATCAGCAAGTTACCATCTACCACCGACTGTGGTTTGGCTTCATCACCAACACTGCAAATATTTAACAGCTGGTTATAAACTGAGCGTTAGAAACATATTGGACTGTTCAACAAAACCTTACAATGTTTCCGTCAAGAGCATGTCCCACCTTCGCTTGCGACCAGCTTCCTCCTGAAAAAAATAAAACACAAATCTCAATTGACTGAGATGTTACGTCCTCATCCCGACAGCGGGAATTTCTCCACATTTCTACAACCCTCTGATAATTCCCATTTCCCAACTCTTATCGCCGCTGTCATGCAGATAGAAAGCGGACACTGCCGTCGAGACGTAAAACGATGGGGAAAAGCACAAGGAATGTTCATGAGAATGACGCCATAACTGAGAGGATGGAACTCAATGCAAAGACTGGGCAGGTCGTGGGATTTTATCTGGAGAAGATGTCAGGAGTGAAGAGATAGGATTTAAGTTGATCGGTGGATTTAAATGGGTGAGGATGAAATAATATCTCTAATCGATGGGAGAGCAAAAATCAAAGCTGAAATGTAACGCGGTCTTCAACAAATACCGAAAGGAATGCAGTTGTGAGAACATGGACCTCACTTGCATTGGAGGGACTGAAGCCAACAGCAGAGATAATTTAAGGGCGATCGGGATAAACACTTGAGCACTGTTGGAATTCGGGGTATTGTTACCGGGTGTGGTGAGTAGATGGGAGGGATGTTGAGTGGAGCTGAAATCTTGACTGGATAGGATGGGGTGAATGGCCTGTCTATGATGTAGAGTGAGATGTCATTCTATGGTGAACAAAGGTGGGTAAAACAAACAGAGCAAATTCCCCCAAGGTGACCGCCCACTGCTGATGGGAACCGGATGTAGATGATAAATCTGTTGTGTGCGCCATGTTCAAGATTTCAGTGTTAATCCCCACAATGTGGTCATGGCTGATCTAGCCCAGGACTGAACTCCTCCGCTTTGTCCCATTTCCTTTGATTTCAGTTCCCCGAATTTTCAAAAATGTATCTTCCTCTGGTATAAATACGTCTAACAGGTTAAACCTCTCAGAGTCTCTGGGTTGGAGAATCACAGAGATTTACTGCCCTCTGTCCATTCGTGGCCCTTGGGATCAGATTACGATCACCCATCGTAGTTCTGAACTCCATGGAATAGAAACACCTCTCTACATTCCGGCCAGGCAGGCCTGAGATCTCATAGATTATGCGAGAGCCCAATTAGTTTGGGAACAACAACAACTGGAATAGATGAAACATTTACCCCATTCTGAAATACTGGTAAATACAGCATTCATTTCAGAAATGTCACCCACCATTTTGTGACTGCACTTTCACTTCGCCAGACTGTAGTGAAACCCCTCACCTTCAGAAACACCACACTGTCCTTTTGATCCATCTGTTGCTGCAACTTAAAGAGTTCCTCCTGAATGGAATTTAAATTCTCCTCAAATTCTTGAAGATTTTTCTCCATTACATTTAGAATCTTCTTCTCTTCCTCCCGGATATCTGCCAGTACGCGCTGCTCATTCTCAGTGAGAATCTGGTGCCGTTCAGCAAACTGGGATCTGATTTTAGACTGAAGGATGTCTGACTGTTCCTGTGAAATGAAAGGTGAAGATCAATAATTCCTCAATATCTCAAAGTGTGGAGTTGTGCATTTTTGGCGTAGGAATAAAGCATAGGTTATTTTCTAGATGGGGTGAGAATCCAGAAAACGGAGGTGCAAAGGGACTTGGGAGTGCTGGTGTTGGATTCCCAAAACGTTAATCTGAAAGTCGAATCGATAGAAAGGAAAGCAAACTCAGTGCCAGCATTTATTTCAAGAGGGCTTGTATACAAATCAGGGATGAAATGTTGAGGCTCCATAAGGCGCTGGTAAGGCCGCATTTGTATTATTGTGAGGAATTTTGGGCACCTTATCTGTGGAAAGATGTGCTGGCTCTGGAGAGGGTCCAGAAGAGGTTTACAAGAATGAGCCCAGGAATGAGTGGGTTAACCTATGATGAGCATTTGTCAGCACTGGGCCAGTACTCACTGAAGTTTCGGAGAATGAGGGGCACCTAATTGAAACATACAGAATAGTGAAAGACTTTAATAGAATGGGTGTAGAGAGGATGTTTCCACTAGTGGGAGAATCCAGGACTCAAAGTCATAGCCTCAGAATTAAAAGACGCTCTTTTGGGAAGATGAAGAGAAATTTATTTGGTCAGAGGGTGGTGAATCTGTGGAATAGTTTGCCACACAAGGCTATGTATATTCTTAAGGCAAAGATAGATAGATTCTTGATTAGTACTGGTGTCAGAGATTATGGGGAGAAGGCAGGAGAATGGGGTTAGGAGGGAGAAATAGGTCAGCCATGATTGAATGGCGGCGTGAATGTGGTGGGCTCATTCTACTCCTGTTTCTTATGACTTTAATTCCCTGCTGCCTATTCCTTTTCATGTACCCATTAATTCTCAATCATCCGCCCACCACCCACATTCGCAGGGATAATTTACAGTCGCCGATTGACCATTGAACCAGCGTGTATTGGGGACCAAAGATACTAGAGGAGCAAGATAGACCACTCGACTCTAAAAACTGTAGTAGGTCATGGGTAAATTTCAGCGTCATTTTAGTAAGCAGATTCTGTGTGCCAGACTGGGCTGGGTTCAAAACTCTCTGCGATTTCTTCGTATATAAAATGTTTGCAAACAATTTTTTTTCAACTTCTTGGATAAGTTGATAGTTGACATTTATAGCGATATCTTGACAAGATGCTGCTTCGTGATCTTTAAACTTTGGATGTTACTGATTGAATATTTGCACGAGAGATCCACTCTGTCTGTATCTGGCCAATTGATCATATTTAATGAACTGTTCTTCTTTGCTTTCTCTTTCATTTTAATTTCACCTCCACGAGCTGTATCTCTTTTTGTTTTATTTTAAAAAGTCATGGAAGCAGAGATTAGGCATTTGCAAACAACAGAACTCTACTGTATCCACAATATATTCGAAAAGACATTGATTTTTATACTTAGAGCCAAGAAAATTTGAATTGGTGAATTGATCAGTTAAAAACCCCTGACAGCCACGAAAATGACCAATGCTGCCTGACATGATACAGAAGCTTGAATCCAATTCAAATAGACACAGTGTAGGAGTAAGTGACCGGGTCAGGCAGCATCTCTGGAGAAAAAGGATGGGTGATGTTTCAAGTTGGGGCCCTTCTTCAGACAAGGGGGGGGGGGGAAGGTGAATTGCTGGATAAATCATGACCTGATCATTTCATTGGTTAGCTGATATGCGAAACAGTGCAACCCTGTATATCTCGCACACAAAATGACGTTAATCCTACCATGAATGACAGAAATAACAATTGTTATCCTTGTTTATGAAGTGCATTTTTGAATGATGTAAAATCGGGTTTTGCTTACTAAAATGGCGGACGTTCCTCTCGTTGCGTACTACACTTCAGTATACGCGATTTCGACAGTGGTTCATCTTGCTCCTCTTGCTGGGTGGTAGTGTGAACTGTGAGGATGATGCTATGAGGTTGCAGGGTGACTTGCACAGGTTGTGTGAGTGGGCGGATGTAGTTTAATGTGGATAAGTGTGAGGTTATCCACTTTGGTGGTAAGAATAGGAAGGCAGAGTATTATCTGAATGGTGTCAAGTTAGGAAAAGGGGACATACAACGAGATCTGGGTGTCCTATTGCATCAGTCACTGAAAGGAAGCATGCAGGTACAGCAGACAGTGAAGAAAGCCAATGGAATGTTGGCCTTCATAACAAGAGGAGTTGAGTATGGGAGCAAAGAGGTCCTTTTGCAGTTGTACAGGCCCCTAGTGAGACCGCACCTGGAGTACTGTGTGCAGTTTTGGTCTCCAAATTTGAGGAAGGATATTCTTGCTATTGAGGGCGTGCAGCGTAGATTTACTAAGTTAATCCCCGGAATGGCGGGACTGTCGTATGTTGAAAGACTGGATCGACTAGGTTTGTATACACTGGAATTTAGACGGATGAGAGAAGATCTTATGGAAATGCATAAGATTATTAAGGGGTTGGACATGTTAGAGGCAGGAAGCATGTTCCCAATGTTGGGGGAGACCAGAACAAGGGGCCAAGGTTTAAGAATAAGGGGTAGGCCATTTAGAACGGAAATGAGGAAATACATTTTCAGTCTGAGAGTTGTAAATCTGTGGAATTCTCTGGCTCAGAAGGCAGTGGAGGCCAATTCTTTGAATGCATTCAAGACAGAGCTAGATGAATTCCAGGAGCGCTCACATATTTATCCCGCTTGCCCTTAAATTATCTCTGCTGTTGGATTCAGTCCCTCCAATGCAAGTGAGGTCCATGTTCTCATGATTGCGTTCCTTTCAGTATTTATTGAAGACTACGTTACATTTCAGCATTGATTTTTGCTCTCCCATCGATTAGAGATATTTCATCCCCCCCCCCCCCCATTTAAATCCACCGCTAAACTTAAATTCTATCTTATCATTCCTGACATCTTCTCCAGAAAAAAATCCCACGACCTGCCCAGTCTTTGCATTGAGCTCCACCCTCTCAGTTATGGCATCATTCTCATGAACACTCCTTGTGCTTTTCCCCATCGTTATACATCTCTACGGCAATATCAGCTTTCTATCTGCATGGCAGCGGCGATAAGAGTTGGGAAATGGGAATTATCAGAGGGTTGTGGAAATGTGGAGAATTTCCCGCTGTCGGCATGAGGACGGTCCATCTCAGTCAATTGAGATTTGTGTTTTATTTCTTTCAGGAGGAAGCTGGTCTTTCAGGAGGAAGGTAGGACATGCTCTTGATGGAAACATTATAAGTTTTTGTGGATCAACTCTAAACATTTCTGATGCTCAGTTGATAAACAGCTGTTAAATATTTGCAGGGTTCGTGATGAAGCCAAACCACTATCGGTGGTAGACGATGCCTTGCCGATTGACAAGTTTCATTGCCCTGTTTCATTGAACACAGCATTTAAAGAAACATTCGATTACTTCAAGCAAGGTAAAGCTTATACCTTTTCCATTGTTCTTGTTCCTGACATCTTTAAGTAATAGGTGTAAGAAGGAACTGCAGACGCATGTTTAAATCGAAGGCAGGCACAAAATTCTGGAGTAACTCAGCGAGACAGGCAGCATCTCTGTAGAGAAGGAATGGGTGACTTTTCGGGTCGAGACCCTTCTTCAGTCTGAAGAAGGGACTCGAACCAAAACATCACCCATTCTTTCTCTCCAGAGATGCTGCTTGTCCCTCTGAGTTACTCCAGCATTTTGTGTCTACCTTCAATTGTGTCTATCTTTAAGTAATACTTAGATGCAAAGATTAACGGTATTTTGGACTGAAGGATAATTGAAGATTTGATCTCCCACCAAGCTCATCTGCTGGGACGCATCACAGAGTCAGAGAGCTTTGTAGCACAGCAACAGGCCCTTTGACTGGACTCGACCATGCCAACCACGTTGTCCAACCAAGCTAGCCCCACTTGCCTGAATCTGGCTCATATCCTTCCAAGTCTTTCTTATCCACGTATCTACCCAATTCTCTGTGAACTGTGTACCTGCCTCGACCACTTCCTCTGTCAGATCATTCCACATCTACACTACCCACTGACGGAAAAACCTGCTCCTCAGGTCCTTTTTATTGTTTCCACTCTCACCTTAAACTGATGCGCTCGAGGTTTAGACTCTCCAACCTTGGGTAAAGTACTGTGGCTAGTCACCTTATCTGTGCATCTTGTACACATCTACATTGTCACCCTGACAGGCTCCCATGAAAAAATGTCACAGTCTGAATAGTCTGTTCCAGAACTGAGTAGATTAACCTATGATGACATGAGAACTGAGAGAGGAAAAACTTTTTCAGTCAGAGAGGTGTGAATCTGTGGAATTCTCTGCCTCAGAAGGCAGTGGAGGCCAATTCTCTGAATGCATTCAAGAGAGAGCTAGATAGAGCTCTTAAGGGTAGCGGAATCAGGGGGTATGGGGAGAGGGCAGGAACGGGGTACTGCTTGAGAATGATCAGCCATGATCACATTGAATGGCGATGCTGGCTCGAAGGGCCGAATGGCCTCCTCCTGTGTCTATTGTCTATTGTCTAGCATGTTTGTTGGGGACGTGGAAGGAATCCGATGCGGTCACAGGGAAAAGGCGTGAACCACACGGGCAGCGCCCGAGGTCAGGATCGAAACCGCTGACCAGAACTAGGAGACAGCAGCACTACTTGTGTCACTGCGCTGCCCTGTTATTACACGCGTCACAGGGATCAAACCTGCACAAGATCAGGAAATCGAAACTTAAAGCCTCACCAGAACGCCAGAAATCTTCTCTTTCTGTTGCTGCTCCATTTGCTGGATCCCTGATTTATCTTTTGTGAGAGACTGGATGGAAGATTTCACCTGATCCTGGAATTGTGTTTGGGAATCAGAAAATTAAATGGTTGAACAGTAAAAATGGAATTAAACAATGATGCGATTAAAATCGGTTTGCTTTTACCTTGTGGTTTTCAACAGCTTCTTTAACCGGCATGACGCTGTGAGACTTGTGTTCCCGCCCAGCTGCACAAACCACACAGATCAGCTTCTTATCAGTTTCACAAAACAGCTTCAGTTCTTCCTGATGTTCCTCGCAGGGAAGTTTACTTTCCTTCTCTGTCCGATTCAGGCTCAGTTTTCGAGCTTTCTCAGCCAGTCTCGCCAAGGCCCGACTAACCCTGAGGGTGCGGTCTGCAAACTCCTGTCTACATTCCGGGCAGGAGTTTCTCTCCTCCCTGTCCCATCTGTGTGTGATACAGGGGCGGCAGAAGTAGTGCCCACACTCTAGTGCCACCGGATCGGTGAAGAAATCCATGCAGATGGGACAAACTACCTCCTCGGTCCAACTCTCGACCGGGTCTTTCGCAGCCATTGTAACTCCGCCACTTCCTGGTTCAGTGTTTTCCACTGCGCGCGCTGCCGTCTCCGGCAATGACCTTATTTGTCTGCAAGTGTTCAGTGTGAAGGTGTCCTGGCCACTTCCAACTAATCACTCGAGGGAGGGGTCAGTTAATCATTAAACCGGCCTGAATATAGACCAAAGCGGAGAGATTGCCCTGGGTATAAGAAAATAACTGCAGATGCTGGTACAAATCGATTTATTCACGAAATGCTGGAGTAACTCAGCAGGTCAGGCAGCATCTCGGGAGAGAAGGAATAGGTGTCGTTTCGGGTCGAGACCCTTCTTCAGACTGATGTCGGGGGTGGGACAAAGGAAGGATATAGGTGGAGACAGGAAGATAGAGGGAGCTCTGGGAAGGAGGGGAAGGGAGGGACAGAGGAGCTATCTGAAGTTGGAGAAGTCGACGTTCATACCACCGGGCTGCAAACTGCTCCTCCAATTTCCGGCGGGCCTCACTATGGCACTGGAGGAGGCCCATGACAGAGAGGTCAGACTGGGAATGGGAGGGGGAGTTAAAGTGCTGGGCCATCGGGAGATCAGTTGCGTTAATGCGGACCGAGCCAGATTGCCGTGGGATTGTGTAAGGCAGGACAGAAAGGGACAAGGACCAGCGCTAAGGAGGTGTAACTGAGGAGGCGTTGCACCTGTTGGGCAGTGGAACCCGCCGCCCGCATCTACGTTCACAGCCCGGGATCCGGATGGAAGTAATATTATTAAAACATATTTTAATCCACATCAGTTCACTCGTCTCTCGCGCTCCAGTCTTCAGGTGCATCTATATTTGGGTAAGCCGTGCATCATTTCATATTAAGGATGTCCAGTGTGGACTAATGTGTTCAGTTTTTGTCCACTCTGCTGTTTGAAGAATGTGGATACATTGGAAAGGATGTAGAGATACTTATGGGAACGTTGCCAGGGTCTGAGGGCCTCACTGTAGGGAGATTGGGCAGACTAGGACCTTATTCCTTGGAGCGCAGGAGGATGAGGGGTGATCTTATAAAGGTGTGTGAGATCGTGACGGGAATAATCCCGGTTTTGGACATGGTTATTAACTGAAGGGCCGCAATCCCACAGGAACTGGTGAACTGCTGAGAGCGGCGCGGTCACTCTGCAAACCAGCGGGACAGTCCGGCTTCCGTCTTTCTTTCTCTCTTTCTTACTTTCGTTCCTTCCCTAAACTCAAATTAACACATTTACCATGCGGGAGATCGTGCACATACAAGCCGGCCGATGTGGCAACCAGATCGGAGCCAAGGTAATTATTGTATCCGAGACTTCTATTGTTGTAATTTTTTTAAATCCCCGGCGGTTTGCATATCAGGCCACTAAATTACATATTAGGCAACTAAATTTAAGGCAGCTCTTCGTCTCCAAGAAGGCCTTCTTGCTTAAGTCCATACTCCGCCACCTCCAGTTTAAATTCCATTTGGAATATTTTGGAGGACCAAGAAACAAGAACTCGAGGCATCAACTAGAGGGTTGGGGTGCGGTGGCGAGGCACCGATTTAATTATCGAACGAGGAATCCAGTGGCACAATCCAGGGACACAATGTAAATTATTTTTCCGCACCTTAAATACAGTTAATCGCCTCGAATATTGAAAAAAATAAACTGTCTGAAAAACGATGAGCGCAACACTCTTATTTTGTTAAAGATCCAACTCGGTTGAAGATCAAATGTCCTTGGAAATGGCCGAGCGATCTACTCAGAGGGCAATTAGTGATGTGCAATAAATGCTGTTCGTGCCGCGACATCTACATCCTGAGAAATTGATCACCGACTTACATTAATTCCTTAATAAGAAGGTTAAGTTTTGTTTATTAAGAACAGCCTTGTATTAACTCATGAAGCTGATGAAAAGCAATGTAAATAATAGCACAATGTATTACTCAAGTTATTCAACCAGGTAGATCTTGCGGACTCTCCTTTTCATTTCTCTCGTCATACCGGATTGTGTATCAGTCACCGCCACCGTCCTTTTATTCCAATATACATGATACATGTCTATTGGAATAAATAGAGTCGGGGCCCCCCCCGACTCCATCAAATCGATAACAGGCAGTCTTGGAAGCCTATCCTGCCTAGTCAAACCGCATGTCAAAAACCTCGGCATGATATTTGACTCTGCAGTAAATTTGATAAGCAAGTCAACGCTGTGGTAAAAGCCAGCTTCTTCCAACTTCGAACCATAGCTAAAATCAAACCTTTCTTCCAATTCGACGGCACAGAAAAAAATCATTCACGCTTTCATTTCCTCCCGCCTAGACTACTGCAACTCCCTATACACTGGGATCAGCCAATCTTCCCTGTCCCGCCTGCAACTGGTCCAAAACGCCGCAGCGAGACTCCTGACGGGTACCCGTAAAAGGGACCACATCACCCCGATTCTGGCCTCTCTCCACTGGCTCCCTGTACGGTACAGAATCAACTTCAAGCTCCTCCTATTCACGTATAAAGCCCTAAATGGACATCCCCCCCTTACATCAAAAATCTTCTAACCCACCTCTCTAACTCCAGGTCCCTCAGGTCGGCCGACTTGGGGCTACTCACTATCCCACGGTCTAGGCTTAAGCTCAGGAGTGACCGCGCTTTTGCGGTTGCAGCTCCTAGACTGTGGAACAGCATCCCTCTCCCCATCAGAACTGCCCCCTCCATCGACTTCTTTAAGTCCAGGCTCAAAACTTATTTCTACTCCCTAGCGTTTGAGGCTCATTGAGGACGTGCTGTGAACTGTTTGCGTGCTACTGTATGCTTCATTTTTTTTCCTTAGTACCTATTCAGATGTACAGCACTTTGGTCAACGTGGGTTGTTTTTAAATGTGCTATACAAATAAAATTGACTTGACTTGACTTGACATATTCTAGAATAGATCTATTTTTGATTTCAGCTCAATTAAGGGGTAGAATAATACAAATAGATTATAAGGCTAGATTGTTATCGGATCATTCACCATTATTAATGAAAATTACGATGCCAGATAAAGAACAGTCAGTGTATAGATGGAGACTCAACTCTTTACTATTGAAAAGGCAAGACTTTTGTGATTTTATTCGAGGACAAATTGGATTATTTTTGGAAACAAATTTAAATTCAGTTAATGATAAATTTATTGTATGGGATGCAATGAAGGCTTATTTGAGAGGCCAAATTATAAGCTACTCGTCTAAGATAAAGAAAAATATAGGAAGGAATCTGAAAGATTAGAAAAAGAAATCACCGTACTAGAAAAAGACTAACATAAAGCTTCTTCAGATACCAAAAAAATACAACTTGCAAATAAAAAATTTCAATACAATACTTTACATACTTACAGAACAGAAAAACTAATATTACGAACTAACCAAAGGTATTATGAATTAGGAGAAACAGCGCACAAGGTATTGGCATTGCAACTGAAAGAAGAACAAATATTAAGAACAATAAATTCAATTAGAACAGATCAAAACATTATCTTCTTAATATCCTAAAACTCAGAAGAATATATATGTATGTAACAGGTTTGTAACAGTGATTTCGGCTGATTTCGGCAAAACAGTGAACCGTAGGGCCACAATTTTTGCACCGCCTAATCACACCGCTGGACGCTTGCCGAAAATGATTTTTTTATTTAATTCGGTCGTATATTTTTGAAGTTACAGAGGTATAAAAGTCCACAAAAAATTCTCTGTTATTTCGGCTGATTTCGGCAAAAACCGTGAACCGTAGCGCCACGATTTTTCCACCGCCTTAATCACGACGCTGAAAAATGATATTTCTATTTGATTCGGTCGTGTATTTTTTAAGTTACAGAGGTTTTAGTTTTAAAAAAAAGATTTCCAGCCGTTTTTTCCATGGCCTTCAGCGTGTGACGTCAAAATGCCCATGCACCCACCTCCTGCTGATTTATTGAAGGCTTTCAGCGTGGCGCTGCTGTGCGTCTGTGCTCCTCTCTCCCCTTGCTTCTCTCCTCTCTCCGGGAGATCCTCTCCCCGCTATCCCCCCCCCGGACCTTTCACTGATGCTCTCCCCCCCCCCCCCGGTCCTTTCACTGATGCGCTCCCCCGCCCCCCCCCCCCCGGAAATTTCACTAATGCGCTCCCCCCTCCCCCCCCGACCTTTCACTGATGCGCTCCCCCCCCCCGGACCTGTTGGTGCTGGGGGCAAGAGAGAGTAGGGGAAAGGGGTGTGCTGGGGAAAGGGGGAGAGAGAATGGTGGCGGCGTCTGAGAATGGGGACTGGGGAGGGGGACAACAGGGGTCGTCCGGAGGGGGCTTGGTGGTGGGGGAAAGAGGGGTACTGTGAAAAGGGGAGGTCGTGGGGTAAGGGGGGGTGTGGGGAGAGTAAGATTGGGGTTGGGGGAGGAGAGAATGGGGGGTGTGGGAATGGGCCTTTGCTAGTTACTTATAAACCTAGAGAAATCAATGAGGTATTTAAGCAATTCTATACTAATCTGTATCATTCTGAATCTGAAAAGGATGAATTTAAGATAAATAATGTTTTATCCAAGATACAATTACCAACAATTTCTAATGAGGAGCAGATGGGACTAAATGCCTCCTTTACTTTGAGAGAAGTGGACGAAGTATTACATTCTTTACCATGTAATAAATCACCAGGGGAAGATGGTTTCCCGCCTGAGTCCTATAAAAAAATTAAAGATTTGTTGTTACCAGTATTTATGGAAGTGATACATCAAGCGGAAAAAACTTCTACATTACCAGAATCCTTCTCAATGGCAATTATAACCGTAATTCCAAAAAAAGGGAAAGACCCTTTAAAAGCATCTTCTTATATTCCAATATCATTGTTGAATGCAGATTATAAAATAGTTGCCAAGCTTTTGCCAAGGAGATTGGCAGAATTTTTACCTAAGCTGGTTAAAGAGGATCAAACTGGATTTGTCAAAAAAGGAGATTATCTGATAATGTAGCAAGATTTATATGTATTTTACATTTAGCACAGAAAAGAAAGGAATTAAGTGTAGCAGTTGCTTTAGATGCTGAAAATGCGTTTGACAGGTTAGAATGGGATTCTTTATTTAAAGTATTAGAAAAGTATGGATTGGGAATTGGTTTCATTAACTGGTAAAAGCCCTTTATAAACAACCTAAAGCCAAAGTGGTGACAAATGGCCAATCTTCTCAATCATTTAATTTGGAAAGATCTAGTAGACAGGGATGTCCCTTGTCACCAGCTTTATTTGTATTCGTTATTGAACCTCTGGCAGAACTAATAAAATCAGATTTAGACATTGAAGGATTTAAAGTTAATCAGGAAAATCACAAAATTACTTTATTTGCAGATGATGTTTTAATTTGTCTTACTAGACCATTGGAATCCTTAAGAAATTTATATTTCAGACTGGAAGAATACGGGAAAGTATCAGGATACAAAATTAATAAAGATAAAACTGAAATAATGCCTCTTTTTGAAGGCAATTATGATCAATGTAAAAGAGAAAGTCAGTTTAAATGGCAAAAAGAAGGCATTAAGTACCTAGGGGTTAAAGTAGATAATAAGTTAAATAATCTGTATAAACTAAATTATAAACCACTAATTAAAAAAATAGATGAGGACCTGAAGAAATGGATGAATCTTCCAATTACATTGCTAGGGAGAGTGAACTGTATTAAGATAAATATTTTTCAGAGGAAACAGTATTTATTTCAAACATTGCCTCTACCTTTACCAAATAATTTTTGGAAAGGTAAAATGCCAAGAGTGTCTATGGAAAAATTAACATGGAAATTTGAATTAGGTGGATTGCAATTACCAAATTAAAAAAATTACTATCTGGCAGCACAAATTAGTTTTATTTCATCCTTTTATCAAGAGGGTGGAAAAACAGCACGGGTTAAAATTGAAATGGATAAAATAAAAGAACTATGCCCAGAAGAATTTATCTATAAATGGGAAGCGAAGCTATTAGTTAAGGATAAAGAGCCACCTTTGCTAAAACAGTTAATTAATAAATTGTTGAAAACAGTTAAAGCTAATGATAAAAGATTTTTTTTAACAGCTAAAACTCCATTAGTAAAAAACAGATTACTGCCGTTTGCTTGGAATAATCAAATATTACAAGTCTGGGAACAGAAGGGTATTAAACATATAGGAGATTGCTACGAAGGAAATAATTTTTGACATTTTCTCAATTGAGAAACAAATATCAAATTCCAGGGAATAGTATTTTTTTCTATTATCAATTACAATCTTTTTTAAGGGAAAAGTTATTCAATGTTTTTATTTCAAATTAAAGGAATTGAATCCCTGATTCAGGGCAAGGGAACTAAAAAAATTATATCTTCAATGTATAAATTGTTACAAAAATCTAGTCCAAAGACAGGAATTCAAAAATCAAGACAAAGATGGGAAACAGATCTGAATATTAGCATTGATGAACCAAGTTGGGAAAGATTGTGTTTAGAAAGTATGAAAAATACTATTAATGTGAGATCAGGTTCGATCCTGACTACGGGTGCTGCACTGTAAGGAGTTTGTACGTTCTCCCCGTGACCTGCGTGGGTTTTCTCCGAGATCTTCGGTTTCCTCCCACACTCCAAAGACGTACAGGTATGTAGGTTAATTGGCTGGGTAAATGTAAAAATTGTCCCTAGTGTGTGTAGGATAGTGTTAGTGTGCGGGGATCACTGGGCGGCACGGACTTGGAGGGCCGAAAAGGCCTGTTTCCGGCTGTATATATATGATATGATATGATATGATATAGTTTAGTACAATATAATTTTTTACATCAATTAGATTTAACTCCGAAAAAATTAAACAATTTAAATCCAAATTTACCTGAAATTTGTTTTAGATGCAACCAGGATGTGGGTACTTTTTTACATTCCACATGGGCATGTCCGAAGGCAACTCCTTTTTGGAAAGACCTAAAAAACATTTTGGAACAATTGATGAATAAGGCCATACCATTGGATTCAAGGTTGTTTTTATTGGGAGATACTAAAGGAATATTACCAAGATTAATTTTAGATAAATATCAGGAAAGATTTCTCAAAATAGCAATAGCAATAGCAAAAAAATGTGTAGCAGTCACTTGGAAAGATCACAATGTAATAAGAATTGCAAGATGGTATGCAGAAATGCGTAGTTGTATCCCGTTAGAAAAAGCTACTTATAATCTGAGAAATAGATATGATTTCTTTTTGAAACTTTGGAACCCATTCACTTTAAAACTAGGATTAAGAATTGGAAATATTTAATTTCAGCATTGTTTTGATACCCTTAAAAAGAATTTAATAAGAAATATGCCGGAAGTGTTTCCTTCTTGTCTCCAGGTTTCCTTCTTTCTTCTTTCTTTCTTTCTTTCTTTCTTTCTTTTTTTTTCTTCTTCTTTAAAAAAAAAAATATCTTTCTTCTTCTCCTTTTTCAGGGGGGGTGGGGGGGAGGGGGGTTATGGGTGGGGAGATAATACAGAACAATACATGTATAATCCAATTTAAAATGTATAATCGAATTTATAATGTAGGTACCATCGCGTACTATGAGTTCTAACATGTATTTGTTTTGTTAAAATTTAAATAAAATTAATTAAAAAAACAAAACATGGCTCTCAGGTCCCAGAGCACTGAATAGACAATAGACATTAGGTGCAGCATGAGGCCGTTCGGCCCTACGAGCCAGCAACGCCATTCAATGTGATCATGGCTGATCATTCTCAATCAGTACCCCGTTCCTGCCTTCTCCCCGTAACCAGTGACTCCACTATCCTCAAGAGCTCTATCCAGCTCTCTCTTGAATGCATTCAGAGAATTGGCCTCCACTGCCTTCTGAGGCAGAGAATTCCACAGATTCACAACTCTCTGACTGAAAAAGTTTTTCCTCATCTCCGTTCTAAATGGCCTCCCCCTTATTCTTAAACTGTGGCCCCTTGTTCTGGACTCCCCCAACATTGGGAACATGTTTCCTGCCTTTACCGTGTCCAACCCCTTAATAATCTTATACGTTTCGATAAGATCTCCTCTCATCCTTCTAAATTCCAGTGTATACAAGCCGAGCTGCTCCATTCTTTCAACATATGATAGTCCCGCCATTCCGGGAATTAACCTAGTAAACCTCCGCTGCACGCCCTCAATAGCAAGAATATCCTTCCTCAAATTTGGAGAACAAAACTGCACCCAGTACTCCAGGTGCGGTCTCACTAGGGCCCTGTACAACTGCAGAAGGACCTCTTTGCTCCTATACTCAACTCCCCTTGTTATGAAGGCCAACATTCCATTGGCTTTCTTCATTGCCTGCTGTACCTGCATGCTTCCTTTCAGTGTCTGATGCACTAGGACACCCAGATCTCGTTGTACGTCCCCTGTTCCTAACTTGACACCATTCAGATAATACTCTGCCTTCCTATTCTCACCACCAAAGTGGATAACCTCACACTTATCCACATTAAACTGCATCTGCCATACATCTGCCCACTCACACAACCTGTCCAAGTCATCCTGTAACCTCATAGCATCTTCCTCACAGTTTCCAAAAGCCTCTTAAACACCACTATTATATCTGCTTACACCACCACCCCTGGCAGTGCGTTTCAGGCACGTACCCACTCTCTGTGTAAAAAAAAAATCTTGCCCTGCATATCTTCTTTAAACTTTGCCCCTCTCACCTTAAAGCTATGCCCTCTAGTCTTTGACATTTCCAACTTGGGGGTAAAAAGACTCTGACTATCTACCCTTTTCCTTGCTTCCCATATTTTCAGAGACACCTTTTAGGTGTCCTCTGCTCCAGAGAAAATAATCCCAGTTTGTTAAAATTCCTCTTATTGCTAATAGCCTCTAATCAAGGCAGCATTCTGGTAAATGTCATTCTGCATAATCTCCGAAACCTCAGCATCCTTCCTGTAATGGGGACGACCAAAATTGCAGACTCTACTCCAAATGTGGTCTAACCAAGGTTTTATAAAGCTGCATCATGATACCCTGAATCTCGCACTCAAAGCCCCATGAGATGAAGGCAGACATAATGTATGTCTTCTTTACCATCCTATCTACAATCTACAGGTACATGCGAAGCAGGCACAAACAGGTCACCACATCCTTCCTGTTCTGGGGCAGCCGGAACTGGAAACCACACATATTTGCATGAACAAACTTTACTGAGAAATTAATTAAATTTAGTTTAGTTTATGGTCACGTGTACCGAAGTACAGTGCAAAGCTTTTTTTGTTGCGTGCAATCCTGTCAGTGAAAAGACCTTACATGACGACAAGCGACCCGTCCACAGTGTACCGATACAGGATAAAGGGAAGATAGAAACAGAAAGCTGAAGTAACTCAGCGGGACAGGCAGCATCTCTGGAGAGAAGGAATGGGTGAAGTTTTGGGTCGAGACCTTTCTTCAGACTAGGCATACCCTCTAAGCAAGGCAGCATTCCGGTAAACTTCTTACTGCATAATACCCCAAACTTCTGCATGCTTCCTGTAATGGTGGCGAAATAAAGGATAAAGGGAATAATGTTTAGTGCACGATAAAGTCCAGTAAATTCTGATTAAAGACATTTTGAGGGTCTCCAATGAGGTAGCTGGGAGGTCAGGGCCGTTCTCTAGTTGACAGGATGTTTAAGCTGCCTGATAACAGCTGGGAAGAAACTGTTGATGAATCTGGATGTATGCGTTTCCACACTCCTGTACCTCTTAGTAGAAACACGAAATTGCAGATGCTTGTTCATACCAAAGATGGAGACAGTGGTGGAGTTACTCAGCAGGTCAGGCAGCATCTCTGAAGAGAAAGGATTGGTGACGTTTCGGGTCGGGTCTGAGGAAGTGTCCCCACCCGAAACGCCACCCATCCTTTTTCTCCAGAGATGCTGCCTGACCCGCTGAGTTACTCCAGAACTTTGTGTCTATCTTCTGTACCTCATGTCTGACGGCGGGGAGGGGGGGGGAGAGGGAGTGATCGGGGTGAGATTCACCCTTGATAATGCTGACGGCCTTGAATGAATTGTCGATGGAAGGGAGGTTGGTTTCGCGATTTGGTCTGGGCTGCGTCTACAGCTCTCTGCAATCTCTTGCGTACTTGGGTGGAGCTGTTCCCAAACCAGACTGTGATGCATCCCGATAAAATGCCTTGTGCGTCGCATCTGTAGAAATTAAATCTGCAGCAATGAAGACCAACACTATCTGCAATAACATGTGCCTCTCACTGTCTACAGGTTAGGAAGTTGTTTCCTGCTCAGACTGACTTGGCCAAGAGGTTGCTTCTCATCTTCCTCTCCGTGGTCATCCTGCAAGTGTACTTTGCCACTGAGGAAGAGCCCGGCCTTTGGTCAACAGCGATGGACAGTCCCAGCGACCTGCCTTGGTACGGCGCCGCACTCATCCCCACTGCGTCGGACAGAGCTGAGACACACTCCATCCTTCATCTCGTGGCGGGACGCCTTTGGAAGCCTCCCAACAGCCAGCGATCTCCCACCAGAGATTCAAGTTCTCAAGTTCACACGTTATAGGAGTAGCATTAGGCCATTTGGCTCATCGAGTCTACTCCGCCATTCAATCATGGCTAATATCTGCCTCATCACGTTTTCCTGCCTTCTCCCCATAATCCTTGACATCCATTCTAATCAATAATTTGTCTATCTCTACCGTAAAAATATCCACTGACTTGGTCTCCACAGCTCTCTGTGACAATGAGTTCCACAGATGAACTGCTCTGTGACTAAAGAAATTCCTCCTCACCACCTTTCCAAACGAGCGCCCTTTAATTCTTCTCCCACCAGTGGAAACATCCTCTCCACATCCACTCTATCTACGCCTTTCATTATTCGCTAAGTTTCAATGAGGTCCCCCCTCAACCTTCTAAACTCCAGTGAGTACAGGCCCGCTGCTGTAAAACGCTCATCAAATGCTAACCCACTCATTCCTCGAATCATTCTTGTAAACCTCCTCTGGACCCTCTCCAGAGCCAGCACATCCCTCCTCAGATATGGGGCCGAAATTTGCTCACAGTGCTCCAAATGTGGTCTGATCGGCGTCTTATAGAGCCTCAGCGTTACGTCTCTGTTTTTGTATTCCAGTCCTCTTGACATAAATGCATTGAATTTGCGTTCCCAGTTGGGTGGGTTGAACAGATCACACGGAACATTTCCCCTCCCACCCGTGACCTAGCTGTCTCACTAGTCTGTTCATCTAAATTGGACTGTTTCCAACCCGTCACTCTATCCTCCCTTGCAAAGCTTGTCTCCGCTATGAAACCTGCAACCTGCCCCCTTGATCCTGCCCCCACTGCCCTTCTGAACGATGTCATTGCAATAGCCGGTCCCAGCATCCTCTCTATTATCAACAGTTCTCTGACCACTGGCACTGTTCCAACCAGTTTCAAGCACGTGGTGGTCCAGCCCCTACTGAAAAAAACCTAACCTCGACCCCACCTTGCTTAGCAACTACAGACCCATTTCCAAACTGCCATTCCTGTCAAAAGTCCTTGAAAAGGCAATTCTAAACCAATTAGTGCCCTACCTACACCAAAACACCATCCTGGAACGTTTCCAGTCAGGTTTCAGAGCCCACCACAGCACAGAGTCTGCCTTGTTGAAGGTACACAACGACCTGCTTCTCGCCATCGACACCGGCGACTGTGCAATCCTGCTCCTTCTCGACCTCAACGCAGCGTTCGATACAGTGGACCACACCATCTTTATTGACCGTCTCCGGTACGCGGTTGGCATTGATGGCACTGCCCTGAGCTGGTTCGCTTCGTACCTCAAAGATAGGAGTTACGCCATCAACATAGGCAGTTATTCCTCTGCTCCAGCTAGCCTCAACCGCGGAGTTCCACAAGGCTCCATCCTAGGCCCCGTTCTCTTCTCTCTATACATGCTCCCCCTTGGCCAAATCATTCAAAGGCACGGCATTTCTTTCCACTGCTATGCCGATGACACTCAGCTTTACCTCCCCCTGAAACCCAACAACCAGTCAAATTTAAACAGCCTCTTACACTGCCTTGAGGACATAAAATGTTGGATGGCACAGAACTTCCTCCAATTAAATGAGAGCAAGTCTGAGGTCATCCTATTCGGCCCCCCCGACTCCATCAAATCGACAACAGGCAGTCTTGGAAGCCTATCCTGCCTAGTCAAACCGCATGTCAAAAACCTCGGCGTGATATTTGACTCTGCATTAAAATTTGACAAGCAAGTCAACGCTGTGGTAAAAGCCAGCTTCTTCCAACTTCGTACCATGGCTAAAATCAAACCTTTCCTCCAATTCGACGACACAGAAAAAATCATTCACGCTTTCATTTCCTCCCGCCTAGACTACTGCAACTCCCTATACACTGGGATCAGCCAATCTTCCCTGTCCCGCCTACAACTGGTCCAAAACGCCGCAGCGACACTCCTGACAGGTACCCGTAAAAGGGACCACATCACCCCGATTCTGGCCTCTCTCCATTGGCTCCCTGTACGGTACAGAATCAACTTCAAGCTCCTCCTATTCACATATAAAGCCCTAAATGGACATCCCTCCCCCCCACATCAAAAATCTTCTAACCCACCTTTCTAACTCCAGGTCCCTCAGATCGGCCGACTTGGGGCTACTCACTATCCCGCGGTCTAGGCTTAAGTTCAGGGGTGACCACGCTTTTGCGGTTGCAGCTCCTAGACTGTGGAACAGCATCCCTCTCCCCATCAGAACTGCCCCCTCCATTGACTCCTTTAAGTCCAGGCTCAAAACCTATTTCTACTCCCTAGCGTTTGAGGCTCATTGAGGAGGCGCTGTGAACTGTTTGCGTGCTACTGTATGTTTCTTTTTTTTCCCTTAGTACCTAATCAGATGTACAGCACTTTGGTCAACGTGGGTAGTTTTTAAATGTGCTATACAAATAAAATTGACTTGACTTGACTTGACATGTACAGTGAGTTAGATAGAGCTTTTAAAGATATCAGTGTCAAGGGATATGGAGAGAAGGCAGGAACGGGGTACTGATTGTGGATGATCAACCATGATCACAATGAATGGCGATTGTGGCTCAACGGACCGAATGGCCTGCTCCTTCACCTAAAGTCTATTGTCTAAAAGCTTTTGTTGCGTGCTAACCAGTTAGCGGAAAGGCAACGCACGATTCTAATTGAGGCATTTATAGATACATGATAGGGGATTAATGTTTAGTGCAAGGTAAACCCAGCAAAGTCTGATCAAAGATAGTCCGAGGGTCACCAATGAGGTGGATAGTAGTTCAGGGCTGCTTTCTAGTTGTTGTAGGATGATCCCACCCTCCTTTCTGTAGTTCCCATTTCCCATGCTCTCCAAACATGGAGGGATCCCATTTTCTTCACCCTTCATCATTTTCAGACCTTCGCAAGATCGAATTTTAAAGCGTGTTCACCACATCCAGAAGGTCTACTTAGGTTTAATTAAGTTTAGAGATACAGCACGGAAACAGTCCTTTCTGCCCACCGAGTCGGCGCCAACCAGCGATCCCCGCTCATTAACACTATCCTACACACACTAGGTACCGTTTACAATTGTACCAAAGCCAATTAGCTTACAAACCTGTACGTCTTTGGAATGTGGGAGGAAACCGAAGATCTCGGAGAAAACCCACGCGGGTCACGGGGAGAATGTACAAACTCGGTACAGATAAGCGCCCGTCGTCAGGTCCGAACCCGGGTCTCTTGCGCTGTGAGGCAGCAACTCTACCGCTGCGCCACCGTGGGTCAAATCAAAGCCATTGAACAGTTACTGTGAGGCGGCGGTTCCACCTGCTGCACTAATGTGATTCCTTGCAGCTTAGTATTCAGGAACCCAGGACATATGACCAGGGGTTGTCCATTTGATCTAAAAAAAAAACGGTCAACACACGAACAGATAATTATCCACTTCAGGCCCCTGTTCCAGCCTTCTCCCAAATTCTTTGATCCGTTTATTCCGAAGCAATAGATCTACCCGAAGAAAAAAGGTAGAAAGTGCTGAGGTAACTCAGCGGGTCATGCTGCATCTCTGGAGAACATGGACAGGTGACGTTTTGGGTCGGGGCCCTCCTTCAGAACTACTTTCTGTGTTTACCGCTGCTAATTGTATCAGTTAACGGTTCATTACCGGGGTCATGCTGAATGCATTGATCAGTCGTAAGTTTAGTAATATTTCCATTTAATTATATTTATTTATTGCTCTTATTTAATCTATGCTTGCAAGGTCTGATGAATACTTACTTGCGCAGCAAAATGTAAACTGCGTACTAACTTCACCAGAGAGGTGAAGGGTATCAATCTGTTGTTGTAACGGGGATTGTGAATAGATTGGTTATGTGTACAGATGTTTCATGAACAGTGCAGGAAGGCACTGCAGATGCTGGTTTACACCAAAGAGAGACACAAAATGCTGGAGTAACTCACCGGGCCAGCCAGCATCTCTGGAGAGAAGGAATTGGTGACATTTTGGGTCGAGACCCTTCTTCAGAAAGCTTCCGTTCACTGCAATAAAATAATGTCATTATCAAAGTTGTCAAGTGTGTGTGTGTCTCTCTCTCTCTCTCTATCTGTGTCTGTGTATTGGTGTCTGTGAGTGTCGGTCTGTGTGTGTCTGTGCGTGGATATGTGTGTCTGTCTGTGTGTGTGAGTGTGCGCGTGTCTGAGTGTGTGTGTATCTGTGTGTGTGTATCTGTGAGTGTCTGCCTCTGTGTGTCTGTCTCTGTGTGTGTCTGTGCGTGTGCCTTTATGTGTCTTATGTGTGTGAGTGTGTGTCTGTGTATTGGTGTCTGTGCGCGCGTGTGTGTGTCTGTGTGTGTGTGTCTCTCTGCGTGTCTCTGTCTGTGTGTGTATGTGTGCTTGTGTGTGTGTGTGTATCTGTGTGCATGTATCTGTGTGAGTGTGTCTGCCTCTGTGGAAATGATAAATACATACATACAGTTCCTGTTGGAGAACCATCTTCGTCGAGAGCAAGGTAGACGTCAAGTGGAGGGGGGAGGTTGGGGGTTGTCCTGTTGCCAAGTGCGGCAGCAGGGGGTAGATAGGACTGTTCGGTACTTTGACGAAACCAGACACGTGGTGACACTTGTGTGCTGCTTTGGTTTTGAATGCAAAACAAAGCATTTCACTGTACCTAGGTAAGCACATAACTTGTTGGAGAGAGAGGGCAGAATAGTGGGCATGAGGATACTTCATTGTCTAGTTTAGTTTAGAGATACACCGCGGAAACAGGCCCTTCGGCCCACCGCTGCCGTGCCGACCAGTGATCCCTGCACACTAACGCTGCCTACACACGATGGGGACAGTTTACAATTATATCCAAGCCAGCTAGCCTGCAAACCTGTACGCCTTTGGAATGTGGGAGAAAAGCGGAGATCCCGGAGAAAACCCACACAGCCCACGGGAAGAACGTACATACTCCGCACAGACAGACACCACCCGTAGTCAGGATCGAACCCGGGTCGCCGGCGCTGTCTGGCAGCAGCTCCACCGATGCACAACTGCTTGGCGTAATTGAAAACCAGCTCATCCGCCATGAACAAAATATCATCTCCCTGCTTCGGACTTACTCAATAGTTCCAATAAATGGCCGGAGCACTCCCCACTCAATGGTCGTTAAAAGATGTGAGAATTTAGTTTAGTTTAGTTTAGAGATACAGCGCGGAAATAGGCCGTTCTGCCCACCGAGTCCACCCCGACCAGCGATCCCCGCATATTAACACTATCCTACACACACTCGGGACAATTTACATTTACACCAAACAATTAGCCTCCATACCTGTAGGTCTTTGGAGTGTGGGAGGAAACCGAAGATCGCGTAGACAGCGCCCGTAGTCAGGATTGAACCCGGATCTCAGGCGCTGTGAGGCAGCAACTCTACCCGCTGCGCCACCGTGCCACAGTGCATTTGTACAGTGTAAAGTCCTTCTACCAATGCACAGTGGGACTGGAACCCTAATTGCCACGCCAACTCATAACTCACTCTTTGTACGTGGGGCGAAACTGATGCTGTGCTGAGATAATGGAAACCTTGTAAACAAATTGATTTGGATTCCATACGTGGTGTTAGTGACAGGACTGGAACTGGAACAGGCAACTGAATCATCTGACCACGACCAGAGAGCAGTCCTGAACTACTATCTGCCTTGTTGGTGACCCTTGGACTATCTCTGAACGGACTTTGTGGTAGGAAGGAATTGCAGATGATGGTTTAAACCGAAGATGGGCACAAAAAGTTGGAGTAACTCAATGGAACAGGCAACGTCTCTGGAGAGAAGGAATTGGGGACGTTTCGAGTCGAGACCCTTCTTCAGACTCGGACTTTGCTGGCTTTACCTTGCACTAAACGTTGTTCCCTGATCATGTAACTAGTAGAGTGGATAAGGGAGAACCAGTCGATGTGTTATATCTGGACTTTCAGAAGGCCTTCGACAAGGTCCCACATAGGAGATTGGGGTACAAACTTAAAGCACACGGTATTGGGGGTTCAGTGTTGAGGTGGATAGAGAATTGGTTGGCGGACAGGAAGCAAAGAGTAGGAATAAACGGGTCCTTTTCTGAATGGCAGGCAGTGACTAGTGGGGTACCGCAAGGCTCAGTGCTGGGACCCCAGTTATTTACAATATATATTAATGATTTGGACGAGGGAATTGAATGCAATATCTCTAAGTTTGCAGATGACACGAAGCTGGGTGGCAGTGTTAGCTGTGAGGAGGATGCTAGGAGGCTGCAGAGTGACTTGGATAGATTCGGCGAGTGGGCAAATGCATGGCAGATGCAATATAATGTGGATAAATGTGAGGTTATCCACTTTGGTGGCAAGAACAGGAAAGCAGAGTATTACCTGAATGGTGACCGATTAGGAGAGGGGGAGATGCAACGTGACCTGGGTGTCATGGTGCACCAGTCATTGAAAGCAAGCGTGCAGGTGCAGCAGGCAGTGAAGAAAGCGAATGGTATGTTGGCATTCATAGCAAGAGGATTTGAGTTTAGGACCAGGGAGGTTCTACTGCACTTGTACAGGGCCTTGGTGAGACCGCACCTGGAGTATTGTGTGCAGTTTTGGTCTCCTAATCTGAGGAAAGACGTTCTTGCCTTAGAGGGAGTACAGAGAAGGTTCACCAGATTGATCCCTGGGATGGCGGGACTTTCATATGAAGAAAGACTGGATAGACTGGGCTTGTACTCGCTGGAATTTAGAAGACTGAGGGGGGATCTTATAGAAACATATAAAATTCTTAAGGGGTTGGAGAGGCTAGATGCGGGAAGATTGTTCCCGATGTTGGGGAGTCCAGAACCAGGGGTCACAGCTTAAGGATAAGGGGGAAGTCTTTTAGGAACGAGATGAGAAAACATTTCTTCACACAGAGAGTGGTTACTCTGTGGAATTCTCTGCCACAGAAGGTAGTTGAGGCCAGTTCATTGGCTATATTTAAGAGGGAGTTAGATGTGGCCCTTTTTGCTAAAGGGATCAGGGGGTATGGAGAGAAGGGATACTGAGCTGGATGATCAGCCATGATCATATTGAATGGCGGTGCAGGCTCGAAGGGCCGAATGGCCTACTCCTGCACCTATTTTCTATGTTTCTATGTTTCTATGTATCTGAACACTGTTAATGGCTCGGTTGTAATCATGTATTGTCTTTCCGCTGACTGGATAGCACGCAACATTTTTTTTCACACAGAGGGTGGTGGGTGTATGGAACAACCTGCCAGAGGAGGTAGTGGAGGCAGGGACTATCCCATCGTTTAAGGAACAGGCACATAGGTAGGACAGGTTTGGAGGGATATGGACCAAGCGCAGACAACTGGGACTAGTGTAGCTGGGACATTGTTGGCCGGTGAGGGCAAGTTGGGCCGAAGGGCTTGTTTCGACTCTATATCACTCTATGACCCTATGACTCCAAAAAGCTTTTCACTGTCCCTCGGCACACGTGACAAACTAAACTGTAAACCAAGTATATATTTGCTGTTTCGATGAATTAGGTCTGTTTTCGTTACATAGGGTAACTCTGCACTATGTTTTCAGTATGGTGTTGAGATATTTTAAGTCAGCCATGAGTTGCAGAATACTTATGATGGGAAACGGCACATCACCCTGTCATGCTAGGAAATTAACGTTTTAAAATAGCGAAGAACTTTTGCAATAAAACAGTTTTATCTGACTCATTGACAATCCTTCCACATGTGGCAGAGGGTCGGATGCACCTCCTCTAACCTCATCTACTGGAGAACATGGCACGGTGGCGCACCGGTGGAGTTGCTGCCTTACAGCGCTGAAGACCCGGGTTCGATCCTGACTACGAATGCTGTCAGTACGGAGTTTGTACGTTCTCCCTTTGAACGTGTAGGTTTTCTCCGGGTGCCCCGGTTTCCTCCCACACTCTGAAGAGTTACTCCAGCTTACTGTGTCCATCTTCGGTTAAAACCAGCCTCGCCAGTTCCTTCCTACACATTTTATGTCCTGCTAACTAACCTCGTCGATGAGGTGGGTTGGAAGAGCAGGACTACGCCCCAGCTTATCGAAGGGCCGTTCGGGAGCTCAAAACAGTTGGGAAGAAGCTGTTTATCAGACTGGTGCTATGTGCTTTCAAGATTTTGGACGTTCTGCCTGCCAAGGAGAGGAGAGAAAGGAGTGACTTGGCCACACTCAGCAATGAGTTTGAAGAAGGGTCCCACGTATAAAATCCTGAGAGGAATAGATCGGGTAGATGCACAGAGTCTCTTGCCCAGAGTAGGGGAATCGAGGACCAGAGGACATAGATTCAACGTGAGGGGGGAAAGATTTTATGGGAATCTTAGGGGTAACTTTTTCCACACAGGCGCAGGTGGGGGTATGGAACAAGCTGTCATATGAGGTAGTTGGGGCAGGGACTATCCCAACAGTTAAGAAACATTTGGACAGGTACATGGAAATGACATGTTTGGAGGGACATGGACCAAGCACAGGCAGGTGGGACTAGTGCAGCTGGGCCACGTTGGCCAGGGGGGGCTGTTTTCACACTGTATCACCCTATGGCACTAACACCCGAAACATCACCTTAACCATGTTCTCCAGGGATGCTGCCTGACCAGCTGAGTTACTCCAGCATTTTGTATCTTTCTTCGCTGCACCAGCATCTGCAGTTCCTTGTTTCTAACAAACAAACAGACATCGAACGCTGTGGAGGCCAAGTGATTGGATATTTTTTAGGCAGAGAGAGATAGATTCTTCATTCGTACGGGTGTCAGGAGTTATGAGGAGAGGACAGGAGAATGGAGTTGGGGGGGAAGAGATAGATCAGCCAAGATTAAATGGCGGGGTAGACCTGATGGGCCGAATGGCTTAATTCTGCTCCTACCACATGAACTAACGTTTTTCAAGGGTCTGGAACATTAATTGTTTTCCATTCCATGGATGCTGTCTGACCTGCAGGGTATTCCAAGTATTCTAGTTAGTTTAGTTTATTTTAGAGATACCGCGTGGAAACAGTCCCTTCGGCCCACCGAGTCCATACCGACCAGCGATCCCCGCACTCTAACACTATCCTACACTCACTAGGGGAAATTTACAATTATACCAAGGCAGTTAACCTATAAACCCGTACGTCTTTGAAATGTGGGAGGTAACCGAAGATCTCGGAGAAACCCCACGCTGGTCACGGGGAGAAGGTACAAACTCCGTACAGACAGGACCCGTAGTCGGGATCGAACCCGGGTCTGTGGCGCTGTGAGGCAGCAACTCTAACGCTGCGCCACCGTGCTGCCCATGTTTACACTTCACTGTTCTCTTTCCCGAGGTCAGCAAAACTTCCCTCACTGCCGTTGAACAGAAGGTTGGCTCAACCATTTCTAGAAGATACTTGTGTAGGAAGGAACTGCAGATGCTGATTTAAACCGAAGATAGACGCAAAAATAGCTGGAGTAACTCAGCGGGACGGGCTGCATCTCTGGAGAGAAGGAATAGGAGACGTTTCGGGTCGAGAACCTTTTTCAGATTGAGAGTCATGGGAAAGACGAAATTGCGGAGCATTTGGATAGTCGTAACAGGATTGTTCCGAGTCAGCATGGATTTACGAAGGGGAAATCATGCTTGACTAATCTTCTGGAATTCTTTGAGGATGTAACCAGGGAAATTGACAGGGAGAGCCGGTGGATGTGGTGTACCTTGACGTTCAGAAAGCCTTTGACAATGTTCCACATAGAAGATTAGTGGGCAAAATTAGAGCACATGGTATTGGAGGTAGGGTACTGACATGGATAGAAAATTGGTTGACAGACAGAAAGCAAAGAGTGGGCCTAAATGGGTCCCTTTCAGAATGGCAGGCAGTAACTAGTGGGGTACCGCAAGGCTCGGTGTTGGGACCGCAGCTATTTACAATATACATTAATGACTTGGATGAAGGGATTAAAAGTACCATTAGCAAATTTGCAGATGATACAAAGCTGGGTGGTAGTGTGAACTGTGAGGAAGATTCTATGAGGTTGCAGGGTGACTTGGACAGGTTGTGTGAGTGGGCGGATGCATGGCAGATGCAGTTTAATGTGGATAAGTGTGAGGTTATCCACTTTGTGGTAAGAATAGGAAGGCAGAGTATTATCTGAATGTGTCAAGTTAGGAACAGGGGACGTTACGACTAGATCTGGGTGTCCTGGTGCACCAGTCACTGAAAGGAAGCATGCAGGTACAGCAGGCAGTGAAGAAAGCCAATGGAATGTTGGCCTTCATAACAAGAGGAGTTGAATATAGGAGCAAAGAGGTCCTTCTGCAGTTGTACAGGGCCCTAGTGAGACCACACCTGGAGTACTGTGTACTTGAGTGTTTCAGTGTAGTAGAGGAGATCTCAGTGAAACACAGAGTTCTTACAGGGCTCAGTGGGCTGGATGCAGGGAGGATGGTTCCCCTGTCAGAGGGGTCTGGAGAGCGTGCACTCTCTCAGAATGTGGGCTGCACCGTGTAGCACAGAGATAAGGAGACATTACTGCACGCAGAGACTGGGGAACGACGCTGCACCGGTG
>NC_135971.1:6381736-6423464 GCF_053455715.1 Rhinoraja longicauda | reverse complement strand
AAGAAAAAGTAGAAAAAAAAAAAATAGGGAAAAAAAAAGGGTGGGTGGGGGGGGAAAAAAAAAAGGGGAAAAAAGGGAAAAAGAGAGAGATCGGTGCAGGCTCGAAGGGCCGAATGGCCTACTCCTGCACCTATTTTCTATGTTTCTATCTGTGGAGAGAAGGAATGGGTGATTTTTCGGGTCGAGATCCTTCTCTGAAGAACCCGAAACGTCACCCATTCCTTCTCTCCAGAGATGCTGCCTGACCCGCTGAGTTACTCCAGCACTCTGTGAAACGTCACCTATTCCTTCTCTCCACAGATGCTGCCTGACCCGCTGAGTTAGCACAGCATTTTGTGTCTACATTCATCAGTGAAAATCTTATTTAGCTTATTGATACGGCGCAGAAACAGACCCTTCGGCCCACCGGGTACGCAGCGACCAGCGATCAGGCCGCACTAACGCTACCCTTCACACACACAAGGGACAATCTCTAATTTTACAGAAGCCAATTAACCTACAAGGTTTGGAGGGAAGAGTGTCAGTAATAAAGAAAGCAAACTCAGTTATTTCAAGAGGGCTTGTGTACAAAAACAGGGGGTGTTATGCTGAGGCTCTACAAGGCACTGGTCAGGCCCCATTTGGAATATTGTCAGCAATTTTCGCTGTACTTGCTGGAGTTTAGAAGAATGAGGGGGGACCTCATTGAAACCTACCGAATAGTGAAAGACCCAGATAGGGTGGATGTGGAGTGGGTGTTTCCACTAGTGGGAGAGTCTAGGACCAGAGGGCACAGCCTCAGAATTAAAGGGCGTTCCTTCAGGAAGGAGATGAGGAGGAATTTCTTTAGTCAGAGGGTGGTGAATCTGTGGGATTCTTTGCCACAGACGGCTGTGGAGGCCAGAAGTCAGTGGATCTGGTCTCCAAATTTGAGGAAGGATATTCTTGCTATTGAGGGCATGCAGCGTAGGTTTACTAGGTTAATTCCCGGAATGGTGGGACTATCATGTGTTGAAAGACTGGAGCGACTAGGCTTGTATACACTGGAATTTAGAAGGATGAGAGGAGATCTTATTGAAACGTGTAAGATTATTAAGGGGTTGGACACGTTAGAGGCAGGAAACATGTTCCCAATGTTGGGGGAGTCCAGAACAAGGGGCCACAGTTTAAGAATAAGGGGTAGGCCATTTAGAACTGAGATGAGGAAAAACTTTTTCAGTCAGAGAGTTGTGAATCTGTGGAATTCTCTGTCTCAGAAGGCAGTGGAGGCCAATTCTCTGAATTCAAGAGAGAGCTGGATAGAGCTCTTAAGGATAGCAGAGTCAGGGGGTATGGGGAGAAGGCAGGAACGGGGTACTGATTGAGAATGATCAGCCATGATCACATTGAATGGCGGTGCTGGCTCGAAGGGCCGAATGGCCTCCTCCTGCACCTGTTGTCTATTGGATATTTTTAAGGCAGAGTTAGATAAATTGTTGGTCAGTGCGGGTGTCAGGGGTTATGGGGAGAAGGCAGGAGAATGGGGTTAGGATGGAGAGATAAATCAGCCGTGATTGAATGGCGGAGTAGACTTGATGGGCCGAATGGCCCAATTCTACACCTATCACTTATGACCTAAACCGGAGATCCCGGAGAAAACCCACGCAGGTCACGGGGAGAACGTATAGATTCCACACAGACAGCACCCGTGGTCAGGATCGAACCCTGGTCTCTGGCGCTGTGAGGCAGCAGCTCTACCACTGTGCTACCATTGTACATCATGATGTATCTATCTGTACGTCGTTGGTGAGACCACAGTTCTAGCGCCCAGCTACAGGGAGGTGGCATGGTGCTGGAGAGGGTGCAGAAGGGATAGACCAGCTTGGCACGGGCACAGTGGGGGTTAGGTTACAGGGAGAGACTGCACAGGGTAGGTCCCTACTCTGGGGATGAGGGGGATTCTTGTTGAGGTGTATAAAACCATGAGGAGCGTTGGTAATGTGGATGGTCACAGGCCTTTTCCCCAGGGTGTGGTGGTCTTAAACAAGAGTGTAGACGCAATAAACTGGAGTAACTCAGCGGGTCAGGCAGCATCTGTGGGGAACATGGATAGGTGACGTTTCACAGAGTGCTGGAGTAACTCAGTAGGACAGGCAGCATCTGTGGAGAAAAGAAATAGATGATGTTTTGAGTCGAGAACCTTCTTCAGAGTGACTCTCATATCGATACCCCTCCCTGCAGCTTCACATTTCACTACTCTCCTCATCTGACACCCTTTCTGACTCCTTTCACCTTTAGCTTCACCTTTTTATGAATGAATGAATAAGTTGATGAATGAATGAATAAGTTTATTGGCCAAGTATGTGCACATTCAAGGAATGTGCCTTGGTGCTCCGCTCACAAATGACAACACAAACACACAGTTCCCGGTTGAGGGGGGGGGTCAGGTTCAATGGGAATGTGAGGGGCAGTGTTTCTGTGGGTGATGAAGCAGGCAGGTACAATGACCGTGTTGTGTTGCAGGTCTCCACACTGCGGCTCTGTGCGGAACAAGAACGTCGGCCACCGTGGGCTCGGTCACCACTGTCCCCGTGGGTGGGACGGTGAGGTTCCCTGTCCAGCCCCACAGCCACGAGAAGATCACGGTGGCGATGTGGCGTCTCCATCCCGACCTGCCGATCCTGGATTGGAAGTCTTACAGCCCGGAGAGTCCGTCCCGGATCCACCCGTCCTACAGGGTCAGGGTCCGCTTCCGACTGGACGGCATCATCGAGCTGTGGGCCGTGGGGCTCGGTGACCAGGGGACCTACGAGAGAGAGACAAACTACTTTGGCAGTGAGCCGAGGAACCGTGACGTGGATCACTTTGAGCTGCGCGTGGTCGGTGAGTAGCGGCGTGGAGAGTTGTACAGCACCCAGACACCCTTTGGCCCACACTCTGGGAACCTTGTCAAAGGCTTTCTGAAAGTCAAGGTTTTCTAATGCAGAAGTTGCAGGATCAAATTATCCCAAAGAGGAGGAAAAATTCCAAGGTGAGTAAGAGACACCCGTGGCTGACAAGGGAAGTCATGGACAGCATAAAAATAAAAGAGCAGAAGTACAACAAAGCAAAGAAGAGTGGGAAGCCAGAGGATTGGGACTCTTTTAAAGAGCAACAGAAGATGACTAAGAAGGCAATATGGGGAGTAAATATGAGGTACGAGGGTAAACTAGCCAATAATATAAAGGAGGATAGTAAAAGCTTTTTTAGGTATGTAAAGAGGGAAAAAATAGTCAAGGCAAATGTGGGTCCCTTGAAGACAGAAGATGGGGAATTTATTATGGGAAACAAGGAAATGGCAGACGAGTTGAACCGGTACTTTGGATCTGTCTTCACTAAGGAAGATACAAACAATCTCCCAGATGTTCTTGTGGGCAGAGATCCTAGGGTGACAGAGGGACTGAAGGAGATTCACATTAGGCAGGAAATGGTGTTGGGTAGACTGATGGGACTGAAGGCTGATAAATCCCCAGGGCCTGATGGTCTGCATCCCAGAGTACTTAAGGAGGTGGCTCTAGAAATTGTGGACGGATTGGCGATCATTTTCCAATGTTCTATAGATTCAGGATCAGTTCCTGTGGATTGGAGGGTAGCTAATGTTATCCCACTTTTAAGGAAGGAGGGGAGAGAAAACTGGAAATTATAAACCAGTTAGTCTGACATCAGTGGTGGGGAAGATGCTGGAGTCAATTATAAAAGACAAAATTGTGGAGCATTTCGATAGCAGTAACAGGATCGTTCCGAGTCAGCATGGATTTACGAAGGGGAAATCATGTTGACTAATCTTCTGGAATTTTTTGAGGATGTAACTAGGAAAATTGACTGGGGAGAGCCGGTGGATGTGGTGTACCTCGACTTTCAGAAAGCCTTCGACAAGGCCCCACATAGGAGATTTGTGGGCAAAATTAGAGCACATGGTATTGGGGGTAGGGTACTGACATGGATAGAAAATTGGTTAACAGACAGAAAGCAAAGTGGGGAGAAATGGGTCCCTTTCAGAATGGCAGTCAGTGACTAGTGGGGTACCGCAAGGCTCGGTGCTGGGACCACAGCTATTTACAATATACATTAATGACTTGGATGAAGGGATTAAAAGTACCATTAGCAAATTTGCAGATAATACAAAGCTGGGTGGTAGTGTGAGCTGTGAGGAAGATGCTATGAGGTTGCAGGGTGAATTGGATAGGTTGTGTGAGTGGGCAGATGCATGGCAGATGCAGTTTAATGTGGATAAGTGTGAGGTTATCCACTTTGGTTGTAAGAATAAGAAGGCAGATTATTAAATGAATGGTGTCAACTTAGGAAAAGGAGACGTACAACGAGATCTGGGTGTCCTAGTGCATCAGTCACTGAAAGGAAGCATGCAGGTACAGCAGGCAGTGAAGAAAGCCAATGGAATGTTGGCCTTCATAACAAGAGGAGTTGAGTATAGGAGCAAAGAGGTCCTTCTGCAATTGTATAGGGCCCTAGTGAGACCGCACCTGGAGTACTGTGTGCAGTTTTGGTCTCCAAATTTGAGGAAGGATATTCTTGCTATTGAGGGCGTGTAGTGTAGGTTTACTAGGTTAATTCCCAGAATGGCGGGACTGTCATATGTTGAAAGACTGGAGCGGCTCGGCTTGTATACACTGGAATTTAGAAGGATGAGAGGAGATCTTATTGAAACATATAAGATTATTAAGAGGTTGGACACGTAAGAGGCAGGAAACATGTTCCCGATGTTGGGGGAGTCCAGAACAAGGGGCCACAGTTTAAGAATAAGGGGTAGGCCATTTAGAACTGAGATGAGGAAAAACTTTTTCAGTCAGAGAGTTGTGAAACTGTGGAGTTCTCTGCCTCAGAAGGCAGTGGAGGCCAATTCTCTGAATGCATTCAAGAGAGAGCTAGATAGAGCTCAAGGATAGCGGAGTCAGGGGGTATGGGGAGAAGGCAGGAACGGGGTACTGATTGAGAATGATCAGCCATGATCACATTGAATGGTGGTGCTGGCTCGAAGGGCCGAATGGCCTCCTCCTGCACCTATTGTCTATTGTCAAGGACCACAAATGGACAGAGGGCAGTAAATCTCTGGGAATCTCCAACCAAGAGACTCTTAGAGGTTTAACCTGTTGGATGTATTTATACCAGGGGAAGATACATTTTTGAAAATTTGGGGAACTGAAATCAAAGGGAATGGGACAAAGTGGAGGAGTTCAGTCCTGGGCTGGATCAGCCATGACCACATTGTGGGGATTAACATTGAAATCTAGAACGTGGCGCACACAGCAAATTGATCATCTATATCCGGTTCCCATCAGCACTGGGTGGTCACCGTGGGGGAATTTGCTCTGTCTGTTTTACCCACCTTTGTTCACCATAGAATGACATCCCATTCTACATCATAGACAGGCCATTCGCCCATCCTATCCAGTCAAGATTTCTGCTCCACTCAACATCCCTCCCATCTACTCACCACACCCGGTAACAATACCCCGAATTTCAGGAGTGCTCACGTGTTTATACCGCTTGCCCTTAAATTATCTCTGCTGTTGGATTCAGTCCCTCCAATGCAAGTGAGGTCCATGTTCTCATGACTGCATTCCTTTCAGTATTTATAGAAGAGGCTGGGGTTGTTTTCCCTGGAGCAGAGAAGGCTGAGAGGGGACATGATCGAGGTGTACAAGATCATGAGGGGCATAGATAAGGTAGATGGCGGGGAACTTCTTCCACTGGTGGAAGGTTCAACAACGAGGGGACATAGATACAGGGTAAGGGGAGGGAGGTTTCGGGGGGATGTGAGAAAGAACTTTTTCACCCAGAGGGTGGTTGGAGTCTGGAACTCACTGCCTGGGGTGGTGGTGGAGGCGGGAACACTCACAACATTTAAAAAGCATTTGGATGGGCACTTGAAATGCTACAACATTCAGGGCTATGGTCCAAATGCGGGAAAATGGGATTAAAATTAGACTGTGTTTGGTAACGGGCGGCACGGACACGATGGGCCGAAGGGCCTCTTTCTGTGCTGTAGGACTCTATGACTCTATGACTCTAAGACCACGTTACATTTCAGCATTGATTATTGCTCTCCCATCGATTAGAGATATTTCATCCCCCCCCCCCTCCCATTTAAATTCACCGCTAAACTTAAATTCTACCTTATCATTCCTGACATCTTCTCCAGATAAAATCCGTCGACCTGCTCATTCTTTGCATTGAGCTCCATCCTCTCAGTTATAGCATCATTCTCATGAACACTCCTTGTGCTTTTCCCCATCGTTCTACATCTCTACGGCAATATCAGCTTTCTATCTGCATGGCAGCAGCGATAAGAGTTGGGAAATGGGAATTATCAGAGGGTTGTAGAAATGTGGAGAAATTCCCGCTGTGGGGATGAGGACGTAACATCTCAGTCAATTGAGATTTGTGTTTTATTTCTTTCAGGGGGAAGCTGGTGGCAAGCCAAGGTAGGACATGCTCTTGATGGAAACATTGTAAGTTTTTGTGGAACAGTTCAAAACATTTCCAATGCTCAGTTGATAACCAGCTGTTAAATGTTCACAGGGTTCGTGATGAAGCCAAACCACTGTCGGTGGTAGATGATGCCTTGCCGATTGAAAAGTTTCAATGCCCTGTTTCATTCAACACGGCATTTAAAGAAACATCTGATGACTTCAAGCATGGTAAAGCTTATACCTTTTCCATTGTTCTTGTTTCTGACATCTTTAAGTAATGTATGTAGGAAAGAACTACAGATGCAGGTTTAAATCGAGGGTAGACATAAAATGCTGGAGTAAATCAGCAGCAGGCAGCATCTCTGGAGAAAGGGAATGGGCGATGTTTCTGGTCGAGACCCTTCTTCAATCTGAAGAACCCGAAACGTCGCCCATTCCTTTTCTCCAGAGATACTGCCTGTCCTGCTGAGTTACTCCAGCATTTTGGGTCTACCTTTGATTGTGTCTACCTTTAAGTAATACTTAGATGCAATGATCAAAGGTATTTTAGGGAAATTGAAGATTTGATCTCCCACCAAGCTCATCTGCTGGGAAGCATCACAGAGTCAGAGAGCTTTGTAGCACAGCAACAGGCCCTTTGACTGGACTCGACCATGCCAACCAAGTTGCCCAACCAAGCTAGCCCCACTTGCCTGAGTCTGGCTCATATCCTTCCAAGTCTTTCTTATCCACGTATCTACCCAATTCTCTGTGAACTGTGTACCTGCCTCGACCACTTCCTCTGTCAGATCATTCCACATCTACACTACCCACTGACGGAAAAACCTGCTCCTCAGGTCCTTTTTATTGTTTCCACTCTCACCTTAAACTGACAATAGACAATAGGTGCAGGTGTAGGCCATTCAGCCCTTCGAGCCAGCACCGCCATTCAATGCGATCATGGCTGATCACTCTCAATCAGTACCCCGTTCCTGCCTTCTCCCCATACCCCCTCACTCCGCTATCCTTAAGAGCTCTATCCAGCTCTCTCTTGAAAGCATCCAATGAACAGGCCTCCACTGCCTTCTGAGGCAGAGAATTCCACACCTTCACCACTCTCTGACTGAAAAAGTTCTTCCTCATCTCCGCTCTAAATGGCCTACCCCTTATTCTTAAACTGGCCCCTTGTTCTGGACTCCCCCAACATTGGGAACATGTTTCCTGCCTCTAATGTGTCCAATCCCCTAATTATCTTATATGTTTCAATAAGATCCCCCCTCATCCTTCTAAATTCCAATGTATACAAGCCCAATCGCTCCAGCCTTTCAACATACGACAGTCCCGCCATTCCGGGAATTAACCTAGTGAACCTACGCTGCACGCCCTCCATAGCAAGAATATCCTTCCTCAAATTTGGAGACCAAAACTGCACATAGTACTCCAGGTGCGGTCTCACCAGGGCCCGGTACAACTGTAGAAGGACCTCTTTGCTCCTACACTCAACTCCTCTTGTTATGAAGGCCAACATTCCATTGGCTTTCTTCACTGCCTGCTGTACCTGCATGCTTCCTTTCATTGACTGATGCACTAGGACACCCAGATCTCGTTGAACTCCCCCTCCTCCTAACTTGACACCATTCAGATAATAATCTGCCTTTCTATTCTTACTTCCAAAGTAAATAACCTCACACTTATCTACATTAAACTGCATCTGCCATGTATCTGCCCACTCACACAACCTGTCCAAGTCACCCTGCAGCCTTATTGCATCTTCCTCACAATTCACACTACCCCCCAGCTTAGTATCATCTGCAAATTTGCTAATGGTACTTTTAATCCCTTCGTCTAAGTCATTAATGTATATCGTAAATAGCTGGGTTCCCAGACCCCACTGGTCACTGCCTGCCATTCCGAAAGGGACCCATTTATCCCCACTCTTTTCTTTCTGTCTGTCAACCAATTTTCTATCCATGTCAGTACCCTACCCCCAATACCATGTGCCCTAATTTTGCCCACTAATCTCCTATGTGGGACCTTGTCGAAGGCTTTCAGAAAGTCGAGGTACACCACATCCACTGACTCTCCCCTGTTAATTTTCCTAGTTACATCCTCAAAAAATTCCAGTAGATTTGTCAAGCATGATTTCCCCTTCGTAAATCCATGCTGACTCGGAATTATCCTGTTACTGCTATCCAAATGCTCAGCAATTTCGTCTTTTATAATTGACTCCAGCATCTTCCCCACCACTGATGTCAGACTAACTGGTCTATAATTACCCGTTTTCTCTCTCCCTCCTTTCTTAAAAAGTGGGATAACATTTGCTATCCTCCAATCCACAGGAACTGATCCTGAATCTATAGAATATTGAAAAATGATCTCCAATGCTTCCACTATTTCTAGAGCCACCTCCTTAAGTACCCTGGGATGCAGACCATCAGGCCCTGGGGATTTATCAGCCTTCAGTCCCATCAGTCTACCCAAAACCATTTCCTGCCTAATGTGGATTTCCTTCAGTTCCTCCATCACCCTAGGTTCTCCGGCCCCTAGAACATTTGGGAGATTGTGTGTATCTTCCTCAGTGAAGACAGATCCAAAGTAACGGTATAACTCGTCTGCCATTTCTTTGTTCCCCATAATAAATCCCCCTGCTTCTGTCTTCAAGGGACCCACATTTGCCTTGACTATTTTTTTCCTCTTCACGTACCTAAAAAAACTTTTGCTATCCTCCTTTATATTATTGGCTAGTTTACCCTCGTACCTCATCTTTTCTCCCCGTATTGCCTTTTTTGTTAACTTTTGTTGCTCTTTAAAAGAGTCCCAATCCTCTGTCTTCCCACCCTTCTTTGCTATGTTATACTTCCTCTCCTTAATTTTTATGCTGTCCCTGACTTCCCTTGTCAGCCACAGGTGTCTCTTACTCCCCTTAGAGTCTTTCCACCTCTTTGGAATAAATTGATCCTGCAACCTCTGCATTATTACCAGGAATACCTGCCATTGCTGTTCTACCGTCTTCCCTGCTAGGGCCTCCTTCCAGTCAATTTTGGCCAGCTCCTGCCTCATGCCTCTGTAATCCCCTTTGTTATACTGTAATACTGACACTTCCGATTTTCCCTTCTGCCTTTCCATTTGCAGAGTAAAACTTATCATGTTGTGATCACTGCCTCCTAATGGCTCTTTTACCTCTAGTCCCTTTATCAGATCAGGATCATTACACAACACTAAATCCAGAATTGCCTTCTCCCTGGTAGGCTCCAGTACAAGCTGTTCTAAGAATCCATCTCGAAGGCACTCTACAAACTCTCTTTCCTGGGGTCCATTTCCAACCTGATTTTCCCAGTCTACCTGCATGTTGAAAGCTCCCATAACCACCGTAGCATTACATTTTCGACACGCCAATTTTATCTCCTGATTCAACTTGCACCCTATGTCGAGGCTACTGTTTGGGGGCCTGTAGATAAATCCCATTAGGGTCTTTTTACCCTTACAATTTCTCATTTCTATCCATACTGATTCAACATCTCCTGATTCTATGACACCCCTTGCAAGGGAATGAATATCATTCCTTACCATCAGAGCAACCCCACCCCCTCTGCCCACCTGTCTGTCTTTTCTATACGCTCGAGGTTTAGACTCTCCAACCTTGGGTAAAGTACTGTGCATCTTATACACATCTACATTGTCACCCTGACAGGCTCCCATGAAAAAATGTCACAGTCTGAATAGTCTGTTCCAGAACTGAGTAGATTATCCTATGATGACATGAGAACTGAGAGGAGGAAAAACTTTTTCAGTCAGAGAGTTGTGAATCTGTGGAATTCTCTGCCTCAGAAGGCAGTGGAGGCCAATTCTCTGAATGCATTCAAGAGAGAGCTAGATAGAGCTCTTAAGGATAGCGGAGTCAGGGGGTATGGGGAGAAGGCAGGAACGGGGTACTGATTGAGAATGATCAGCCATGATCACATTGAATGGCGGTGCGGGCTCAAAGGGCCGAATGGCCTCCTCACGCACCTATTGTCTATTGTCTATTGATGAGTGTTTGTCGGCATTGGGCCTGTACTCACTGGAATTTAGAAGAATAAGGGGGGATCTCACTGAAAAATGCAGATGAGTGAAAGGCTTTGATAGAATGTATGTTTGGAGGATGTTTCCATTAGTGAGAGAGTCTCGGACTGGAGGTCATAGCCTCAGAATTAAAGGATGTACTTTTAGGAAGGAGATAAGGGGAAATGTTTTTAATCCGAGGGTGGTGAATTTGTGGAATTCATTGCCACAGAAGGCTGTGGAGGCCAAGTCGTTGACTAATTCAGGCAGAGATAGCTGGATTCTTGATTAGTACAGGTGTCAAAGGTTATGAGGAGAGAGCAGGAGAATGGGGTTAGGAGGGAGAGATAGATCAGCCATGATTGAATGATGGAGTAGACTTGATGGGCCAAATGGCATAATTCTAATACTTTCACTTATGACGTTATGACCTTCCGACTGTCTAACTTCACCTGATAACACAGGCCTTCAGACCTGATGAAGTTGTTGTAAATCCGTTTGCACCCACTCCAATTGACTAACAAACCCACCCTTCCCTTTGTCCAACCCACCACTCAAAAAACACAAGAGCAGTTCATCTGGCCCCTCGTGTCTGCCCCCTTTCATGGCGATCCCACCACGCACCTCCACCTCCTCTTTAACAACCTCAAATTACCGATAACCTCAATATCAACCTGCTCCGATCTGCCTCCATATCTGAATAATTCGCTTCATTCCCCCATCCCCACCGCAATCTCGCAATCCTCTTTACTCTCCACACGCGTCCTCCCCGTCCACCCTACCCCACCTCACGAAATTCCCCTCTCCATCCCAGATAAAAGCTCCGGGAGAGATGCTGTTGTCCACCCGCTGTGGTTGTGGGTGAAACACCGGGCAGGGTTTCAGTTGTCCGCCCGCCTGTGCCTGAGGCCGAGCGGCCCGAGTCTCCCCCCGACCCCTGGGGACTCTCTGATTCTCTGCTTCTCCCCCCAGTCTCCGTCACCCTGGATGTGGAAACAGCGCATCCGTGGCTTGAGGTGTCTGAGGATCGGAAGAGGGTGAGACTGACCGGGACCCGGAGGAGTCTCCCTGACACCGGGAAGAGGTTTACAGTCTATCCGTGTGTGCTGGGATCGGAGGGATTCACATTGGGGAGACATTACTGGGAGGTGGAGGTGGCGGGGAGTCGGTTCTGGAGTCTTGAGTCGCCACAGAGTCTGTGGGGAGGAAGAGCCACACTGACCCCGGGGACTAGAGTCTGGAGCATCAGGCGGCACTATGACTGGTTTCATGCATTCACCTCCCCTCCATCCCCTCTCCCCGCCCGTCCCATCCCCGGGAGGGTGGGAGTTTATCTCAGTTACGAATCCGGGACAGTTTCATTTTACGACGCGGACACCAAGTCCCATCTCCACACCTTCACTGGGAATAAATTCACGTAGAAACTTTATCCTTTCTTCTGGACTTGGGATGTAAACAAGTGGATGAGAATCTGCTCCGGTTCCGCTCCGGGTGTGTAAAAGGGTCGGGTCCCGGGACCGGCGTCAGGAGCGGGGCTCAGGGGCTGTGGGGCAGAAACCCGGTGGACAACAGGTCGGCACTGAACGGCTCCCATCTAATCCCCAAATTCCGCTTCGCAAAACCCCAGTGAGCGCGGAAATAAAACCAGGGGGAATGTAAATGTGGGAAGAGTGAAATAAACAGCAAGTGGAATCAGAGCTGTCGATCCGTTCATTTCAACGCGTTAACCGCGTCCGTCAACGGAACAGAAACACTTGCGAAAATATAAAGATTGAAACAATTTCCCTTCCCGCGGGCTCCGCGGGTTCAGCAGCAGCCGCGGGCGGCGGGTCCTAAACTCGCCCCGAGTCACAACGCGGCACCAGCGGTGTTGGTGCGGACTTCAACAGCGGCGTAAAGGCGAGTATGGGGGGGGGGGGGGGGGGGGGGGGGGCAGGTGGAGACAGGGGGGCGGAATGACATCGGAAATTCCCTCCAGTGAGAGAAGGCAAAGTGAATATTGGAAATGGTAGATACAAGAAATCTGTTGAAATATAATGGGGGTTAATAAAAACCCCAAACAAAGTGCTGGAGGAACTCAGCGGGCCAGTCAGCATCTGTGGAGGGAAATGGGCAGACCACGCTTCAGGGTCTGGACCCTTGTTTGGTCTGAAGAAGGATTTCCAAGAGCTACAGGTCTGTTATATCAGAGTGAATTAATTGGTATTGATGTCGTGCGGAAGAGGGCGGTAAAGGTCTGACTCGGGAGGTGTAAATAGGAGGGAGGAATGAAATCGAAAATTACTTGAAGGGAGAAGAATAAAGCTGAGTGTTGGGAGTGGGAAATACAATGGGTCTCTCGGTGTTGTTGAAGGCCATGTAGAACAAGAACAGGCTCTTCGGCCCACATAGAACGTGGAATAGTACAATGCCAAGCTAATCTCCTCTGTTTCCTCTTGCTCCGGTTTTATCCCACATCCCAAAGACGTGCGGGTTTGTAGGTTAGTTGGCCCCTGTGAAGTAGCCCCTGGTGTATAGAGAGTGGATGAGAAAGTGGGATAACATAGAACTGGTGTGAACGGGTGATCGATGGGCGGCGTGGATTCAGTCGCTCCCCCACCCTGGTCGTTGTACTAGTTTCACTGTCGTCCTGGTGAGTTTCATTGCCTGTAAGTCGTTTTCTCCTAGCTCACAGCCAAAAATGGCCTGTTTCCTTTATCATCGTTATTTGTTTAAGTATCTTTCATTTGTTCAAAATATTTCTATCCCTTCGATATCTCTCGTTTCTCCTTATAGACAATCGGTGCAGGAGGAGGCCATTCGGCCCTTCTAGCCAGCACCGCCATTCAATGTGATCATGGCTGATCATTCTCAACCAGTACCCCGTTCCTGCCTTCTCCCAATAACCCCTGACTCCGTTATCTAGCTCTCTCTTGAATGCATTCAGAGAATTGGCCTCCACTGCCTTCTGAGGTAGAGAATTCCACAGATTCACAACTCTGACTGAAAAAGTTTTTCCTCATCTCAATTCTAAATGGCCTACCCCTTATTCTTAAATTGTGGCCCCTTGTTCTGGACTCCACCAACATTTGGGAACATGTTTCCTGCCTCTAACGTGTCCAACCACTTAATAATCTTATACGTTTCGATAAGATCTCCTCTCATCCTTCTAAATTCCAGTGTATACAAGCCTAGTCGCTCCAGTCTTTCAACATATGACAGTCCCGCCATTCCGGGAATTAACCTAGTAAACCTACGCTGCACGCCCTCAATAGCAAGAATATCCTTCCTCAAATTTGGAGACCAAAACTGCACACAGTACTCCAGGTGCGGTCTCACTAGGGCCCTGTACAACTGCAGAAGGACCTCTTTGCTCCTATACTCAACTCCTCTTGTTATGAAGGCCAACATTCCATTGGCTTTCTTCACTGCCTGCTGTACCTGCATGCTTCCTTTCAGTGACTGATGCACTAGGACACCCAGATCTCGTTGTACGTCCCCTGTTACTAACTTGACACCATTCAGATAATACTCTGCCTTCCTATTCTTACCACCAAAGTGGATAACCTCACACTTATCCACATTAAACTGCATCTGCCATGCATCCGCCCACTCACACAACCTGTCCAAGTCACCCTGCAACCTCATAGCATCTTCCTCACAGTTCACACTACCACCCAGCTTTGTATCATCTGCAAATTTGCTAATGGTACTTTTAATCCCTTCATCCGAGTCATTAATGTATATTGTAAATAGCTGCGGTCCCAGCACCTTGCGGTACCCCACTAGTTACTGCCTGCCATTCTGAAAGGGACCCATTTATCCCCACTCTTTGCTTTCTGTCTGTCAACCAATTTTCTATCCATGTCAGTACCCTACCTCCAATACCATGTGCTCTAATCTCCTATGTGGAACATTGTCAAAGGCTTGGTGAAAGTCAAGGTACACCACATCCACCGGCTCTCCCTGTCAGTTTTCCTGGTTACATCCTCAAAGAATTCCAGAAGATTAGTCAAGCATGATTTCCCCTTCGGAAATCCATGCTGACTCGGAACAATCCTGTTACGACTATCCAAATGCTCCGCAATTTCGTCTTTCCCATGACTCTCAATCTGAAAAAGGTTCTCGACCCGAAACGTCTCCTATTCCTTCTCTCCAGAGATGCAGCCCGTCCCGCTGAGTTACTCCAACTTTTTTTGCGTCTATCTTCGGTTTAAATCAGCTTCTGCAGTTCCTTCCTACACAAGTATCTTCTAGAAATGGTTCAGCCAACCTTCTGTTCAACGGCAGTGAGGGAAGTATTGCTGACCTCGGGAAAGAGAGCACTGAAGTGTAAACATGGGCAGCACGGTGGCGCATCGTTAGAGTTGCTGCCTCACAGCGCCACAGACCCGGGTTCGATCCCGACTACGGGTCCTGTCTGTACGGAGTTTGTACCTTCTCCCCGTGACCTGCGTGGGGTTTCTCCGAGATCTTCGGTTACCTCCCACACTTCAAAGACGTACGGGTTTGTAGGTTAACTGCCTTGGTATAATTGTAAATTGCCCCTAGTGTGTGTAGGATAGTGTTAGTGTGCGGGGATCGCTGGTCGGTATGGACTCGGTGGGCCGAAGGGACTGTTTCCACGCGGTATCTCTAAACTAAACTAAACTAACTAGAATACTTGGAATACCCTGCAGGTCAGACAGCATCCATGGAATGGAAAACAATTAATGTTCCAGACCCTTGAAAAACGTTAGTTCATGTGGTAGGAGCAGAATTAAGCCATTCGGCCCATCAGGTACACCCCTCCATTCAATCTTGGCTGATCTATCTCTCCCCCACTAACTCCATTCTCCTGTCCTCTCCTCATAACTCCTGACACCCGTACGAATGAAGAATCTATCTCTCTCTGCCTAAAAAATATCCAATCACTTGGCCTCCACAGCGTTCGATGTCTGTTTGTTTGTTAGAAGCAAGGAACTGCAGATGCTGGTGCAGCGAAGAAAGATACAAAATGCTGGAGTAACTCAGCTGGTCAGGCAGCATCCCTGGAGAACATGGATAAGGTGATGTTTCGGGTGTTAGTGCCATAGGGTGATACAGTGTGAAAACAGCCCCCCCCCTGGCCAACGTGGCCCAGCTGCACTAGTCCCACCTGCCTGTGCTTGGTCCATGTCCCTCCAAACATGTCCTTTCCATGTACCTGTCCAACAGTTTCTTAACTGTTGGGATAGTCCCTGCCTCAACTACCTCATATGACAGCTTGTTCCATACACCCACCTGCGCCTGTGTGGAAAAAGTTACCCCTAAGATTCCCATAAAATCTTTTCCCCCTCACGTTGAATCTATGTCCTCTGGTCCTCGATTCCCCTACTCTGGGCAAGAGACTCTGTGCATCTACCCGATCTATTCCTCTCATGATTTTATACGTGGGACCCTTCTTCAACCTCATTGCTGAGTATGGCCAAGTCACTCCTTTCTCTCCTCTCTTTGGCAGGCAGAACGTCCAAAATCTTGAAAGCACATAGCACCAGTCTGATAAACAGCTTCTTCCCAACTGTTTTGAGCTCCCGAACGGCCCTTCGATAAGATGGGGCGTAGTCCTGCTCTTCCAACCCACCTCATCGCCGAGGTTAGTTAGCAGGACATAAAATGTGTAGGAAGGAACTGGCGAGGCTGGTTTTAACCGAAGATGGACACAGTAAGCTGGAGTAACTCTTCAGAGTGTGGGAGGAAACCGGAGCACCCGGAGAAAACCTACACGTTCAAAGGGAGAACGTACAAACTCCGTACTGACAGCACCCTTAGTCAGGATCGAACCCGGGTCTTCAGCGCTGTAAGGCAGCAACTCCACTGCTGCGCCACCGTGCCATGTTCTCCAGTAGATGAGGTTAGAGGAGGTGCATCCGACCCTCTGCCACATGTGGAAGGATTGTCAATGAGTCAGATAAAACTGTTTTATTGCAAAAGTTCTTCGCTATTTTAAAACTTTAATTTCCTAGCATGACAGGGTGATGTGCCATTTCCCATTATAAGTATTCTGTAACTCATGACTGACTTAAAATATCTCAACACCATACTGAAAACATAGTGCAGAGTTACCCTATGTAACGAAAACAGACCTAATTCATCGAAACAGCAAATATATACTTGGTTTACAGTTTAGTTTGTCACGTGTGCCGAGGGACAGTGAAAAGCTTTTTGGAGTCATAGGGTCATAGAGTGATATAGAGTCGAAACAAGCCCTTCGGCCCAACTTGCCCTCACGGGCCAACAATGTCCCAGCTACACTAGTCCCAGTTGTCTGCGCTTGGTCCATATCCCTCCAAACCTGTCCTACCTATGTGCCTGTTCCTTAAACGATGGCATAGTCCCTGCCTCCACTACCTCCTCTGGCAGGTTGTTCCATACACCCACCACCCTCTGTGTGACAAAAAATGTTGCGTGCTATCTAGTGAGCGGAAAGACAATAAATACATGATTACAACCGAGCCATTAACAGTGTTCAGATACATGATCAGGGAACAACGTTTAGTGCAAGGTAAAGCCAGCAAAGTCCGAGTCTGAAGAAGGGTCTCGACTCGAAACGTCCCCAATTCCTTCTCTCCAGAGACGTTGCCTGTTCCATTGAGTTACTCCAACTATTTGTGCCCATCTTCGGTTTAAACCATCATCTGCAATTCCTTCCTACCACAAAGTCCGTTCAGAGATAGTCCAAGGGTCACCAACAAGGCAGATAGTAGTTCAGGACTGCTCTCTGGTCGTGGTCAGATGATTCAGTTGCCTGTTCCAGTTACAGTCATGTCACTAACACCACGTATGGAATCCAAATCAATTTGTTTACAAGGGTTCCATTATCTCAGCACAGCATCAGTTTCGCCCCACGTACAAAGAGTGAGTTATGAGTTTGCCTGGCAATTAGGGTTCCAGTCCCACTGTGCATTGGTAGAAGGACTTTACACTACAAATGCACCGCGGCACGGTGGCGCAGCGGGTAGAGTTGCTGCCTCACAGCGCCTGAGATCCGGGTTCAATCCTGACTACGGGCGCTGTCTGTACGGAGTTTGTACGTTCTCCTAGTGACCGCGTATGTTTTCTCCGAGATCTTCGGTTTCCTCCCACACTCCAAAGACCTACAGGTATGGAGGCTAATTGTTTGGTGTAAATGTAAATTGTCCCGAGTGTGTGTAGGATAGTGTTAATATGCGGGGATCGCTGGTCGGGTGGACTCGGTGGGCAAAAGGGCCTATTTCCGCGCTGTATCTCTAAACTAAACTAAACTAAATTCTCACATCTTTTAATAACCATTGAGTGGGGAGTGCTCCGGCCATTTATTGGAACTATTGAGTAAGTCCGAAGCAGGGAGATGATATTTTGTTCATGGCGGATGAGCTGGTTTTCAATTACGCCAAGCAGTTGTGCATCGGTGGAGCTTATGCCAGACAGCGCCGGCGACCCGGGTTCGATCCTGACTACGGGTGGTGTCTGTCTGTGCGGAGTATGTACGTTCTTCCCGTGGGCTGTGTGGGTTTTCTCCGGGATCTCCGCTTTTCTCCCACATTCCAAAGGCGTACAGGTTTGCAGGCTAACTGGCTTGGATATAATTGTAAACTGTCCCCATCGTGTGTAGGATAGTGTTAGTGTGCAGGGATCGCTGGTCGGCACGGACCCGGTGGGCCGCAGGGCCTGTTTCCGCGGTGTATCTCGAAACTAAACTAGACAATGAAGTATCCTCATGCCCACTATTTTGCCCTCTCTCTCCAACAAGTTATGTGCTTACCTAGGTACAGTGAAATGCTTTGTTTTGCATTCAAAACCAAAGCAGCACACAAGTGTCACCACGTGTCTGGTTTCGTCAAAGTACCGAACAGTCCTATCTACCCCCTGCTGCGGCAACAGGACAACCCCCAACCTCCCCCCTCCACTTGACATCTACCTTGCTCTCGACGAAGATGGTTCTCCAACAGGAACTGTATGTATGTATTTATCATTTCCACCGAGGCAGACACACTCACACAGATACATGCACACAGATACACACACACACAGACAAGCACACATACACACACAGAGACACACGCACAGAGACACACACATACACAAACACAGACAGACAGACACACACGCGCGCGCGCACACAGACACCAATACCCAGATACACAGAGACACACACGACACAGAAAGGCACACGCAGACACACACAGACAGAAGCAGACACACTCACACAGATACACACACACTCAGACACGCGCACACACTCACACACAGAGACAGACACACTCATCCACTCACAGACACACACAGACCGACACACGTGCGCACACACAGACACCAATACACAGATACAGATAGAGAGAGAGAGAGACACACACACACTTGACAACTTTGATAATGACATTATTTTATTGCAGTGAACGGACCCAAAATGTCACCAATTCCTTCTCTCCAGAGATGCTGGCTGGCCCGGTGAGTTACTCCAGCATTTTGTGTCTCTCTTTGGTGTAAACCAGCATCTGCAGTGCCTTCCTGCACTGTTCATGAAACATCTGTACACATAACCAATCTATTCACAATCCCCGTTACAACAACAGATTGATACCCTTCACCTCTCTGGTGAAGTTAGTACGCCGTGTACATTTTGCTGCGCAAGTAAGTATTCATCAGACCTTGCAAGCATAGATTAAATAACAGCAATAAATAAATATAATTAAATAGAAATATTACTAAACTTACGATTGATCAATGCATTCAGCATGACCCCGGTAATGAACAGTTAACTGATACAATTAGCAGCGGTAAACACAGAAACTAGGTCTGAAGGAGGGACCCAACCCAAAACGTCACCTGTCCATGTTCTCCAGAGATGCAGCAAGACCCGCTGAGTTACCCCAGCACTTTCTACCTTTTTTCTTCGGGTAGATCTATTGCTTCGGAATAAACGGATCAAAGAATTTGGCAGAAGGCTGGAACAGGGGCCTAAAGTGGATAATTATCTGTTTGTGTGTTGACCGGGTTTTTTTAGATCAAATGGCCAACCCCTGGTCATATGTCCTGGGTTCCTGAATACTCAGCTGCAAGGCATCACATTAGTGCAGCAGGTGGAACCGCCGCCTCACAGTAACTGTTCAATGGCTTTGATTTGACCCACGGTGGCGCAGCGGTAGAGTTGCTGCCTCACAGCGCCAGAGACCCGGGTTCGGACCTGACGACGGGCGCTTATCTGTACCGAGTTTGTACATTCTCCCCGTGACCCGCGTGGGTTTTCTCCGAGATCTTCGGTTTCCCCCCACATTCCAAAGACGTACAGGTTTGTAAGCTAATTGGCTTTGGTACAATTGTAAACGGTACCTAGTGTGTGTAGGATAGTGTTAATGAGCGGGGATCGCTGGTTGGCGCCGACTCGGTGGGCAGAAAGGACTGTTTCCGTGCTGTATCTCTAAACTTAATTAAAGCAAAGTAGACCTTCTGGATGTGGTGAACACGCTTTAAAATTTGATCTTGCGAAGGTCTGAAAATGAGGAAGGTGTGAAGAAAATGGGATCCCTCCATGTTTGGAGAGCATGGGAAATGAGAACTACATAAAGGAGGGTGGAATAATCCTACAACAACTAGAAAGCAGCTCTGAACTACTATCCACCTCATTGGTGACCCTCGGACTATCTTTGATCAGACTTTGCTGGGTTTACCTTGCACTAAACATTATTCCCTTATCATGTATCTATAAATGCCTCAATTAGAATCGTGCGTTGCCTTTCCGCTGACTGGTTAGCACGCAACAAAAGCTTTTAGACAATAGACTTTAGGTGAAGGAGCAGGCCATTCGGTCCGTTGAGCCACAATCGCCATTCATTGTGATCATGGTTGATCATCCACAATCAGTACCCCGTTCCTGCCTTCTCTCCATATCCCTTGACACTGATATCTTTAAAAGCTCTATCTAACTCACTGTACTTCGGTACATGTGACGTGTGGTCCGTTCCACCCACCCAACTGGGAACGCAAATTCAATGCATTTATATCAAGAGGACTGGAATACAAAAACAGAGACGTAACGCTGAGGCTCTATAAGGCGCCGGTCAGACCACATTTGGAGTACTGTGAGCAAATTTGGGCCCCATATCTGAAGAGGGATGTGCTGGCTCTGGAGAGGGTCCAGAGGAGGTTTACAAGAATGATTCGAGGAATGAGTGGGTTAGCATTTGATGAGCGTTTTACAGCACCGGGCCTGTACTCACTGGAGTTTAGAAGGTTGAGGGGGGACCTAATTGAAACTTAGCGAATAATGAAAGGCGTAGATAGAGTGGATGTGGAGAGGATGTTTCCACTGGTGGGAGAAGAAGTAAAGGGCGCTCGTTTGGAAAGGTGGTAAGGAGGAATTTCTTTAGTCACAGAGCAGTTCATCTGTGGAACTCATTGTCACAGAGAGCTGTGGAGACCAAGTCAGTGGATATTTTTACGGTAGAGATAGAAAAATTATTGATTAGAATGGATGTCAAGGATTATGGGGAGAAGGCAGGAAAATGTGATGAGGCAGATATTAGCCATGATTGAATGGCGGAGTAGACTCGATGAGCCAAATGGCCTAATGCTACTCCTATAACTTGTGAACTTGAGAACTTGAATCTCTGGTGGGAGATCGCTGGCTGTTGGGAGGCTTCCAAAGGCGTCCCGCCACGAGATGAAGGATGCAGTGTGTCTCAGCTCTGTCTGACGCAGTGGGGAACAGTGCGGCGCCGTACCAAGGCAGGTCGCTGGGACTGTCCATCGCTGTTGACGAAAGGCCGGGCTCTTCCTCAGTGGCAAAGTACACTTGCAGGATGACCACGGAGAGGAAGATGAGAAGCAACCTCTTGGCCAAGTCAGTCTGAGCAGGAAACAACTTCCTAGCCTGTAGACAGTGAGAGGCAGATGTTATTGCAGATAGTGTTGGTCTTCATTGCTGCAGATTTAATTTCTACAGATGCGACGCACAAAGCATTTTATCGGGATGCATCACAGTTTGGTTTGGGAACAGCTCCACCCAAGTACGCAAGAGATTGCAGAGAGCTGTAGCGCAGCCCAGACCAAATCGCAAAACCAACCTCCCTTCCATCGACAATTAATTCAAGGCCGTCAGCATTATCAAGGGTGAATCTCACCCCGATCACTCCCTCTTCTCCCCCCCCCCCCCCCCCCCCCGTCAGACAAGAGGTACAGAAGATTGACACAAAGTTCTGGAGTAACTCAGCGGGTCAGGAAGCATCTCTGGAGAAAAAGGATGGGTGGCGTTTCGGGTGGGGACACTTCCTCAGACCCGACCCGAAACGTCATCAATCCTTTCTCTCCAGAGATGCTGCCTGACCCGCTGAGTAACTCCACCACTGTCTCCATCTTTGGTATGAACAAGCATCTGCAATTTCGTATTTCTACTAAGAGGTACAGGAGTGTGGAAACGCATACATCCAGATTCATCAACTTGGCATTCTTCTGCACCTCACCTATTTAAGTGCCTCAAATATAGTGATTATATCTCACTCCACCCCCTGCTCTGTAGCATGTTCCAGATATCACCCACTCTCAGTGTAAATCTATGTACTAAACCTCTCGTTTGTTTGTTTGTTCCTGAACTACAGCCAAAACAGTACACGATAGTGCGACAATTTTCAGCCCTCCTTACTCAGCGCCATCCTTTTGATGCTAATGGAAGAAGTTTAATTGAAATCGGTGTTATATTTTTAAAGTTATTCGCATTTTAATGTTTAAATCTATCTCCTAGGGAGGGAGGGGGGAGGTGGGAGGGAGGGATGAAAAAAGTGGGGTTGAGGGAGAGGGGAGGGAAGGTGAGAGGGGGGGGGGAGAGGGTGCAGCACCAATGCAGGAGATGTTTGGGCCCAACGGGTCCACTTGATCTATTAAAACCTGAATCTCACATATACTTTAAAATTCTTTGCTCTCAATATAAACCTGCACTCTCGTGATTTGATATCTTTGCACGCGAATAAGGTTTAGATAATTACCCTGCATCCTGCTGCAGACTTTGACAACCTTCCCCGCTATCCGCAATTTTTGCTTCCTCCACAAACTTACTAATCACACCTCCCACATTCACATCCAAGCCATGATCATATAACATAAACAGCAAAGGTTGCAGCGCCGATCTCTGCTGCACACCACCAGCCACAGACCTCCAAGCAGAAAAATCACCCTTCTACCGCTACCTTCTACCTCCAACCACCAAGCCAATTGTGGATCCATTTCACCAGCTCGCCTGGATCCCACCTGCCTTCGCTTTCTGGACCAGTCTGACACGCGGAACATTGTCAAGTCCCTCAGTGAAGTTCATATATTGGTTCACAATGGGATCAGTGTGTTAGTTGTACACACCCATCAAATCCACCCGTGAATCCGCTCTCTTTCAACAACCCCACAACCACAAGTCTCCACCCATTCTGTACAACACCCGATCATTCAACCTCTGCTTCCTTCCATGGTCCAAGCCACCCCTCCCTCTCTCTCACCCTCCACTCAAAGAAATAGGGGCAGGCCATCTGGCCCCTCATGTCTGCCCGCATTCACTATGATCATGACGACCCCATCACACACCTCCACCTCCTCTTTATCAACCTCAAATTACCACTAACATCAATATCCTCTTGCTCCGATCTGCCTCCATATGTGAGTAGCCCCCCTCCCCCTTCGTTTCTCCTTCACCACCGCAATCTCGCAATCCTCATCACTCTCCACCCTCCCCCTCCCCATCCACCCGCCCCCACCTCACGAAATTCCTCTCCATGGCTTAAAATGTGGAATAAAAGCAGAAATTGCCCCAAATACTCAGGTGGTCAGGCAGCATCTGCAAGGTGAAACAGACATTACATTTCAGATCTAATACTGATGATGAATGGTGTTCAACCTGAGCCATTAACTCTGTTTTCGGTCTCTACAGAAGCTAACCGATCTTCTGGGTATTTCTTGGATCTTATGTCTTTCAGATTTTCAGCATCTGCTTTATTTTTAATTTTTCCAGTTCAATGTTCGATTGGAATGTGAGTTTGACCATAAATTGCCATGAAAACGTTGACAGCCTTCGGCAGGTCGGGCAGTGTACAGTATTTGGAAATGGAAGGCTTTATATTTCTGAGGTACTGTGGAGCAGCGGGTCGAGCCGGTGCCTCATGGGGCTGGAGACCAAGGTTCAACCCTGCGATAATTTGGAGTTAACACTGAGAAAAACGGACACGGTAGATGTGGTTAGGGGAGGTGCAAGTGAACCTCTGCCTCACCAGAAAGGACTGGCGATGTCCCTAAGTGGAGTCTGGGAAGGACGTATAGGGATAGGTTTTGCATCTACTGGACTCCTATCTGTAGGCGAGACCAAGTGCAGACCGAGCGATCATTTCGCTGAACACATACGCCCAGTGGGTCTTGACCTATGCGATCTCCGGATTGCCAAACATTTTAATTCCCATTCCCAGGCTGACCTTTCTGTCCAGGGCCGCCTCTGTTGTCAGAGCGAGGCCCAGCACAAATTGGAGGAAGAGCATCTCATATTTCACTTGGGCAGCTTCCAACCCAGCTATGAATACTGATTTATCTAATGTCAAGTAAGCCTTGTAATTCACCTCTCTCTGTCCCCGCCCACACCATGGACATCGTGCTAGTTTACCTGTTGATGTCCCTTAATTATCATCCATTCCACAGTCAACAATGGACCACTGTGGGCTCAACTTTTCCTTCATCATCAGTGCACGCTCTGATTGTTGTCTTCATTTTCATACCTCATGGTGACCACGAGACATTGACCACAAACACACTGACTCCAACATCTCCCCAGACTGTGCCTCGTCTAGCCCAGAAGGCAGTGGAGACCAATTCTCTGAATGCCTTCAAGAGAGAGCTAGATAGAGCTCTTAAGGGTAGCGGAGTCAGGGGGTATGGGGAGAAGGCAGGAACGGGGTACTGATTGAGAATGATCAGCCATGATCACATTGAATGGCAGTGCTGGCTCGAAGGGCCGAATGGCCTTCTCCTGCGTCTATTGTCTATTGCTCCGGGTTTCTCCCACCTCCAAAAGACATGCGGGTTTGTCGGTTAATTGCCCTTAGTGTGCAGGGAGTGTTGCGACATTTAGCACAGTGGCATCTGCTTATAATGTGCATTAGAAAAGTGGTCTGTGGCTCAGATTGAACCACGACCAGACTACTGCAATGTTCTTTCTGTATTCTGTGCCAAATCATGCCGTGGAACTTGTGGATGTGTTTATTGAAAATATAATTACGTACAAAATGGCAAAGCTACAGAACGCGAGTGAGCGCGGAAATAAAACCAGGGGGAATGTAAATGTGGGAAGAGAAAAATAAACAGCAAGTGAAATCAGAGCTGTCGATCCGTTCATTTCAACGCGTTAACCGCGTCCGTCAAAGCAACAGAAATACTTTTGTGTAATTCTGTGTCTTGTTGCTTTTATTTTCGTCTGGCTTTATGGTAATTCGCATAAAACTGTACCTTAATTGGTACACGTGACAATAAAAGACATTTGAAACCTATATCTAATACTTACTAAAGCTTACTTGGATAATTTAACGCTTTTAAACGAGCTCTTGTTCAGACCTTATCTTTTTTCCTGATTATCGTGTAATGAGGATCTGTGATGCCATCTGCCAGCCTGATTCTCTCCTCACTTATGCCTCAATCATCCCCTCTAACATCTTCAGACTTTAAACTCAAAGCTTGTCACCGAACCGATTGCCGAAGATAGACACAAAATCTGGAGTAACTCAGCGGGACAGGCAGCATCTTCAAACGGTCAGAATCGACCCGCAGATGCTGGTTTCAACCGAAGATTGAGTCTGAAGAAGGGTCTCGACCCGAAACGTCACCCATTCCTTCTCTCCCGAGATGCTGTTAGTCCCGCTGAGTTACTCCAGCATTTTGTGTCTGTCTTCGGTTTAAACCAGCGCCTGCAGTTCCTTCCTACACATAGCGACTGAATACTGTTCACTTCAGCTTTGATGGCGACCGGTATTATGGAAGCAAGACACCATGGCGCTGATGGCGGCGGCAACCCGAGACCCGCTGTTGCCGCGGCTCCTCTTCCCCCTCCTCCACCCTCTTCCCCTCATCCCCCACCCTCTCCGCCGGGCCTGCAGCGGCGGCGGCCCCGACCCCGACCCCGCCCGGCAGCGGCTCCAAAAGGAGCGGCGGCCGCTACGGAGAGAGGCGGCCATGGAGGCCCGGAGTGGAGGTGGAGAGAGAAATGGAGGGGGGAGGGAGAGGAGGTGAGAGAAATGGAGGGGTGAGGGAGAGGAGGAGAGATAAATGGAGGGGTGAGGGAGAGGAGGAGAGAGAAATGGAGGGGTGAGGGAGAGGAGGAGAGAGAAATGGAGGGGTGAATGAGAGGAGGTGAGGGAAATGGAGGGGTGAGGGGAAGGAGGAGAGAGAAATGGAGGGGTGAGGGAGAGGAGGAGAGAGAAATGGAGGGGTGAGGAGGAGAGGAAGAGGCGAGGGAGAGGAGGGGTGAGGGGGAGGAGAGGGATGAGAGAGAGGTGGAGAGGGGCGGGAGGAGGACTGGTGAAGGAGAGGAAGGGGGGTGAGGAGGAGGAGAGGTGAAGGAGAGGAAGGGGGAGAGGAGGAGGTGCAGGGAGAGGGAGAGAATGAGAGGGAGTGGAGGAGGGTGAGTAGAGGAGAGGAGGAGAGGGAGAGGAGGAGAGGGCGAGTAGGAGGATGAGGGAGAGGAGCAGAGGGAGAGGGAGGAGGAGCAAGAGGATGAGGGGTGATTCGGAGGTATCCTCTTTCTTCAGGAAACGGGGCTTCAACTCCACTCCACGTTGTTGTCCAGCCTCACTTACCCCCTCTGGCAGCTTGTTCCAGACACCCACGACCTTCTGTGTAAAAATATTTTCATCAGGTTCCGATTAAATCTTGCACCTCTCACCACAAACCTGTGTCCTCTAGTTCTCGATTCCACTGCTCCGGGTAACAGACTGTGCATTCACCCTGTCTATTCACCTCTTGATCTTATGCACTTCAGCCTCCTGCGCTCCAATTAATAAATCCTTCCCTGCCCAACCTCTCCCTTTCGCTCTGACCCTCAAATCCTGGCACCATCTTCGTGAATCCACTCTGCAGTTGTTTCCAACATTTTATCCTGCCTTACACTGTCCCAAGCGCTACTCTGCGCTTCCGTCTATATTCAGGACAGTTTAATGTGTAACTGACCCAACCCTGTGTTAGAGAGCGGGGGAACCCTCCATAGTTTCCGCGGGTGGATTTGTCTCCTTCCTTTAAAATGGTCGTAACGATGGTGACCCTCGGGTGCTCTGGCCGACGCTCCTCTTCCCAGAGGAAGGCAGACATTGATGGTGAAACTCACCAGCGCCTTCAGTGCACCTGCACAACCTTTGGCCGTCTGAGGAGAAGACTGTTTGAAGATCAGGACACAATTCGCAAGTCCTCAATCATTTTGTCACACACCTTCTGTCTTCTCATCTCTGGCCTTTGTCCAACCGTCTGCCCATCAACGGCAAAACGCGCCTCTCGCAGTGTAATCAGCGTTTTGGGGGAACAGTATGTGTGATGATGCCATTAAAATACAGAATATATCTCATCTATCAATTCACAGATTTTAGTTATTTTTCTTTTTAAATGTTTCTGCAGGTTTCTGCTACTAAAATGCCGACATGACCTACTACGGTTTCAAGGGCCGAGTGGTCTATCTTTCTCCTCTAGTATCTTTGATCAGCAGCTGCGCGAAAGGGAATACGTTTTGAACCAGGAAGAGGCGGAGTTAAAATGGCTTCGAAAGACCAGGTCGAGAGTTGGACCGAGGAGGCAGTTTGTCCCATCTGCCTGGATTTCTTCACCGATCCGGTTATACTGGAGTGCGGGCACAACTTCTGCCGCTCCTGTATCACACAGAGTTGGGACAGGGAGGGGAGAAACTCCTGCCCGGAATGTAGAGAGGTGTTTACAGACCGCACCCTCAGGGTGAGTCGGGCCTTGGCGAGACTGGCTGAGAAAGCTCGAACACTGAGCCTGAATCAGGAAATAATTCCAGAGAAGGAAATTAAACTTCACTGCGAGAAACATCAGGAAGAAGTGAAGCTGTTTTGTGAAACTGACAAGAAGCTGATCTGCCTGGTTTGTCGAGATGCGCGGGAACACAGAGATCACCGCTTCATGCCGGTAGATGAAGCTGTTGAAATCTTTAAGGTAAAAGCAAACCGATTTTAATCACATCATTTTAATTCCATTTTTACTGTTCAACAGTTTAATTTTCTGATTCCCAAACACAATTCCAGGATCAGGTGAAAGCTTCCATCAAATCTCTCACGAAAAAGAAATCAGGGATCCAGCAAATGGAGCAGCAACAGAAAGAGAAGATTTCTGGAGTTCTGGTGAGGCTTTTAAGTTTCGATTTCCTGATCTTGTGCAGGTTTGATCCCTGTGACGCGTGCAATAACAGGGCAGCGCAGTGACACAAGTAGTGCTGCTGTCTCCTAGTTCTGGTAAGCGGGTTCGATCCTCACCTTGGGCGCTGCCCGTGTGGTTCACGCCTTCTCCCTGTGACCGCGGCGGATTCTGTCATGGTTACCGCTGTTCAAAAATGAAGCAGATGACACGGAGAATTCTTCAAAAAGTTAAAAGCCTTTATTTGCAAACAACGGCTGGAACAATCAGGATGTCAACCATCTGACTGCCCACTTAGTACACCGGGCAGCCTATTTTTATAGGATTATTCTAAACCTTATCTTCTTTACATTACCTCATACCCACACTCCTTTCTTCAGTCCTTCATTTCTTTGTAGTACCCGTTTGTCCCGCCACCATTAAATCCCATTTGGTAATATATCCTTATCTCAATGCTCACATCCCTTCATACTTCGCCTCCCTTATTTCCTGCTAGTCCATCCCTCACGTCCATCCATCACCCCAAGGCCTATGTCTTTCCTTATCTCTTCTCTTGCCGCCATTAAATCCTACTCATTGATGAATGTCCGCATCTCTTCACATTCTGCCACCCTTATCGTCTAGGCTAAAGCAAAGGTAAAGGCTAAAGAAAAGGAGTGTTATGTTACCGACACGTGTCAAGGGTAAGGAATGTCTAGAGCACCTTAATTAGTTACAGAGAGGCGCCTAATGCCTAAGTAGTTACAAACCTTAAACAACAATGTATAAAATAATACCGTAACAATGTCTAATGTATAAAATAATATCGTATTATCTCCAATATTCCCCCCTTTGAGACCTACACGGTCTCACAGAAAAAGAAAACCAAAAAACGCACATGTTGTTAACTCAAATCATAAATCCACTCTCAACCATTAGCCCCCCAACTTAGGATTGTATAAAGAATGTGCAGTTTGTCAGTGTTCTTCTTCCAACATGCTAACATCCTGGGTCACTCGGCCAAAAACCTGCCCCCATATGTCTAGGGTAGGAAAAAAGACCCAGCTTCCCTTACAACGACGTTCTTAGTAATCCTCCAGAGTAAATTGTTCAACAGTATAGTATTCTATCGGAGGGATCTGTTTCTCTTGGAGGTGAAATTTGCCCGTATCCTGGAGCAACGGCAGCTGATTCGCAGTAGCTTTCACTCTTCTCCTGTATTTTCGTTCTCTTGCCCGTTTACCTCGAGGTCATTCACAGGTTGTGCCTGTGGGACAGTCCTTGTAGAATGATTGAGATGGTACCATGTAGACCGGCCCTCTACCTGAACAGCAGTCGGTGAGGCCTTAGCTACTGTGAACGGTCCTTCCCTTCTTGGCTCATTCCACCTTCGTCGAAAGGCTCGCACATAGGCCTGATCTCCGGGTTTAATAGGTCCTTCTCCCTGGTCCGCCTCTGGCTCCTTTTGCTTTTCCTGTGTGTAAATAGACTTGTGTATCATAGTTAATTGTTGCATGTATTGTTTAAGTTCTACCCCTAATTGTTCCAAACTTGGTCCCTTGTAAGGACCTCTCCATTTGGGCATCGGCATGGGTCTGCCAGTGAGCATCTCATGTGGTGTTAAATGAGTTATTCGATTAGTTTGCACGTGACAGCTCATTAATGCCAATGGCAGGGCATCAATCCAATTTAACTTTGTAGTTGCGCAAATCTTGTTCAATTTAGCCTTCAATGTTCCATTAACTCTTTCTACCATGCCCTGAGATTGAGGGTGGTATACACACCCAAATCTTTGTTTCACTCTCAGGGTTTGCAGTACCAACTTAACTGTTTTTTGAATAAAAGCCGCTCCATTGTCGGAACTGATTTCGGTTGGTATGCCGAATCGTGGGATGACCTCATTTGTCAGAAACTTGACTACAGTTCCTGCACCTAAATCCTTAGATGGTACTGCCTCCACCTATCTGCTAAATCTATCAATTACTACCAGCATATACCTTTTCCCTCTTACTTTTTTCAGCATGTCCACATAGTCAATAACCAGGTGCCTAAATGGTCCTTCGGGCACAGGTATATGTCCTATAGGTGTTGATATTCCCTTTCTAACATTGTTTTGAGCACATATCTCACATTGTGACAAAATGTAATCCACTGAAGCCTGTAGATAGGGTGACCAAAACCCATCTCTCTTTATCTTCCTTAACACTTCCCCCCTTCCACAGTGGTCTAGCCCATGCGCTTCTGAGATGAGAATGGTCAGCAGAGGTGTAGGTGCTACCAGCAAACCTTCCGTAGTCCACAGGCCCTCTACACTCTGTTTGGCTCCCCTCTGTCTCCACATTGTTTGTCCAGCTAAAGTAGCCCTACCTTGCATTGCAATTATATCCTCCTGTGTGGGTTGCAGGTTCAAATTTACCTGCGGGGCAATAATGGCTGATTGGCATCCAGACGCTTTTCTGGCTGCTTCGTCTGCGGCAGGATTGCCCTTTGTGATCATGTCGTTTCCCTTTTTATGTGCCTGGCATTTAACGATAGCTAGTGCCTTAGGTTTAGTCAGTGCCCTTATTAGGTCTGAAATTTGCTGAAAATGCTGTATGGGGTCCCCATTGCTTTTCTTGAAGCTTCGCTGCTTCCATACTGCCCCAAACAGGTGGCAGACCCCATGTGCATATGCTGAATCTGTGTAAATGTCAGCTTTCTCACCCTCCATCATTTCACACGCTGTTGTTAAGGCCTTAATCTCTGCTAACTGGGCTGAACAAGGTTGTGGGCAAGCTTCTAATCTGATTGTTTGAAAACCTGATTGGTCCAGCTGCACTACTGCAAATCCTGCATGATTGCCATCATAATCCTTATAGCATGAACCATCCACAAACAAAACTTTCTTGTCCTCATCATTCAATGGTTCTGATTGTAAGTCCGTCCTTAATTTAGAAAAAACCATCGTTTTTGAGAGTGATCATTGAGAGTGATCAGCCATGATCGCATTGAATGGCGGTACTGGCTCGAAGGGCTGAATGGCCTACTCCTGCACCTATTGTCTATTGTCTATTGTTTCCCCAACGCAATCATGCGGCTCCCCCTCATAGTCAAGCGGAACATAATCAGCTATGTTACTTGTAATGTCTGGGAATGTCAAGAGCATTTGAAATGCTATTATTCTGGCCGGTGTTAATACAAACTTCCCCTTCTCCAACAGCTCTACTACTTTATGGTGTGTATATATAGTTACATATAACATAACATAACAACACTTTATTGTCACTCGGCACAAACACCGAACGAAATTTCAGCAGTCACAAACACAGCAAAAAAGAAAAGAACACAGGACACCCGACCCCAACACAAACATCCATCACAGTGACTCCAAACACCCCCTCACTGTGATGGAGGCAACAAAACTTCCCCTCTCCTCCCCCCGCACCCACGGACAGGCAGCTCGACCCCTACCGAGGCAAACGACAAGCACAGCCCCCGCAAGGGGATGGAAGGCCCCCCGGCCGAGCCGCCCCGGGCACCGAAACGTCCCGCGGCCACACCAGGCGATGTTAAGTCCAGCTGCCGAGCCGCACCGGGCACTGAAACGTCCCGCGGCCGAGCCGCGCTGGCGATGTTAAGTCCAGCGGCCAAGCCGCGCCGGGCACTGAAACGTCCCGCGGCCGCACCGGGCGATGTTAAGTCCAGCGGCCGAGTCGCACCGGGCACTGAAACGTCCCGCGGCCGAGCCGCGCCGGCGATGTTAAGTCCCGCAGCCGAGCCACTCCGGGCGATGGAAGGCCCCGTGGGCGAGCTGCGCCCCGGGGAAGAGACCTAATAAAAGAAAGGTTTCACCCCACCCCACCCCACCCCACCACACATACACAGCCAAAAACAGAAACAAAAACCATCCCAACACCGACACAAACAAAACAAAAAGAAAAAAAGACAACAGACTGCCAGAGAGCCGCAGCCGTTAGGCGCAGCCAACTCCTCAGGATAGCCCATGGTTTTAGATGATGCTTTGTTGTACGCATAGTGCAACGCAGCCAGTCCCTGATAGCAGGGTGGGTAACCCTGCGCCACCTCATCCAATTTTGTACTGTAGTATGCTACAGGCTGCTTAGCTTTACCTATGCCTGTTTCCTGCGTCAGTACTGCTGCAGCGTAGCCCTCCTGCCTGTTGGAAACATACAAGTGAAACATTCTCTCATAATTTGGCAGGGCCAGGGCTGGGGCTGACTGTAACTCTCGCTTAATGGTGTTAAAAGCTGTCTCCGTCTCCGCCTCCTCATTCTATTCTAAAACATTTCTCAAATTTGTGTGTCCTGCTTCCTTCAGTATTTCTCTCAATGGCATCACAATTTCAGCATATTCTCCAATCCAGTCTGAGCTATATCCAGACATTCCCAAAAATGTCATCATTTGCTTTACTGTCCGAGGCTTGGGAGCTTTAATTATTGCCTCAATTTGATCTGGTGCTATAGCTATAGCCTTTACTCCACCTGTTGCTTACAAAACTGCAACTTCTTCCTGGACACTTTATGGCCTCCGTATGCCAGCCTTTCTAAAAGAGTCTGGGTGCCTTGCTCACATTGCTCCTCACTTTCAGAGCAGACCAACAAATCATCCACATATTGTATTAATGTACTATGTAGGGATATACCTTCCAAATCTGCCTTCAGTACCTGATTGAAAACATGAGGCGAGTGTTTAAATCCCTGTGGCATCCTAGTATAAGTATATTGAATGCCCCTGTAAGTAAACGCAAACAAAAACTGGCATCTTTCCGCTAACGGCACGCTAAAGAATGTTGAGCAGAGATCAATCACTGAAAAGTACGCTGCCTCCGGTGGAATGTTAGTCAGCAGTGTGTGTGGGTTTGGAACCACTGCTGGCCAATCTCACACTACCTCATTGACTGCTCGTAGATCATGTACTAATCTCCACCTTGTCTTGTCTGCTTTTAAAACTGGTAATAGCGGGGTGTTACAGGGACTTTTTGTTCTAACCAGTACTCCCGCTTCCAACAGACCCTGTATAGTTATTGCTATGCCTTCCTCTGCTTCTGGCTTTAAGGGGTATTGTGGTCTCCTTGGCGGAATCGCCCCTTGTTTTAGTTCTATTTCTACTGGGTTTGCCGATTTCACTTTCCCGACATCTGTATCATGTTGTGACCATAAGCCATGTGGCAGCCTGTTGAACATGTTTTCCTTCGTCTGACCTTCTCCCTTCTGTACTAAAAAGAGATGGTGCTGGGGACTAATTTCAATCTCTTTTGTCGTTCCCACCATATCTATGCTCACCACTATCTTGACATAATTATCGTCCTCAGATTTCCATACCTTTGGTGTAATTTCTTTCCAGTTAACAATAGTGTTTACTTGCTTCATCATGAGCCCCAAGTCCCTGGACTGATATCCCTTATTTACTAGTAATGTCACACGAGGTGCAGCTCCTGGCACCCTATACCACTTGTCAAAAAAGGTGTTCCATTTAATTTGCAAGGCTGCCCCTTATTTTCCAATTGTTATGGCTTCTGCCCTTAGGTGCTGCTGGCCGCATGCTCCCAGGCGCCACAACCTCTCTTGCTCTATGTCCTGGGTCTCGTCAAACTGTACCGTACAATGTAGCTCAGTCTTGGGTGGGGTTGCTTCAGGTAATAGGTTCATTACTCCCTCTTTCCATCTGTTCCACGTATTCCAAATTTGATCTTCTATATTTCCTACCCAAAATACATTAGCTTTTCTAGCTTCCCCCATAAACAGCTGGGTATTCAATTTCTCCACGTTCAGACCATCTTTGGTACATTCTAACTTTAATTCTAGTTTCAACAAGGCATCCCTACCTAGCAGATTAATGGGGGTTCCTTTGGACACCAATACTGGCAATACTATTTCTCTATTACTCATTTTTAAACTTACAGGGGTTGTGCATCGTGTTAACTGTGTTTTTCCCGAGAACCCTACAGTTTTAACAAATTTTCCTGACATGGGAAGGTGGGAGGCTTACTGCGGCTCCACACAAGTATATAACATAACATATAACATATAACAACTACAGCATGGAAACAGGCCTGTCCGGCCCTACCAGTCCACGCCGACCATTCTCCCTGACCTAGTCTCATCTACCTGCACTCAGACCATAACCCTCCAATCCCCTCCTATCCATATACCTATCCAATTTACTCTTAAATAATAAAATCGAGCCAGCCTCCACCACTTCCACCGGAAGTCCATTCCATACAGCCACAACCCTCTGAGTAAAGAAGTTCCCCCTCATGTTACCCCTAAACCTTTGTCCCTCAATTCTGAAGCTATGTCCCCTTGTTGGAATCTTCCCCACTCTCAAAGGGAAAAGCCTACCCACGTCAACTCTGTCCGTCCCTCTCAAAATTTTAAAAACCTCTATCAAGTCCCCCCTCAACCTTCTACGCTCCAAAGAATAAAGACCCAACCTGTTCAACCTCTCTCTATAGCCTAAGTGCTGAAACCCAGGCAACATTCTAGTAAATCTCCTCTGTACCCTCTCCATTTTGTCGACATCCTTCCTATAATTTGGCGACCAGAACTGCACACCATACTCCAGATTCGGCCTCACCAATGCCCTGTACAATTTCAACATTACATCCCAACTTCTATACTCGATGCTCTGATTTATAAAGGCAAGCATACCAAACGCCTTCTTCACCACCCTATCCATATGAGATTCCACCTTCAGGGAACAATGCACAGTTATTCCCAGATCCCTCTGTTCCACTGCATTCCTCAATTCCCTACCATTTACCCTGTACGTCCTATTTTGATTTGTCCTACCAAAATGCAGCACCTCACACTTATCAGCATTAAACTCCATCTGCCATCTTTCAGCCCACCCTTCCAAAAGGCCCAAGTCTCTCTGTAGACTTTGAAAATCTACCTCACTATCAACTACTCCACCTATCTTAGTGGAGTATGTAGCTCCAGTATCTATCATCATAGGTGTTAACCGCCCTCCCAAAATTACCTGAACCATGGGTTCTTCTTCTGCCTGTCGCGTTATCATTGGGTAAAGTCCCTTCCCATCCGGGTCATCTGGGCACCCTTAATATCTAACATAGGGGTTCACGAGTCCAGGCGGGCCTCCTGCCGAGCCCGCTAGGGCTTGCCCTGGGTTAAAACCCTGCTCATCCCCTGTGGGTCCCTGTTGGTACGGGCCAGGCCACGGTCGGTGTGGGCAGTTCCTCCTCAGGTGCCCTACCTGATTACATCCCCAACATATTCTATCAACTACCTGTCTGCCTACTGGCCTTCCTCTTCCCCTTCCTTGTGCTCCCCCTTGAGGGCCCCAATCCTGTCGGGGCTGATTCCCTGATCTGATTTGCCCCTGATAGGACATTTGAGGAGAAGCTCCCCCAAAGACATTTATTATTGGCATGGGAGTCTCTGGCCTCTGCCTGGCTCTGCATTAGGACTCACTGTGCATCAGTGTATCGTTCACTTCTGCTGCTTCAGCCAGGTCTGCTGTTACTGCCAGCATTTTCTTTCCTTTTTCACGCTCTTTCTTTTTTAGTTCTTCTAGTTGCATTTGCATCAACTTTCTCTGCACCTCTTCTTGTTGGTTCTCCATTTTTTGTCGTCTGCATGAACCAGGTGGTCCCTGAACTGGGAGTGGGATATGGTTGACAATTCCACCACTTCCTCCAGTCTGGACTTAACTCGAGGAGACATGGCGTCCACTATAGCAGTCCGAAACAAAGCGGTCATCAACTCTTTACCGTCTATTTTTTGTTCGGTTTCGAGTCTCCACCTTTTCAGTTGATCCTCCAGATAAGCCGCTGGGTTCTCCGTGTCTCCCAGCGGGTCTCCTTTCAATATCTTTAGGTCCACCTTGAGCGGGTAACAGTCTCTGAGGGCCTGCCACACCCTCTGCTAATTTCGTGGTTCCCACTACCTTCACCAGTCGTGCCTTCAAATCTCCCATAGCCAATAACCGTCCCATAGTATCCTCCTCAAATGACCTAATCCATTTTCCTGCCCCGTTATATATGTTGGGCAAGGTGCTTTTCAGCCCTTCTAGGTCTCGGGTCGCCCAAGGGATATACTGGGTTTGTCCTGCCTTTATCAAAAGTAACATCATCATTCCACCCCTCAGCTCCTGTGTCCCGCTTGCCATCCCCTGTTGTGGTTCTACCTGTATGCTTTCTCACCTCATTCCTTCCTGGGCGTACACCTGGCTTTCCTTTCTTTCTCTTTCTATAGTTTTTTCCAACTCCCTCATTTCCATCTCTAAGCGCTTCATGGATGCCTTTATTTCCCTTCTACGCTCCCTTGTTTTTCCCCCATCACTTTCTAATTCTGCTTCACTCACAGTTTTGCCCTCTCTCTGATGCCTGTTGATTACTCGCCTGTGTTTCTGCGTTGTTGTCTCCCTCATACTCCTCATTTGCTGCCTGGCGGATCTCACAAATCTTTCTGTCCCTGAGGTCCCTGAGGTCCTGCAGTCTTCTGATGTCTGCTTCTAGTTCCCGTGCTTCTTGCTTCATCCTTTCCTTTTCTCGCTGCCCCCTTCTTTGTCTATATTCCTTTATGTCTTGCCCATTCCTCCAAACTTCGACTTCTCCCTCTATCTCCACTATCCCTTTCATCAAAGGGCACTGCTTTATTCCTTCCAGGCCGGAATAGGGAGGGGGATACCCAGGCTGGGGTACAGAGTTGATTTTTCTCCTGAAGCTCCTGACTTTCATGCTGTTTTTCGGGTTTTTCACCTGTGTTTGGAGTGGTATTCTTTTCCTGGTATGCTTTCCTCAGCCTTTCTCCTTCTATTCTAAACAATTTAAGCACGTCTAGTTCTTTTTCCTTTTTCGTTACTCGGATTTCTGATTTATCCTTGGGTTTATAGTTCTTGATTAACACTTCCATTTCATCACACATGTTTATATCAAACGTGCCTTCCTTGGGCCATTTCGTGACTAATTTTCCCCTCCTTTTTTCCCATTTTTCAGTGTTTTTTAATATCCTCTTTGGATACGGGGAATTTCTTACTTAGTATTTCAACTGCAGTTATTTTATTCATTGTACTTGTCTTATTTTAGTGCACTTGGTCAGTCAGTTTAAATGCAGTCCTTGTTCTCACTCCGTTCCGTCGCTATAGTCACTATGCTACCTACTACGCTATTTCTATTTTCTACAGTTCTACTATATTCCTTTAATATTTTGCAATTTTATTATTTTTATGTTATCCAATTATTCCAATTCTTGATCTGCCCGTACAAACCCCTCCTCACTTAGGGCGGTATCCACAGACCCTCTGATCCTGCCCGTACAGACCCCTAGCTGACCAGAGTGACCCCCGGTTAACTAGAGCGGTATCCACAGGACGCCCCGTCTATTCAGTCCCCTATCCTCTTAGGGCGGTATCCACAAGGTCTTTTTGACGTCACAAATCCACTTTCTTAACTTATCTATTTTCTACTTACCCCACTGCGCAGCCTTCTTGAGCAATCCTCCGGGTCTCTTTTTAGAATATTTTAGCCAGATTCTTTGGATCAGAGAGGCCCTTTTAACCCCCTAGACGCTTCTGTGTCACCAGCGGCCCCCCGTTTCAACAGGTTAAAAATCCAAATGAAGCGGAAAACCGCCTACCTTTTAGTGGGTGACCACCCTTGTCCTGTTGTTCCGGGGAGCCCCCATGGGGCTAGGAAGCGCCCTTGGCTGGTCGTCCTTTATCGAACGGGCCTCTTTCCGATCCTGCCGACTACGCCAATTTTGTCGTGGTTACCGGTGTTCAAAAATTAAGCAGATGACACGGAGAATTCTTCAAGAAGTTAAAAGCCTTTATTTGCAAACAACGGCTGGAACAATCAGGATGTCAACCATCTGACTGCCCACTTAGTACACCGGGCTGCCTATTTTTATAGGATTATTCTAAACCTTATCTTCTTTACATTACCTCATACCCACACTCCTTTCTTCAGTCATTCATTACTTTGTAGTCACCCGTCTGTCCCGCCACCATTAAATCCCATTTAGTAATATATCCTTATCTCAATGCTCACATCCCTTCATACTTCGCCTCCCTTATTTCCTGCTAGTCCATCCCTCACGTCCATCCATCACCCCAAGGCCTATGTCTTTCCTTATCTCTTCTCTTGCCACCATTAAATCCTACTCATTGATGAATGTCTGCATCTCTTCACATTCTGCCACCCTTATCGTCTAGGCTAAAGCAAAGGTACAGGCTAAAGAAAAGGAGTGTTATGTTACCGACACGTGTCAAGGGCAAGGAATGTCTAGAGCGCCTTAATTAGTTACAGAGAGGCGCCTAATGCCTAAGTAGTTACAAACCTTAAACAACAATGTATAAAATAATACCGTAACAATTTCTAATGTATAAAATAATATCATGTATAAAATAATATCGTATTATCTCCCATAATTCCTTCCACGTCCAAACGACACGCCGGTTGGAGAGTCAATCGGCGATTGTAAATCATCCCTGTGAAAGTAGGTGGTGGGCAAATCAATGGGAATTAAAGGGGATGTGAAAGGGAATGGGCGGCAGGGAATTGGATGAGGGGAATGGGATTGATGGGATAATGACATTTCCGAAGCATTTGTACAAGCTATTGAATTCTCGTGATAATCAGCTATCTATTCAATGGAAGTAAATGGGATTGGTGAGGATCTGTACAGTGGCCAGTATGGATATAGTTGGCAGAATGGTCTATTCCTGCACCCTATGACCAGATATTGATTGGCCAAATAATATTTTCCATACCGTGAGGAAACACAATACAGTGACATATTGATCTTCACCTTTCATTTCACAGGAACAGTCACACAACCTTCAGTCACAGATCACATCCCAGTTTGTTGAACTGCACCAGATTCTCACTGAGAAAGAGCAGCGTGTACTGACAGATATCCAGGAGGAAGAGAAGAAGATTCTGAATACAATGGAGAAACATCTCCAAGTGATTCAAGAGAATTTAAATTCCATTGAGAACGAAGTCAAAAGCTTACAGGAACAGCTGGATCTAAAAGACAACGTGTCATTTTTGAAGGTGAGGGGTTTTGGTGAGGTGAAAGTGCACGGTGGGTGACATTTGTGAAATAAACGCCACATTTACCAGTGATTCAGAACTGGCCCAATGTTCCCCGTGTCCCAGCAATGTGCTGCTGTTGTTCCAAAACTAAAGGGCTTCCCTCATAATGTATGGGAGCTCAGCACTGCCTGCAAACTCCTTGGGAAAGAGCTGCTGTGATCTTACCAATGAGAGTTGGGAAAGGGGAATTATCAGATGCTTGTAGCAATCTATGTGAAGTTCCCACTGTCCTGACGAGAAAAGTCCATCTCAGTTAATTGCGATTTGTGTTTTATTTCTTGCAGGAGGAAGCTGGCCGCAAGATGAGGTAGGACATCGTCTGGACTGAATGTACTTGTAGAACAGCTCAAAAACATGCTGATGCTCAATTTATAACCTGTCGTTAAATATTTGCAGGGTTCATGATGAAGCCAAATCACTGTCGGTTGCAGATGGTGCCTTGCCGATGGAAAGGTTCGATAACCCTTTTTTGCTCAACACCGTGTTTAGAGAAACAACTGACGTCATCAAGCAAGGTAAATCTTAATCCCTTTCCATTGTTGTTGTTTGATATCTTTACGTCATACGTGGATGCAAAGTTTGATGTAATGATTGGATTGAAGGGAAATCAGATTAATCTAAGCTGGGAAGCATCACAGTCAGAGAGCAAAGCAGCACAGAAACAGGCCCTTTCACTGCACACGCCCATGCTGACCAAGTTGCCCAATCAAGCTCGCCCCACTTGCCTGCGTCTGCCCCATATCCTTCCAAGTCGTTCCAATCCACCTACCTGCCCAAGTGTCTCTCAAATATCGTAATTGTACCTGCCTTGAACACTTCCTCTGGCAGCTCACTCCATATAGGAACGACCTACTGCTGGAAAAAGCTGCTCTTCAACAAGTTAGTGTTTCCCCTGTCACCTGAAACCGATGTCCTCCAGTATTAGATTGGAAAAATACTGTGGGTATTCACCTTATCTGTGCACCTTATATAGATCTTATCCACGCCTATAGTCAGCCTGAAAGGCTCCAAAGACAAACGTCCCCACCTGCGCTAACTCTCCTGATAAACATACCTTCCAGACCCGATAGAGTCCTCGTAAATCTTCTTGCACCCTCTCCAGTTTGCCAACAACCTCATTGTCTCAACGCTGTCTTTAATATCCTGACTTTTGAAAGAATGAGCAACAAACACATTCTCCACCTCCCTGCCTGTCACCGTTGCATCTTCCATGGCACTGTGTACCTGCACCCTGACATCTCTCCGTTCTATAAAGCTCCCCGTTTACTGTGTATGTCCTGCCCTGGTTTGTCTCAGCAAAGTGCATCGCCTCACCTTCACATGAATAAATCCCACCTGCCGTTCCTGAGCCCATTGGCCCAGTTCACAGGGAACCCATTTACTCTCAGGTAACATTCTTCACTCTCCACAATGTCACCAATTTTAGTTCCATCTGCAAACTGACTAACCTTGCAACCTACATACACACCCAATCGTGTATATAAATAAGGAACAAGAGTGGACTCTGTCTCCAGTCTGAAAAACAACCCTCTACCAACATCCTCTGTTTGCGACCTTCAGGTAATGTTGTGTTCCATCCGCTAGTTCACCCCGGATTAGCACAGAGATAAGGAGACATTACTGCACGCAGAGACTGGGGAACGACCCTGCACCGGTGGCTGTGGAGACTCAGTCATTCAGTGCTCTTGGAGCTGAGAGCCATGGTTGTAGATTAGAGTCTGGCCCTTCGGCCCATCGTGTCCATGACCATCTTTTCCCCAGCTATACTAATCGATTTGCCCACATTCCATCGGCATTCTTCTGCACCTCACTTATTTAAGTACCTCCAATATATTGATGATATCTCACTCCGCCACCCCCTCTAGCATGTTCCCGATATCACCCACTCTCAGAGTAAATCTATGTACTAAACCTCTCGTTTGTTTGTTCCTGAACTACAGCGAAAGTGGTACACGATAGCATGACTATTTTAAGCCCACCTTCCTCACCGTCATCCCTTTGGTGCTAATGGAAGAAGCTTCATTGAAATCGGTGTTATATCTTTTAAGTTATTCACATTTTAAAGTTTAAATCTATCTCCTAGGGAGGTGGGGTAGAGGGAGGGAGAGAGGGGGAGGGGGGTGAGGGAGGGAGGGAGGAAGGAGGGGAGGAGGGGGAGAAGTGGGGAAGAGAGGGTGCTGCACCAATGCAGGAGAGGATTGGGCCCAACGTGTCCACTTGGTCTAGTAAAACCTAAATTTCAGATATACTTTAAAATTCTTTGCTCTCAATATAAACCTACACTCTCTTGATTTGATATCCCTGCATGCGAATAAGGTTTAGATAATTACCCTGCATCCTTCTGCAGACTTTGACAACCTTCCCCACTATCCACAATTTTTGCTTCCTCCCCAAACTTACTAATCACACCTCCCACATTCACATCCAAGCCATGATCATATAACATAAACAGCAAAGGTTGCAGCACCGATCTCTGCTGCACACCACCAGCCACAGACCTCCAAGCAGAAAAATCATCCTTCTACCGCTACCTTCTATCTCCAACCACCAAGCCACTTGTTGATCCATTTCACCAGCTCGCCTTGGATCCCACCTGCATTCGCTTTCTGGACCAGCCTTGCACGCGGAACATTGTCAAGTCCCTCAGTGAAGTTCATATATTGGTTCACAATGAGATCAGTGTGTTAGTTGTCCACACCCATCAAATCCACCCGTGAATCCGCTCTCTTTCAACGACCCCACAACCACAAGTCTCCACCCATTCTGTTCTGTCCACACCGATCATTCAACCTCTGCTTCCTTCCATGGTCCAAGTCACCCCTCCCTCTCTCTCTCACCCTCCACTCAAAGAAACAGGGGCAGGTCATCTGGCCCCTCGTGTCTGCCCCCT
>NC_135971.1:6348934-6381236 GCF_053455715.1 Rhinoraja longicauda | reverse complement strand
AAGATGTGCTGTGTAGATCAAACGTAGTGTAGGCTCTAGATGCCCCACCACCATGATTTTGGCTGCCACTGCTGGGCTCCCACTGCTGGCCTCCCACTGTTGGGCTGGCACTGCTTGGCTTCCACTGCTGGCCTCCCACTGCTGGGCTGGCACTGCTGGGCTCCCACTGCTGGGCTCCCACTGCTGGGCTGGTACTGCTGGGCTGGCACTGCTGGTCTCCCACTGCTGGGCTGGTACTGCTGGGCTGGCACTGCTGGGCTCCCACTGCTGGGCTGGTACTGCTGGGCTGGCACTGCTGGTCTCCCACTGCTGGGCTGGTACTGCTGGGCTGGCACTGCTGGGCTCCCACTGCTGGGCTGGTACTGCTGGGCTGGCACTGCTGGCCTCCCACTGCTGGGCTGGTACTGCTGGGCTCCCACTGCTGGGTTCCCACTCCTGGAATCGCGGTGCGATCGCGCCTCCGCTGCATTGCGCGCTGGCCCCGCCCACAGGTGCTCGGGGGCCCCCGCCCACAGGTGCTCCCAGCCCCGCCCATAGGTGCTCACCGGCCCCGCCCACATGTGCTCCCGGCCCCGCCCACAAGTGCTCACCGGCCCCACCCACAGGTGCTCCCTCCCCTCTTTCTCAAACATTTCTTTACAGCGAATGCAGCGCCGGAGACTCAGGTTCGATCCTGACTACGGTGCTGCACTGTAAGGAGTTTGTACGTTCTCCCCGTGACCTGCGTGGGTTTTCTCCGAGATCTTCGGTTTCCTCCCACACTCCAAAGACGTACAGGTATGTAGGTTAATTGGCTGGGCAAATGTAAAAATTGTCCCTAGTGGGTGTAGGATAGTGTTAATGTACGGGGATTGCTGGGCGGCACGGACTCGGTGGGCGAAAAGGCCTGTTTCCGGCTGTATATATGAAATGAAAAAGGAAATTTCCTCTCTCTCTCTCTCCCTCCCCTCCCTCCCCTCTTTCTCAAAACATTTCCTCTCTCTCTCTCTCTCCCTCCCTCCCTTCTTTCTCAAAACATTTTCTCTCTCTCTCTCCCTCCCTCTCCCTCCCTGCCCTCTTTCTCAAAATATTTTCTCTCTCTCTCTCTCTCCCCCTCCCTCTCCTCATTCTCAAAACATTTTCTCTCTCTCTCTCCCTCCCCTCTCCCTCACTCCCCTCTTTCTCAAAACATTTTCTCTCTTTCTCCCTCTCCCCCTCCCTGCCCCCTTTCTCAAAATATTTTCTCTCTCTCTCTCTCCCCCTCCCTCTCCTCATTCTCAAAACATTTTCTCTCTCTCCCTCTCCCTCCTTCCCTCTTTCTCAAAACATTTTCTCTCCCTCTCCCTCCCTCCCCTCTTTCTCAAACATTTTCTCTCTCTCTCCCCGTCCCTCCCCACTTTTTCAAAACATTTTCTCTCTCTCTCTCCCTCTCCCTCCTCCCCTTTCTCAAAACATTTTCTCTCACTCTCTCTCCCTCTCCCTCCCTCCCCTCTTTCTCAAAACATTTTCTCTCTCTCTCTCCCTCCCTCCCCTCTTTCTCAAAACATTTTTTTTCTCTCTCTCTCCCTCCCATCTTTCTCAAAACATTTTCTCCCTCTCTCTCTCTCCCTCCCCTCTTTCTCAAAACATTTTCTCTCTCTCTCTCTCTCCCCCTCCCCTCTTTCTCAAAACATTCTCTCTCTTTCTCCCTCTCTCTCTTTCTCTCTCTCTTCTCTCTCTCTCTCTCTCTCTCTCTCTCTCTCTCTCTCTCTCTCCCCTTCTCAAACTCTCTCTCTCTCCTCTTTCTCAAATGCTCCCTCTCTCTGTCTCTCTCTCTCTGAAATCGTTTAAAATCGTACGTTCGCCCGAAATCATCTAAAGCCTAAAATTTAGGCCCAAAAATGCTTCAACTCTCAATCTCTCTCTCTCTCCCTCTTTCTCTCTCCGTCTCTCTCCCTTCCTCTCTCTGTCACTCTCCCTCTCTCACTCTTTCTCTTAAATCTATCTCTCTCTCTCCCTCTCACTTTCCAAAACTTTCTCAAAAATTTCCAAAACTTTCTCTCCCCCTCCCTCCCCTCTTTCTCAAAACATTTTCTCTCACTCTCTCCCCCTCCCTCCCCTCATTCTCAAAACATTTTCTCTCTCTCTCCCTCCCTCCCCTTTCTCAAAACATTTTCTCTCCCTCTCCCTCCTCCCCTCTTTCTCAAAACATTTTTTTTCTCTCTCTCTCTCCCTCCCCTCTTTCTCAAAACATTTTCTCCCTCTCTCTCTCTCCTCCCCTCTTTCTCAAAACATTTTCTCTCTCTCTCTCTCTCTCTCCCTCCCCTCTTTCTCAAACATTCTCTCTCTCTCTCTCTCTCTCTCTCCTCTCTCTCTCTCTCTCTCTCTCTCTCTCCCCTTTCTCAAACTCTCTCTCTCTCCTCTTTCTCAAATGCTCCCTCTCTCTGTCTCTCTCTCTCTGAAATCGTTTAAATCGTACGTTCGCCCGAAATCATCTAAAGCCTAAAATTTAGGCCCAAAAATGCTTCAACTCTCAATCTCTCTCTCTCTCCCTCTTTCTCTCTCCGTCTCTCTCCCTTCCTCTCTCTGTCACTCTCCCTCTCTCACTCTTTCTCTTAAATCTATCTCTCTCTCTATCTCTTAAACTCTCTCTCTCCCTCTCACTTTCCAAAACTTTCTCAAAACGTTTCAAAACTTGCTCTCCCCCTCTCTCGCTCCCTCTCTACCTTTCTCTCTCTCCCGTCTTTCTCAAAACCTTTCTCTCCACTCTCTCTCTCTCTCCTCTCTCTCTCCTCCTCTTTCTCATTCTCTCTCAAACTTTCCAAAACTTTCTCAAATATTCTCTCCCTCCCCTTCTCTCTTTCTCACCCCCTCCCCTCTGTCTCAAACTCTCTCTCTCTCTCCCAAACTCTCTCAAACTTTCCAAAACTTTCATTCCCCTCTGTGTGTCTCTCTCCCCCCCCTCTCTCTCTCCCCCTCTAACTTTCCAAAACTTTCTCAAAAATTTCCAAAACTTTCTCTCCCCCTCCCTCCCCTCTTTCTCAAAACAATACCTCTCTCTCTCTCCCCCCTCCCTACCCTCTTTCTCAAAACATTTTCACTCCCTCCCCCTCTTCTCAAAACAATTTCTCTCTCTCTCTCCCCCTCCCTCCCCTCATTCTCAAAACATTTTCTCTCTCTCTCCCTCTCCCTCCCTCCCCTCTTTCTCAAAACATTTTCTCTCTCTCTCCCTCCTTCCCTTCTTTCTCAAACATTTACTCTCTCTCTCTCACTCCTCTCCCTCCCTCCCCTCTTTCTCAAAACATTTTCTCTCTCTCTCCCACTCTCCCTCCCTCCCCTCATTCTCAAAACATTTTCTCTCTCTCTCCCTCTCCCTCCCCTCTTTCTCAAAACATTTCCTCTCTCTCCCTCACCCTCCCTCCCCACTTTTTCAAAACATTTTCTCTCACTCCCTCCTCCCCTTTCTCAAAACAATTTCTCTCTCTCTCTCTCTCCCTCCCCTCTTTCTCAAAACATTTCTCTCTCTCTCCCACTCCCCCTCCCTCCCCTCTTCTCAAAACATTTTCTCTCTCTCTCCCTCTCCCTCCCTCCCCTCTTTCTCAAAACATTTTCTCTCTTTCTCTCTCTTTCTCTCTTTTTCTCTCTCTCTCTCTCTCTCTCTCTCCTCTCTCTCTCTCTCTCTCACTCTCTCTCTCTCTCTCTCTCTCTCTCTCTCTCTCTCTCTCTCTCTCTCTCCCTCCCTCCCCTCTTTCTCAAAACATTTTCTCTCTCTCCCTCTCCCCTCCCTCCCCTCTTTCTCAAAACATTTTCTCTCTCCCTCCCTCCCTCCCTCCCCTCTTTCTCAAAACATTTTCTCTCTCTCTCTCTCTCTCTCCCCTCTCCCTCCCTCCCCTCTTTCTCAAACATTTTCTCTCTCTCTCTCCCTCCCTCCTCCCTCTTTCTCAAAACATTTTCTCTCTCCTCTCTCTCTCCCTCCCCCCTCTTTCTCAAAACATTTTCTCTCTCTCTCTCTCTCTCCCTCTCTCTCCCTCCCCCTCTTTCTCAAAACATTTTCTCTCTCTCTCTCTCCCTCTTTCTCTCCCCGTCTCTCTCCCTTCCCCCCTCTCTCTGTCACTCTCCCTCTCTCACTCTCTCTCTTAAATCTCTCTCTCCTCTCTCTCTATCTCTTAAACTCTCCCTCTCACTTTCCAAAACTTTCTCAAACTTTTCAAAACTTGCTCTCCCCTCTCTCGCTCCCTCTCTCTCCCGTCTTTCTCAAACTTTCTCAAACATCTCTCTCCACTCTCTCTCTCTCTCCCTCTCTCCCTCCCTCCTCTTTCTCATTCTCTCTCTCTCTCAAACTTTCCAAAACTTTCTCAAACATTCTCTCCCTCTCTCTCCCCTTCTCTCTTTCTCCCCCTCCCTCTGCCTCAAACTATCTCTCTCTCTCCCAAACTCTCTCTCTCTCTCTCTCTCTCTCTCTCTCTCTCTCTCTCTCTCTCTCTCTCTCTCTCTCTCTCTCTCTCTCTCTCTCTCTCTCTCTCCCTCTCTCTACCTCTCTCCCTCTAACTTTCCAAAACTTTCTCTCCCCCTCTCTCGCTCCCTCTCTCTCTTTCCCCTTCTTTCTCACTCTCACTTTCCAAAATTTTCTCAAACTTTCCAAAACTTGCTCTCACCCTCTCTCACTCCCTCTCACACTCTCCCTCTCTCTCTCTCCCCCTCTCTCTCAAACTTTCCAAAACTTTCTCTCAACTCTCCCTCAAATCTCTCTCTCTCTCTCTCTCTCAACTCTCTCTCACTCTCACTTTCCAAATCTTTCTCTCTCTCCTCTTTCTCAAACACCCCCCCTCTCAAACTTTCCAAAACGTTCTCAAAACTTTCTCAAACCTCTCTCTCTCTCTCCCTCTTTCCAAAACTTCACTCCCCCCTCTCTCTCTCTCTCTCTCTCTCTCTCTCTCTCTCTCTCTCTCTCTCTCTCTCTCTCAAACTCTCAAACTCTCTCTCAAACTCTCTCTCTCTCTCTCTCTCTCTCAAACTCTCTCTCTCTCAAACTCTCAAACTCTCTCTCTCAAACTCTCAAACTCTCTCTCTCTCTCAAACTCTCTCTCTCTCAAACTCTCTCTCTCAAACTCTCTCTCTCTCTCTCTCTCTCTCTCTCTCTCTCTCAAACTCTCTCTCTCTCAAACTCTCTCTCTCTCAAACTCTCTCTCTCTCAAACTCTCTCTCTCTCAAACTCTCTCTCTCTCAAACTCTCAAACTCTCTCTCTCAAACTCTCAAACTCTCTCTCTCTCAAACTCTCAAACTCTCAAACTCTCTCAAACTCTCTCTCTCTCTCTCTCTCTCTCTCTCTCTCTCTCTCTCTCTCTCTCTCTCTCTCTCTCTCTCTCTCTCTCTCTCTCTCTCTCTCTCTCTCTCTCTCTCTCTCTCTCTCTCTCTCTCTCTCTCTCTCTCTCTCTCTCTCTCTCTCTCTCTCTCTCTCTCTCAAACTTTCTCTCTCTCTCTCTCAAACTTTCCAAAACTTTGCTGGGGGGGAGTGGTGCTAGGTGGGGTTGCTGGGGGGAGTGGTTTTGCTTGGGGGGGTTGCTAGGGGGGGTTTGCTGGGAGGGGTTACTAGGGGGAGGGGTATTGATAGCTGGGGTTGCTAGGAGGTGAGGTGTTTTGCTAGGGGCGGTTGCTGGTAGGGTTGCCAATGGGGCATTGCTAGGTGCGGCTGCTAGGGGGGAGGGGTTACTAGGTGGGGTTGCATGGGGGGGAGGGGGTTTGCTAGGTGGGGTTGCTATGGGAGGTTGCTAGGGGGAGGGGTTTTGCTAGGGTGGGTTGCTTGGGGTTAGAGGCTTTGCTTGGGGGGTTGCTAGGTGGGGTTGCCTGCGGGAGGGGTTTTGCTAGGTGGGGTTGCTAGGGGGAGGGGTTTTGCTAGGGGGGGTTGCTAGCGGGGATGCTTGGGTGGGGTTGCTAGGTGTTGTCGCCAGGGGGGTTGCTAGGGGGGGAGTGGTTGCTAGGTGGGGTTGCTAGTGGGGAGGGGTTTTGCTATGTGGGGTTGCTGGGGGGAGAGGTTTTGCCAGGGGGGTTGCTAGGGGGAGGGGTTTTGCTAGGTGTGGTTGCTAGGGGGGGAGGGGTTTTGCTAGGTGGGGTTGCTTGAGGGGAGGGGTTTTGCTAGGTGGGGTTGCTAGGGGGGAGGGGTTTTGCTAGGTGGGGTTGCTAGGGGGAGGGGTTTTGCCAGGGGGGTTGCTAGGTGGGGTTGCTAGAGGGGTTGCTAGGTGTGGTTGCTAGGGGGGATGCTAGGGGGGGTTTCTAAGGGGGAGGTGTTTTGCTAGGTGTGGTTGCTACGGGGGGTTGCTAGGGGGGCTGCTAGGGTGTGGTTGCTAGGGGGGGGGTTGCTAGGGTGCGAGGGGCTGCTAACGGGGAGGGGTTGTTATGGGGGAGCGGTTTTGCTAGGGGGGTTGCTCAGGTGTGAGTGGTTGCTAGATGGGGTTGCTATGAGGGGTGGCTAGGTGGGGTTGTTGGGGGCGAGGGGTTTTGCTAGGTGTGGTTACTAGGGGGGTTGCTGAGGGGGTTGCTATGGGGGGTTGGCTTGCGGGGGAGGGGTTTTGCTAGGTGGGGTTGCTAGGGGGGTTGCTAGAGTGGGGTTGCTAGGGGGGTTTCTAGGGGGGAGGTGTTTTGCTAGGTGTGGTTGCTAGGGGGGGTTGCTGGGGGGGTTGCTAGGGTGCGAGGGGTTTCTAAGGGGGAGGGGTTGCTTTGGGGGAGGGGTTTTGCTAGGGGGGGTTGCTCAGGAGTGAGTGGTTGCTAGGAGGGGTGGCTAGGTGGGGTTGTTAGGGGGCGAGGGGTTTTGCTAGGTGTGGTTACTAGGGGGTTTGCTATGGGAGTTTGCTAGGGGGGTGCTTGGTGGGGTTGCTAGGGGGGAGGGAGAGAGTGGAGATAAAGGTTTGAGAAAGATGGGAGAGAGTGAGAGAGGGGGAGAGAGAGAGTGAGGGAGGGAAAGACACACTGAGGGGAGTTACAGTTTTGGAAAGTTTGAGAGAGTTTGGGAGAGAGAGAGAGTTTGGGACAGAGAGAGAGGGAGAGAGAGGGAGTGGAAGGAGATAGCCAGAAGCATACAGATTAGTCAGAAAAAGTAGCATACCAGAGGACTGGGAGAAATTCAGAGTCCAGCAGAGGAGGACAAAGGGCTTAATTAGGAAAGGGAAAATAGATTATGAGGGAAAACTGGCAAGGAACATAAAAACAGACTGCAAAAGCTTTTATAGATATGTCAAGAGAAAAAGATTAGTTAAGGCAAATGTAGGTCCCTTGCAGTCGGAAACAGGTGAATTGATCATAGGGAACAAGGAGATGGCAGACCAATTGAACAAATACTTTGGTTCCTCAAATAAGTGCCTCAAATATAGTGATTATATCTCACTCCACCCCTGCTCTGTAGCATGTTCCAGATATCACCCACTCTCAGTGTAAATCTATGTACTAAACCTCTCGTTTGTTTGTTTGTTCCTGAACTACAGCCAAAACAGTACACGATAGTGCGACAATTTTCAGCCCTCCTTACTCAGGGACATCCTTTTGGTGCTAATGGAAGAAGTTTAATTGAAATCGGTGTTATATTTTTTAAGTTATTCGCATTTTTAAGTTTAAATCTATCTCCTAGGGAGGGAGGGGGGAGGTGGGAGGGAGGTATGAAAAAAGTGGGGTTGAGAGAGAGGAGAGGGAAGGTGAGAGGGGGGGGGGAGAGGGTGCAGCACCAATGCATGAGATGTTTGGGCCCAACGTGTCCACTTGATCTATTAAAACCTGAATCTCACATATACTTTAAAATTCTTTGCTCTCAATATAAACCTGCACTCTCGTGATTTGATATCTTTGCACGCGAATAAGGTTTAGATAATTACCCTGCATCCTGCTGCAGACTTTGACAACCTTCCCCGCTATCCGCAATTTTTGCTTCCTCCACAAACTTACTAATCACACCTCCCACATTCACATCCAAGCCATGATCATATAACATAAACAGCAAAGGTTGCAGCGCCGATCTCTGCTGCACACCACCAGCCACAGACCTCCAAGCAGAAAAATCACCCTTCTACCGCTACCTTCTACCTCCAACCACCAAGCCAATTGTGGATCCATTTCACCAGCTCGCCTTGGATCCCACCTGCCTTCGCTTTCTGGACCAGCCTGACACGCGGAACATTGTCAAGTCCCTCAGTGAAGTACATATATTGGTTCACAATGAGATCAGTGTGTTAGTTGTACACACCCATCAAATCCACCCGTGAATCCTCTCTCTTTCAAGAACCCCGCAACCACAGGTCTCCACCCATTCTGTACAACACCCGATCATTCAACCTCTGCTTCCTTCCATGGTCCAAGCCACCCCTCCCTCTCACCCTCCACTCAAAGAAATAGGGGCAGGCCATCTGGCCCCTCATGTCTGCCCGCATTCACTATGATCATGATGACCCCACCACACACCTCCACCTCCTCTATAACAACCTCAAATTACCACTAACCTCAATATCCTCTTGCTCCGATCTGCCTCCATATGTGAGTAGCCCCCCTCCCCCCTTCGTTTCTCCTTCACCACCGCAATCTCGCAATCCTCATCAGTCTCCACCCTCCCCATCCACCCTCCCCCACCGCATGAAATCCCTCTCCATCCCTCTCCATGGCTTAAAATGTGGAATAAAAGCAAAAATTGCTCCAAATACTCAGCTGGTCAGGCAGCATCTGCAAGGTGAAACAGACATTACATTTCAGATCTAATACTGATGATGAATGGTGTTCAACCTGAGCCATTAACTCTGTTTTCGGTCTCTACAGAAGCTAACCGATCTTCTGGGTATTTCTTGGATCTTATGTCTTTCAGATTTTCAGCATCTGCTTTATTTTTAGTTTTTCCAGTTCAATGTTCGATTGGAATGTGAGTTTGACCATAAATTGCCATGAAAACGTTGACAGCCTTCGGCAGGTCGGGCAGTGTACAGTATTTGGAAATGCAAGGCTTTATATTTCTGAGGTACTGTGGAGCAGCGGGTCGAGCCGGTGCCTCATGGGGCTGGAGACCAGGGTTCAACCCTTGCGATAATTTGGAGTTAACACTGAGAAAAACGGACACGGTAGATGTGGTTAGGGGAGGTGCAAGTGAACCTCTGCCTCACCAGAAAGGACTGGCGATGTCCCTAAGTGGAGTCTGGGAAGGACGTATAGGGATAGGTTTTGCATCTACTGGACTCCTATCTGTAGGCGAGACCAAGTGCAGACCGAGCGATCATTTCGCTGAACACATACGCCCAGTGCGTCTTGACCTATGCGATCTCCGGATTGCCAAACATTTTAATTCCCATTCCCAGGCTGACCTTTCTGTCCAGGGCCGCCTCTGTTGTCAGAGCGAGGCCCAGCACAAATTGGAGGAAGAGCATCTCATATTTCACTTGGGCAGCTTCCAACCCAGCTATGAATACTGATTTATCTAATGTCAAGTAAGCCTTGTAATTCACCTCTCTCTGTCCCCGCCCACACCATGGACATCGTGCTAGTTTACCTGTTGATGTCCCTTAATTATCATCCATTCCACAGTCAACAATGGACCACTGTGGGCTCAACTTTTCCTTCGTCATCAGTGCACGCTCTGATTGTTGTCTTCATTTTCATACCTCATGGTGACCACGAGACATTGACCACAAACACACTGACTCCAACATCTCCCCAGACTGTGCCTCGTCTAGCCCAGAAGGCAGTGGAGGCCAATTCTCTGAATGCCTTCAAGAGAGAGCTAGATAGAGCTCTTAAGGGTAGCGGAGTCAGGGGGTATGGGGAGAAGGCAGGAACGGGGTACTGATTGAGAATGATCAGCCATGATCACATTGAATGGCAGTGCTGGCTCGAAGGGCCGAATGGCCTTCTCCTGCGTCTATTGTCTATTGCTCCGGGTTTCTCCCACCTCCAAAAGACATGCGGGCTTGTTGGTTAATTGCCCTTAGTGTGCAGGGAGTGTTGCGACATTTAGCACAGTGGCATCTGCTTATAATGTGCATTAGAAAAGTGGTCTGTGGCTCAGATTGAACCACGACAAGACTACTGCAATGTTCTTTCTGTATTCTGTGCCAAATCATGCCGTGGAACTTGTGGATGTGTTTATTGAAAATATAATTACGTACAAAATGGCAAAGCTACAGAACGCGAGTGAGCGCGGAAATAAAACCAGGGGGAATGTAAATGTGGGAAGAGAGAAATAAACAGCAAGTGAAATCAGAGCTGTCGATCCGTTCATTTCAACGCGTTAACCGCGTCCGTCAAAGCAACAGAAATACTTTTGTGTAATTCTGTATCTTGTTGCTTTTATTTTCGTCTGGCTTTATGGTAATTCGCATAAAACTGTACCTTAATTGGTACACGTGACAATAAAAGACATTTGAAACCTATATCTAATACTTACTAAAGCTTACTAGGATAATTTAACGCTTTTAAACGAGCTCTTGTTCAGACCTTATCTTTTTTCCTGATTATCGTGTAATGAGGATCTGTGATGCCATCTGCCAGCCTGATTCTCTCCTCACTTATGCCTCAATCATCCCCTCTAACATCTTCAGACTTTAAACTCAAAGCTGGTCACCGACCGATTGCCGAAGATAGACACAAAATCTGGAGTAACTCAGCGGGACAGGCAGCATCTTCAAACGGTCAGAATTGACCCGCACATGCTGGTTTCAACCGAAGATTGAGTCTGAAGAAGGGTCTCGACCCGAAACGTCACCCATTCCTTCTCTCCCGAGATGCTGTTAGTCCCGCTGAGTTACTCCAGCATTTTGTGTCTGTCTTCGGTTTAAACCAGCATCTGCAGTTCCTTCCTACACATACCGACTGATTACTGTTCACTTCAGCTTTGATGGCAACCGGTATTATGGAAGCAAGTCCCCATGGCGCTGATGGCGGCGGCAACCCGAGACCCGCTGTTGCCGCGGCTCCTCACCCCCTCCACCACCCTCTCCCCCTCATCCCCCTCCCTCTCCGCCGGGCCTGCAGCGGTGGCACCGACCCGACCCCGCCCGGCAGCGGCTCCACAAGGAGCGGCGGCTGCGGAGAGAGGCGGCCATGGAGGCCCGAAGTGGAGGAGAGAGAAATGGAGGGGTGAGGGAGAGGAGCAGAGAGAAATGGATGGTTGAGGGAGAGGAGGAGAGAGAAATGGAGGGGTGAGGGAGAGGAGGAGAGAGAAATGGAGGGGTGAGGGAGAGGAGGAGAGAGAAATGGAGGGGTGAATGAGAGGAGGTGAGGGAAATTGAGGGGTGAGGGGAAGGAGGAGAGAGAAATGGAGGGGTGAGGGAGAGGAGGAGAGAGAAATGGAGGGGTGAGGAGGAGAGGAAGAGGCGAGGGAGAGGAGGGGTGAGGGGAAGGAGAGGGATGAGAGAGAGGTGGTGAGGGGCGGGAGGAGGACTGGTGAAGGAGAGGAAGGGGGGTGAGGAGGAGGAGAGGTGAAGGAGGGGAAGGGGGTGAGGAGGAGGTGCAGGGAGAGGGAGAGAATGAGAGGGAGTGGAGGAGGGTGAGTAGAGGAGAGGAGGAGAGGGAGAGGAGGAGAGGGCGAGTAGGAGGATGAGGGAGAGGAGCAGAGGGAGAGGGAGGAGGAGCAAGAGGATGAGGGGTGATTCGGAGGTATCCTCTTTCTTCAGGAAACGGGGCTTCAACTCCACTCCACGTTGTTGTCCAGCCTCACTTACCCCCTCTGGCAGCTTGTTCCAGACACCCACGACCTTCTGTGTAAAAATATTTTCATCAGGTTCCGATTAAATCTTGCACCTCTCACCACAAACCTGTGTCCTCTAGTTCTCGATTCCAGAGGTGCATTCACCCTGTCTATTCACCTCTTGATCTTATGCACTTCAGCCTCCTGCGCTCCAATTAATAAATCCTTCCCTGCCCAACCTCTCCCTTGCAGCAGATTGACATTCATTCCTCTAGACGGCGGCGTGCGCAGTGGACATGCGTTTTGAACCAGGAAGTGGCAGATTCAAGATGGCTTCGAAAGACAGGTTCGAGAGTTTAACCGAGGAGGCAGTTTGTCCCATCTGCCTGGATTTCTTCACCGATCCGGTTATACTGGAGTGCGGGCACAACTTCTGCCGCTCCTGTATCACACAGAGTTGGGACAGGGAGGGGAGAAACTCCTGCCCGGAATGTAGAGAGGAGTTTACAGACCGCACCCTCAGGGTTAGTCGGGCCTTGGCGAGACTGGCTGAGAAAGCTCGAACACTGAGCCTGAATCAGGAAAAAATTCCAGAGAAGGAAATTAAACTTCACTGCGAGAAACATCAGGAAGAAGTGAAGCTGTTTTGTGAAACTGACAAGAAGCTGATCTGCCTGGTTTGTCGAGATGCGCGGGAACACAGAGATCACCGCTTCATGCCGGTAGATGAAGCTGTTGAAGTCTTTAAGGTAAAAGCAAACCGATTTTAATCACATCATTTTAATTCCATTTTTACTGTTCAACAGTTTAATTTTCTGATTCCCAAACACAATTCCAGGATCAGGTGAAATCTTCTATCAAATCTCTCACGAAAAAGAAATCAGGGATCCAGCAAATGGAGCAGCAACAGAAAGAGAAGATTTCTGGAGTTCTGGTGAGGCTTTTAAGTTTCGATTTCCTGATCTTGTGCAGGTTTGATCCCTGTGACGCGTGTAATAACAGGGCAGCGCTGTGACACAAGTAGTGCTGCTGTCTCCTAGTTCTGGTGAGCGGGTTCGATCCTCACCTCGGGCGCTGCCCGTGTGGTTCACGCCTTCTCCCTGTGACCGCGGCGGATTCTGTCGTGGTTACCGCTGTTCAAAAATGAAGCAGATGACACGGAGAATTCTTCAAGAAGTTAAAAGCCTTTATTTGCAAACAACGGCTGGAACAATCAGGATGTCAACCATCTGACTGCCCACTTAGTACACCGGGCAGCCTATTTTTATAGGATTATTCTAAACCTTATCTTCTTTACATTACCTCATACCCACACTCCTTTCTTCAGTCCTTCATTTCTTTGTAGTACCCATTTGTCCCGCCACCATTAAATCCCATTTCGTAATATATCCTTATCTCAATGCTCACATCCCTTCATACTTCGCCTCCCTTATTTCCTGCTAGTCCATCCCTCACGTCCATCCATCACCCCAAGGCCTATGTCTTTCCTTATCTCTTCTCTTGCCACCATTAAATCCTACTCATTGATGAATGTCTGCATCTCTTCACATTCTGCCACCCTTATCGTCTAGGCTAAAGCAAAGGTACAGGCTAAAGAAAAGGAGTGTTATGTTACCGACACGTGTCAAGGGTAAGGAATGTCTAGAGCGCCTTAATTAGTTACAGAGAGGTGCCTAATGCCTAAGTAGTTACAAACCTTAAACAACAATGTATAAAATAATACCGTAACAATGTCTAATGTATAAAATAATATCATGTATAAAATAATATCGTATTATCTCCCATATTCCCCCCTTTGAGACCTACACGGTCTCACAGAAAAAGAAAACCAAAAACCGCACATGTTGTTAACTCAAATCATAAATCCACTCTCAACCATTAGCACCCCAACTTAGGATTGTATAAAGAATGTGCAGTTTGTCAGTGTTCTTCTTCCAACATGCTAACATCCTGGGTCACTCGGCCAAAAACCTGCCCCCATATGTCTAGGGTAGGAAAAAAGACCCAGCTTCCCTTACAACGACGTTCTTAATAATCCTCCAGAGTAAATTGCTCAACAGTATAGTATTCTATCGGAGGGATCTGTTTCTCTTGGAGGTGAAATTTGCCCGTATCCTGGAGCAACGGCAGCTGATTCGCAGTAGCTTTCACTCTTCTCCTGTATTTTCGTTCTCTTGCCCGTTTACCTCGAGGTCATTCACAGGTTGTGCCTGTGGGACAGTCCTTGTAGAATGATTGAGATGGTACCATGTAGACCAGCCCTCTACCTGAACAGCAGTCGGTGAGGCCTTAGCTACTGTGAACGGTCCTTCCCTTCTTGGCTCATTCCACCTTCGTCAAAAGGCTTGCACATAGGCCTGATCTCCGGGTTTAATAGGTCCTTCTCCCTGGTCCGCCTCTGGCTCCTTTTGCTTTTCCTGTGTGTAAATAGACTTGTGTATCATAGTTAATTGTTTCATGTATTGTTTAAGTTCTACCCCTAATTGTTCCAAACTTGGTCCCTTGTAAGGACCTCTCCATTTGGGCATCGGCATGGGTCTGCCAGTGAGCATCTCATGTGGTGTTAAATGAGTTATTCGATTAGTTTGCATGTGACTGCTCATTAATGCCAATGGCAGGGCATCAATCCAATTTAACTTTGTAGTTGCGCAAATCTTGTTCAATTTAGCCTTCAATGTTCCATTAACTCTTTCTACCATGCCCTGAGATTGAGGGTGGTATACACACCCAAATCTTTGTTTCACTCTCAGGGCTTGCAGTACCAACTTAACTGTTTTTTGAATAAAAGCCGCTCCATTGTCGGAACTGATTTCGGTTGGTATGCCGAATCGTGGGATGACCTCGTTAGTCAGAAACTTGACTACAGTTCCTGCACCTAAATCCTTAGATGGTACTGCCTCCACCTATCTGCTAAATCTATCAATTACTACCAGCATATACCTTTTCCCTCTTACTTTTTTCAGCATGTCCACATAGTCAATAACCAGGTGCCTAAATGGTCCTTCGGGCACAGGTATATGTCCTATAGGTGTTGTTATTCCCTTTCTAACATTGTTTTGAGCACATATCTCACATTGTGACAAAATGTAATCCACTGAAGCCTGTAGATAGGGTGACCAAAACCCATCTCTCTTTATCTTCCTTAACACTTCCCCCCTTCCACAGTGGTCTAGCCCATGCGCTTCTGAGATGAGAATGGTCAGCAGAGGTGTAGGTGCTACCAGCAAACCTTCCGTAGTCCACAGGCCCTCTACATTCTGTTTGGCTCCCCTCTGTCTCCACATTGTTTGTTCAGCTAAAGTAGCCCTACCTTGCATTGCAATTATATCCTCCTGTGTGGGTTGCAGGTTCAAATTTACCCGCGGGGCAATAATGGCTGATTGGCATCCAGACGCTTTTCTGGCTGCTTCGTCTGCGGCATGATTGCCCTTTGTGATCATGTCGTTTCCCTTTTTATGTGCCTGGCATTTAACGATAGCTAGTGCCTTAGGTTTAGTCAGTGCCCTTATTAGGTCTGAAATTTGCTGAAAATGCTGTATGGGGTCCCCATTGCTTTTCTTGAAGCCTCGCTGCTTCCATACTGCCCCAAACAGGTGACAGACCCCATGGGCATATGCTGAATCTGTGTAAATGTCAGCTTTCTCACCCTCCATCATTTCACACGCTGTTGTTAAGGCCTTAATGTCTGCTAACTGGGCTGAACAAGGTTGTGGGCAAGCTTCTAATCTGATTGTTTGAAAACCTGATTGGTCCAGCTGCACTACTGCAAATCCTGCATGATTGCCATCATAATCCTTATAGCATGAACCATCCACAAACAAAACTTTCTTGTCCTCATCATTCAATGGTTCTGATTGTAAGTTCGTCCTTAATTTAGAAAAAAACATCGTTTCCCCAACGCAATCATGGGGCTCCCCCTCATAGTCAAGCGGAACATAATCAGCTATGTTACTTATAATGTCTGGGAATGTCAAGAGCATTTGAAATGCTATTATTCTGGCCGGTGTTAATACAAACTTCCCCTTCTCCAACAGCTCTACTACTTTATGGTGTGTATATATAGTTACAGGATAGCCCATGGTTATAGATGAGGCTTTGTTGTACGCATAGTGCAACGCAGCCAGTCCCTGATAGCAGGGTGGGTAACCCTGCGCCACCTCATCCAATTTTGTACTGTAGTATGCTACAGGCTGCTTAGCTTTACCTACTATGCCTGTTTCCTGCATCAGTACTGCTGCAGCGTAGCCCTCCTGCCTGTTGGAACCATACAAGTGAAAGATTCTCTCATAATTTGGAAGGGCTGGGGCTGGGGCTGACTGTAACTCTCGCTTAATGGTGTTAAAAGCTGTCTCCGCCTCCTCATTCTATTGTAAAACATTTCTCAAATTTGTGTGTCCTGCTTCCTTCAGTATTTTTCTCAATGGCATCACAATTTCAGCATATTCTCCAATCCAGTCTGAGCTATATCCAGACATTCCCAAAAATGTCATCATTTGCTTTACTGTCCGAGGCTTGGGAGCTTTAATTATTGCCTCAATTTGATCTGGTGCTATAGCCTTTACTCCCTTGGAGATCAATCGTCCTAAATATTCCACCTGTTGCTTACAAAACTGCAACTTCTTCCTGGACACTTTATGGCCTCCGTATGCCAGCCTTTCTAAAAGAGTCAGGGTGTCTTGCTCACATTGCTCCTCACTTTCAGAGCAGACCAACAAATCATCCACATATTGTATTAACGTACTATGTAGGGATATACCTTCCAAATCTGCCTTCAGTACCTGATTGAAAACATGAGGCGAGTGTTTAAATCCCTGTGGCATCCTAGTATAAGTATATTGAATGCCCCTGTAAGTAAACGCAAACAAAAACTGGCATCTTTCCGCTAACGGCACGCTAAAGAATGTTGAGCAGAGATCAATCACTGAAAAGTACGCTGCCTCCGGTGGAATGTTAGTCAGCAGTGTGTGTGGGTTTGGAACCACTGCTGGCCAATCTCACACTACCTCATTGACTGCTCGTAGATCATGTACTAATCTCCACCTTGTCTTGTCTGCTTTTAAAACTGGTAATAGCGGGGTGTTACAGGGACTTTTTGTTCTAACCAGTACTCCCGCTTCCAACAGACCCTGTATAGTTATTGCTATGCCTTCCTCTGCTTCTGGCTTTAAGGGGTATTGTGGTCTCCTTGGCGGAATCGCCCCTTGTTTTAGTTCTATTTCTACTGGGTTTGCCGATTTCACTTTCCCGACATCTGTATCATGTTGTGACCATAAGCCATGTGGCAGCCTGTTGAACATGTTTTCCTTCGTCTGACCTTCTCCCTTCTGTACTAAAAAGAGATGGTGCTGGGGACTAATTTCAACCTCTTTTGTCGTTCCCACCATATCTATGCTCACCACTATCTTGACATAATTATCGTCCTCAGATTTCCATACCTTTGGTGTAATTTCTTTCCAGTTAACAATAGTGTTTACTTGCTTCATCATGAGCCCCAAGTCCCTGGACTGATATCCCTTATTTACTAGTAATGTCACACGAGGTGCAGCTCCTGGCACCCTATACCACTTGTCAAAAAAGGTGTTCCATTTAATTTGCAAGGCTGCCCCTTATTTTCCAATTGTTATGGCTTCTGCCCTTAGGTGCTGCTGGCCGCATGCTCCCAGGCGCCACAACCTCTCTTGCTCTATGTCCTGGGTCTCGTCAAACTGTACCGTACAATGTAGCTCAGTCTTGGGTGGGGTTGCTTCAGGTAATAGGTTCATTACTCCCTCTTTCCATCTGTTCCACGTATTCCAAATTTGATCTTCTATATTTCCTACCCAAAATACATTAGCTTTTCTAGCTTCCCCCATAAACAGCTGGGTATTCAATTTCTCCACGTTCAGACCATCTTTGGTACATTCTAACTTTAATTCTAGTTTCAACAAGGCATCCCTACCTAGCAGATTAATGGGGGTTCCTTTGGACACCAATACTGGCAATACTATTACTCTATTACTCATTTTTAAACTTACAGGGGTTGTGCATCGTGTTAACTGTGTTTTTCCCGAGAACCCTACAGTTTTAACAAATTTTCCTGACATGGGAAGGTGGGAGGCTTACTGCGGCTCCACACAAGTATATAACATAACATATAACATATAACAACTACAGCATGGAAACAGGCCTGTCCGGCCCTACCAGTCCACGCCGACCATTCTCCCTGACCTAGTCTCATCTACCTGCACTCAGACCATAACCCTCCAATCCCCTCCTATCCATATACCTATCCAATTTACTCTTAAATAATAAAATCGAGCCAGCCTCCACCACTTCCACCGGAAGTCCATTCCATACAGCCACAACCCTCTGAGTAAAGAAGTTCCCCCTCATGTTACCCCTAAACCTTTATCCCTCAATTCTGAAGCTATGTCCCCTTGTTGGAATCTTCCCCACTCTCAAAGGGAAAAGCCTACCCACGTCAACTCTGTCTGTCCCTCTCAAAATTTTAAAAACCTCTATCAAGTCCCCCCTCAACCTTCTACGCTCCAAAGAATAAAGACCCAACCTGTTCAACCTCTCTCTATAGCCTAAGTGCTGAAACCCAGGCAACATTCTAGTAAATCTCCTCTGTACCCTCTCCATTTTGTCGACATCCTTCCTATAATTTGGCGACCAGAACTGCACACCATACTCCAGATTCGGCCTCACCAATGCCCTGTACAATTTCAACATTACATCCCAACTTCTATACTCGATGCTCTGATTTATAAAGGCAAGCATACCAAACGCCTTCTTCACCACCCTATCCACATGAGATTCCACCTTCAGGGAACAATGCACAGTTATTCCCAGATCCCTCTGTTCCACTGCATTCCTCAATTCCCTACCATTTACCCTGTACGTCCTATTTTGATTTGTCCTACCAAAATGCAGCACCTCACACTTATCAGCATTAAACTCCATCTGCCATCTTTCAGCCCACCCTTCCAAAAGGCCCAAGTCTCTCTGTAGACTTTGAAAATCTACCTCACTATCAACTACTCCACCTATCTTAGTGGAGTATGTAGCTCCAGTATCTATCATCATAGGTGTTAACCGCCCTCCCAAAATTACCTGAACCATGGGTTCTTCTTCTGCCTGTCGCGTTATCATTGGGTAAAGTCCCTTCCCATCCGGGTCATCTGGGCACCCTTAATATCTAACATAGGGGTTCACGAGTCCAGGCGGGCCTCCTGCCGAGCCCGCTAGGGCTTGCCCTGGGTTAAAACCCTGCTCATCCCCTGTGGGTCCCTGTTGGTACGGGCCAGGCCACGGTCGGTGTGGGCAGTTCCTCCTCAGGTGCCCTACCTGATTACATCCCCAACATATTCTATCAACTACCTGTCTGCCTACTGGCCTTCCTCTTCCCCTTCCTTGTGCTCCCCCTTGAGGGCCCCAATCCTGTCGGGGCTGATTCCCTGATCTGATTTGCCCCTGATAGGACATTTGAGGAGAAGCTCCCCCAAAGACATTTATTATTGGCATGGGATTCTCTGGCCTCTGCCTGGCTCTGCATTAGGACTCACTGTGCATCAGTGTATCGTTCACTTCTGCTGCTTCAGCCAGGTCTGCTGTTACTGCCAGCATTTTCTTTCCTTTTTCACGCTCTTTCTTTTTTAGTTCTTCTAGTTGCATTTGCATCAACTTTCTCTGCACCTCTTCTTGTTGGTTCTCCATTTTTTGTCGTCTGCATGAACCAGGTGGTCCCTGAACTGGGAGTGGGATATGGTTGACAATTCCACCACTTCCTCCAGTCTGGACTTAACTCGAGGAGACATGGCGTCCACTATAGCAGTCCGAAACAAAGCGGTCATCAACTCTTTACCGTCTATTTTTTGTTCGGTTTCGAGTCTCCACCTTTTCAGTTGATCCTCCAGATAAGCCGCTGGGTTCTCCGTGTCTCCCAGCGGGTCTCCTTTCAATATCTTTAGGTCCACCTTGAGCGGGTAACAGTCTCTGAGGGCCTGCCACACCCTCTGCTAATTTCGTGGTTCCCACTACCTTCACCAGTCGTGCCTTCAAATCTCCCATAGCCAATAACCGTCCCATAGTATCCTCCTCAAATGACCTAATCCATTTTCCTGCCCCGTTATATATGTTGGGCAAGGTGCTTTTCAGCCCTTCTAGGTCTCGGGTCGCCCAAGGGATATACTGGGTTTGTCCTGCCTTTATCAAAAGTAACATCATCATTCCACCCCTCAGCTCCTGTGTCCCGCTTGCCATCCCCTGTTGTGGTTCTACCTGTATGCTTTCTCACCTCATTCCTTCCTGGGCGTACACCTGGCTTTCCTTTCTTTCTCTTTCTATAGTTTTTTCCAACTCCCTCATTTCCATCTCTAAGCGCTTCATGGATGCCTTTATTTCCCTTCTACGCTCCCTTGTTTTTCCCCCATCACTATCTAATTCTGCTTCACTCACAGTTTTGCCCTCTCTCTGATGCCTGTTGATTACTCGCCTGTGTTTCTGCGTTGTTGTCTCCCTCATACTCCTCATTTGCTGCCTGGCGGATCTCACAAATCTTTCTGTCCCTGAGGTCCCTGAGGTCCTGCAGTCTTCTGATGTCTGCTTCTAGTTCCCGTGCTTCTTGCTTCATCCTTTCCTTTTCTCGCTGCCCCCTTCTTTGTCTATATTCCTTTATGTCTTGCCCATTCCTCCAAACTTCGACTTCTCCCTCTATCTCCACTATCCCTTTCATCAAAGGGCACTGCTTTATTCCTTCCAGGCCGGAATAGGGAGGGGGATACCCAGGCTGGGGTACAGAGTTGATTTTTCTCCTGAAGCTCCTGACTTTCATGCTGTTTTTCGGGTTTTTCACCTGTGTTTGGAGTGGTATTCTTTTCCTGGTATGCTTTCCTCAGCCTTTCTCCTTCTATTCTAAACAATTTAAGCACGTCTAGTTCTTTTTCCTTTTTCGTTACTCGGATTTCTGATTTATCCTTAGGTTTATAGTTCTTGATTAACACTTCCATTTCATCACACATGTTTATATCAAACGTGCCTTCCTTGGGCCATTTCGTGACTAATTTTCCCCTCCTTTTTTCCCATTTTTCAGTGTTTTTTAATATCCTCTTTGGATACGGGGAATTTCTTACTTAGTATTTCAACTGCAGTTATTTTATTCATTGTACTTGTCTTATTTTAGTGCACTTGGTCAGTCAGTTTAAATGCAGTCCTTGTTCTCACTCCGTTCCGTCGCTATAGTCACTATGCTACCTACTACGCTATTTCTATTTTCTACAGTTCTACTATATTCCTTTAATATTTTGCAATTTTATTATTTTTATGTTATCCAATTATTCCAATTCTTGATCTGCCCGTACAAACCCCTCCTCACTTAGGGCGGTATCCACAGACCCTCTGATCCTGCCCGTACAGACCCCTAGCTGACCAGAGTGACCCCCGGTTAACTAGAGCGGTATCCACAGGACGCCCCGTCTATTCAGTCCCCTATCCTCTTAGGGCGGTATCCACAAGGTCTTTTTGACGTCACAAATCCACTTTCTTAACTTATCTATTTTCTACTTACCCCACTGCGCAGCCTTCTTGAGCAATCCTCCGGGTCTCTTTTTAGAATATTTTAGCCAGATTCTTTGGATCAGAGAGGCCCTTTTAACCCCCTAGACGCTTCTGTGTCACCAGCGGCCCCCCGTTTCAACAGGTTAAAAATCCAAATGAAGCGGAAAACCGCCTACCTTTTAGTGGGTGACCACCCTTGTCCTGTTGTTCCGGGGAGCCCCCATGGGGCTAGGAAGCGCCCTTGGCTGGTCGTCCTTTATCGAACGGGCCTCTTTCCGATCCTGCCGACTACGCCAATTTTGTCGTGGTTACCGGTGTTCAAAAATTAAGCAGATGACACGGAGAATTCTTCAAGAAGTTAAAAGCCTTTATTTGCAAACAACGGCTGGAACAATCAGGATGTCAACCATCTGACTGCCCACTTAGTACACCGGGCAGCCTATTTTTATAGGATTATTCTAAACCTTATCTTCTTTACATTACCTCATACCCACACTCCTTTCTTCAGTCATTCATTACTTTGTAGTCACCCGTCTGTCCCGCCACCATTAAATCCCATTTAGTAATATATCCTTATCTCAATGCTCACATCCCTTCATACTTCGCCTCCCTTATTTCCTGCTAGTCCATCCCTCACGTCCATCCATCACCCCAAGGCCTATGTCTTTCCTTATCTCTTCTCTTGCCACCATTAAATCCTACTCATTGATGAATGTCTGCATCTCTTCACATTCTGCCACCCTTATCGTCTAGGCTAAAGCAAAGGTACAGGCTAAAGAAAAGGAGTGTTATGTTACCGACACGTGTCAAGGGCAAGGAATGTCTAGAGCGCCTTAATTAGTTACAGAGAGGCGCCTAATGCCTAAGTAGTTACAAACCTTAAACAACAATGTATAAAATAATACCGTAACAATGTCTAATGTATAAAATAATATCATGTATAAAATAATATCGTATTATCTCCCATAATTCCTTCCACGTCCAAACGACACGCCGGTTGGAGAGTCAATCGGCGATTGTAAATCATCCCTGTGAAAGTAGGTGGTGGGCAAATCAATGGGAATTAAAGGGGATGTGAAAGGGAATGGGCGGCAGGGAATTGGATGAGGGGAATGGGATTGATGGGATAATGACATTTCCGAAGCATTTGTACAAGCTATTGAATTCTCGTGATAATCAGCTATCTATTCAATGGAAGTAAATGGGATTGGTGAGGATCTGTACAGTGGCCAGTATGGATATAGTTGGCAGAATGGTCTATTCCTGCACCCTATGACCAGATATTGATTGGCCAAATAATATTTTCCATACCGTGAGGAAACACAATACAGTGACATATTGATCTTCACCTTTCATTTCACAGGAACAGTCACACAACCTTCAGTCACAGATCACATCCCAGTTTGTTGAACTGCACCAGATTCTCACTGAGAAAGAGCAGCGTGTACTGACAGATATCCAGGAGGAAGAGAAGAAGATTCTGAATACAATGGAGAAACATCTCCAAGTGATTCAAGAGAATTTAAATTCCATTGAGAACGAAGTCAAAAGCTTACAGGAACAGCTGGATCTAAAAGACAACGTGTCATTTTTGAAGGTGAGGGGTTTTGGTGAGGTGAAAGTGCACGGTGGGTGACATTTGTGAAATAAACGCCACATTTACCAGTGATTCAGAACTGGCCCAATGTTCCCCGTGTCCCAGCAATGTGCTGCTGTTGTTCCAAAACTAAAGGGCTTCCCTCATAATGTATGGGAGCTCAGCACTGCCTGCAAACTCCTTGGGAAAGAGCTGCTGTGATCTTACCAATGAGAGTTGGGAAAGGGGAATTATCAGATGCTTGTAGCAATCTATGTGAAGTTCCCACTGTCCTGACGAGAAAAGTCCATCTCAGTTAATTGCGATTTGTGTTTTATTTCTTGCAGGAGGAAGCTGGCCGCAAGATGAGGTAGGACATCGTCTGGACTGAATGTACTTGTAGAACAGCTCAAAAACATGCTGATGCTCAATTTATAACCTGTCATTAAATATTTGCAGGGTTCATGATGAAGCCAAATCACTGTCGGTTGCAGATGGTGCCTTGCCGATGGAAAGGTTCGATAACCCTTTTTTGCTCAACACCGTGTTTAGAGAAACAACTGACGTCATCAAGCAAGGTAAATCTTAATCCCTTTCCATTGTTGTTGTTTGATATCTTTACGTCATACGTGGATGCAAAGTTTGATGTAATGATTGGATTGAAGGGAAATCAGATTAATCTAAGCTGGGAAGCATCACAGTCAGAGAGCAAAGCAGCACAGAAACAGGCCCTTTCACTGCACACGCCCATGCTGACCAAGTTGCCCAATCAAGCTCGCCCCACTTGCCTGCGTCTGCCCCATATCCTTCCAAGTCGTTCCAATCCACCTACCTGCCCAAGTGTCTCTCAAATATCGTAATTGTACCTGCCTTGAACACTTCCTCTGGCAGCTCACTCCATATAGGAACGACCTACTGCTGGAAAAAGCTGCTCTTCAACAAGTTAGTGTTTCCCCTGTCACCTGAAACCGATGTCCTCCAGTATTAGATTGGAAAAATACTGTGGGTATTCACCTTATCTGTGCACCTTATATAGATCTTATCCACGCCTATAGTCAGCCTGAAAGGCTCCAAAGACAAACGTCCCCACCTGCGCTAACTCTCCTGATAAACATACCTTCCAGACCCGATAGAGTCCTCGTAAATCTTCTTGCACCCTCTCCAGTTTGCCAACAACCTCATTGTCTCAACGCTGTCTTTAATATCCTGACTTTTGAAAGAATGAGCAACAAACACATTCTCCACCTCCCTGCCTGTCACCGTTGCATCTTCCATGGCACTGTGTACCTGCACCCCGACATCTCTCCGTTCTATAAAGCTCCCCGTTTACTGTGTATGTCCTGCCCTGGTTTGTCTCAACAAAGTGCATCGCCTCACCTTCACATGAATAAATCCCACCTGCCGTTCCTGAGCCCATTGGCCCAGTTCACAGGGATCCCATTTACTCTCAGGTAACATTCTTCACTCTCCACAATGTCACCAATTTTAGTTCCATCTGCAAACTGACTAACCTTGCAACCTACATACACACCCAATCGTGTATATAAATAAGGAACAAGAGTGGACTCTGTCTCCAGTCTGAAAAACAACCCTCTACCAACATCCTCTGTTTGCGACCTTCAGGTAATGTTGTGTTCCATCCGCTAGTTCACCCCGGATTAGCACAGAGATAAGGAGACATTACTGCACGCAGAGACTGGGGAACGACCCTGCACCGGTGGCTGTGGAGACTCAGTCATTCAGTGCTCTTGGAAGCTGAGAGCCATGGTTGTACATTACAGAGTCTGGCCCTTCGGCCCATCGTGTCCATGACCATCTTTACCCCAGCTATACTAATCGATTTGCCCACATTCCATCGGCATTCTTCTGCACCTCACTTATTTAAGTACCTCCAATATATTGGTAATATCTCACTCCGCCACCCCCTCTAGCATGTTCCCGATATCACCCACTCTCAGAGTAAATCTATGTACTAAACCTCTCGTTTGTTTGTTTATTTGTTTGTTCCTGAACTACAGCGAAAATGGTACACAATAGCATGACTATTTTAAGCCAACCTTACTCACCGTCATCCCTTTGGTGCTAATGGAAGAAGTTTCATTGAAATCGGTGTTATATTTTTAAAGTTATTCACATTTTAAAGTTTAAATCTATCTCCTAGGGAGGTGGGGTAGAGGGAGAGGGGGAGGGGGGTGAGGGAGGGAGGGAGGAAGGAGGGGAGGAGGGGGAGAAGTGGGGAAGAGAGGGTGCTGCACCAATGCAGGAGAGGTTTGGGCCCAACGTGTCCACTTGGTCTAGTAAAACCTAAATTTCAGATATACTTTAAAATTCTTTGCTCTCAATATAAACCTACACTCTCGTGATTTGATATCACTGCATGCGAATAAGGTTTAGATAATTACCCTGCATCCTGCTGCAGACTTTGACAACCTTCCCCACTATCCACAATTTTTGCTTCCTCCCCAAACTTACTAATCACACCTCCGACATTCACATCCAAGCCATGATCATATAACATAAACAGCAAAGGTTGCAGCACCGATCTCTGCTACACACCACCATCCACAGACCTCCAAGCAGAAAAATCATCCTTCTACCGCTACTTTCTACCTCCAACCACCAAGCCACTTGTTGATCCATTTCACAAGCTCGCCTTGGATCCCACCTGCATTCGCTTTCTGGACCAGCCTTGCACGCGGAACATTGTCAAGTCCCTCAGTGAAGTTCATATATTGGTTCACAATGAGATCAGTGTGTTAGTTGTACACACCCATCAAATCCACTCGTGAACCCGCTCTCTTTCAACGACCCCACAACCACAAGTCTCCACCCATTCTATTCTGTCCAACACCCGATCATTCAACCTCTGCTTCCTTCCATGGTCCAAGCCACCTCTCCCTCTCTCTCTCACCCACCACTCATAGAAACAGGGGCAGGTCATCTGGCCCCTCGTGTCTGCCCGCTTTCACTGTGATCATGACGACCCCACCACGCACCTCTACCTCCTCTTTAACAACCTCAAATCACCGCTAACCTCAATATCCTCTTGCTCCGATCTGCCTCCATATGTGTGTACCCCCCCCCTTCGTTTCTCCTTCACCACCGTAATCTCGCAATCCTTCTCACTCTCCGCACTCGTCCTCCCCGTCCACCCTCCCCCACCTCACGAAATTCCCCTCTCCATCCCCGGATAAAATCTCCGGGAGAGATGTCTGTTGTCGACCCGATGTGGTTGTGGGTGAAACCCCGGGCAGGGTTTCAGTTGTCCGCCCGCCTGTGCCTGAGGTCGAGCGGCCTCTCCCCCGGTCCCGGGGCCGCGCTGCCCGAGTCTCCCCCCGACCCCCGGGGACTCTCTGATTCTCTGCTTCTCCCCCCAGTCTCCGTCACCCTGGATGTGGAAACAGCGCATGCGCAGCTCGAGGTGTCTGAGGATCGGAAGAGCGTGAGACGGACCCGGACCCGGAGGAGTCTCCCTGACACCGGGAAGAGGTTTACAGACTGGTCGTGTTTGCTGGGATCGGAGGGATTCACATCGGGGAGACATTACTGGGAGGTGGAGGTGGCGGGGAGTCAGTGGTGGAGTCTGGGAGTCGCCGCAGAGTCTGTGGAGAGGGAGGGACCGGTCACACTGACCCCGGAGACTGGAGTCTGGAGCATCAGGCGGCGGGGTGGCGGGTTTGTTGCAGATACCTCCTCTCTATCCCCTCTCCCCGCCCGTCCCATCCCCGGGAGGGTGGGAGTTTATCTCAGTTACGAGTCCGGGGCAGTTTCATTTTACGACGCGGACACCAAGTCCCATCTCCACACCTTCACTGGGAATAAATTCACGGAGAAACTTTATCCATTCTTCTGGCCTTGGGCTAGAGACCACTGGCTGAGAATCTGCTCCGGTTCCGTTCCGGGTGTGTAAAAGGGTCGGGTCCCGGGACCGGCGTGAGGAGCGGGGCTCAGGGGCTGTGGGGCAGAAACCCGGTGGACAACAGGTCGGCGCTGAACGGCTCTCATTTAATCCCCAAATTCCGCGTCGTAAAAACCCCAGTGAGCGCGGAAATAAAAGCAGGGGGAATGTAAATGTGGGAAGAGAGAAATAAACAGCAAGTGGAATCAGAGCTGTCGATCCGTTCATTTTAACGCGCTAACCGCGTCCGGCAACGGAACTTTTGTGTAAATATTTTTTTAATGTAATGGGATTGGACCCTTCTCGTCAAAAGTCGTTACGGTATTATTAACTCCGTTCAATGACTAGTTCAATGTAATAGATACAGTTCATGTTACTTCAGTGATTTGGAAAATGTACACAACCATTGACACACACGACAAGCTAATTGAAAGATCGCGTTCATTTGAATGATGTGCATTGTTGCTTCCAATACTGTAATTGAAATAAACTCAAAATTACTTGGACTGTACAGATTGCTTTTGAATTATTTTGAAATCTACTGAACGGGGAGACAGCAGTTTAGTTTGCTTCAGTTTAGATTGGAGATACAGCTCGGAAACAGGCCCCTCGGCCCACCGAGTCCGCACCGACCAGCGATCCCCGCACATTAACACTAGGGACAATTTGCACTTATACCAAGCCAATTGACCTACAAACATATACCTCTTTGGAGTGTGAGAGGAAACCACAGAACACGCAGCTCACGGGGATAACGTACAAACTCTGTACAGACAGCACCCGTAGTCCTGATGGAACCCAGATCTCTGGCGCTGTGAGGCAGCAACTCTACCGGTACCACCCCTTAATCTTTTCAACTGTGTTTTTGAGTTGTCCTTTCTACAAATTGGCGACTGCATTTCCTACACCTTCAACAGTGGCAGGTTTTCAGTGACAGGGAGGTGGTGGTTGAGGGGGACCCGTGAACCACTTGCCCTGTGGTTGACCGCAGGGGAACCACCTCTGTTGGCGCCACAGGTGCATTTGTCCCATTTCTTTAAAATGGTCGTCATGATAGAGACCCTCGGGTCCTCTGGCCGGCGCCCCTCTTCCCAAACGAAAGCAGACATCGATGGTGAAATCCACCAGCTCCTACTGCGCGCCTGCACAAAGTTTGGCCGTCTGAGGAGAAGAGTGTTTGATGGGCGGATCTCCAAAGCTCCACAAATCTCGGTGAACACTGCCCTGGGGATGAGAAGCACAGGTTAGGACCCCGACTGGAGAATCTGGTCTATTTCCCTTCACCAAACACAAGAAATGAATCGGGAGGCTTCGGTAAGGTGCAGGAGATATTTGCTGGAAAGGTTTTGGAGATGTATATATATGTATATATATATGTATATATGCATATATCATATATGTATCATATCATATCATATATATGTATATATGCATATATCATATATGTATATATATGATATATGATGATATATGACGGTGTTCAGGTTCAGGTTAAGACCGGAGAAGAGTGTTTGCTTCTCCGGGGAACATAGATAGGGGCTGTCGGGAGATTTGACAAAGGGGTCCAATTTCGGATCCGGAGCAATGGCGGCCAATGATCTTCCCATCTGTGGTGGTCAGTGCGAGGAGCAAAGACCACACCGATTTCAACAGAGACGCAACCATGTGGCCAGGTGGCGAGTAAAGTTGGGCCGAAGGGCCTGGTTCCACGCTGCATCACTCCATGACTCTGTGACTCCAACAAGGGGAATATGATGGAAAATGACCTGCACTGGCGTTGGAAATTCAACAAATTCGATCCCTGGCTTTCGTTGCGGAATGTTCACCGCCCCCCACTGTCACTCGTGAGCGGACAATCCTAAATACTCTGGCACAAAGGTTAATGGATCCTATAACACAATTTATCAAGCGATGCGCCGCGTCTCCAAATATAGATTGGCCTGAAGACTGGCGCACGAGAGACAGGTGCACTGTTGTGGATTAAAATAAGTCCGGAGAGAGGTCTCCGTCCATCCTGATCCTGGGCTGGGAACGGAGATGCGGGCGGCGGGTCCACTGCCCAACGCCTTCTCAGTTACACCCGAGGCCTCTTTAGCACCTGGCCCCGACCATTTATCAACGAGTCCAACTGCACGGACGCAGGTCTTTCGGCCCAACTTGCTCGTATCGACCAATATGCCCCATCTACACTCGTCCCAGCAGCTCGCGTCTGGCCCATTTCGCTCTAAACCTTTCCCATCCCTGTACCTGCTCAAATGCCTTTTAAACATGGTTGTAATGGCAGTTTCTATACCATCTCGAAATCCCACTTCGATAGCCATTACTTCTCGGGGATGAAATGTGGTTATAGCTTACGCACACGTCGCACCCTGATATGACAAAACCAATCTTCCAAACTTCTTTTCTTCATTAATTGGATTTATTAAAGTAGCACAAATCATAGAGTAATTCATCAGTTTCCGTACTTTATCAACTGTTTCTTCTTTAAACAATATCTATAAATTCTTGCAGTTATTACCGTATGGTTCTTACAAATATAGCTGGTGCGAGCGCATGGTACGAGCGCATGGTAAAGAACTGTATGCTCACCATCCTCCGAGTCTAAACTGACCCACAACCTCTGTCAACACACTAGCCTCCTCCCATCTAGACACTCCCAATTACGCATTAAGTCACACCCACAAGCAGGCAAAAAAGACATAAACTAGAAATATTAAAACCTAATCATAACACAATGACAATAACTGAATTAAGCATAGATGGCTCCTACATACCGGCCCCTAATTGTTCTGCGTATATAACGAAGCAATTACTAATAGATATCAAATGAGCTATAGAAGCTTTCTGTTCATCCAATAACAAAACAATACGCATTACATATACATCAGCGTACAAATTTCTTTCGCAATTCTTCAATCTTCTCCTTCGCCTTCCAGAAGCAGGCATATCTTGGTTATTGGTCTAACCAAAATATTGTCCTTAGTTTGAAGTCGTACCGTAGGCACAAAACCTTTAACGTCCGGCATAATCTCCAGTATCCTGCCCATCAACCAAGAACCTCGTGGTGCAGTAGAATCAACCACCAAAACGATATCACCTGGAATAAAATTTCTTCTCACTCTCAATCATCGTTGACGTTCCTGAATTAAAGGTAAATATTCTCGTGTCCACCGTTTCCAAAAAAGGTCCGCCATATACTGCACCTGCCTCCATCTGCGTCTAACATACAAATCATCCTTTGCAAAGAGCCCAGATGGTAGCACTGGCCTAGTTTTCAATAAAAGAATATGATTTGGAGTAAGCGCTTCCAAGTCGTTCGGGTCATCAGTACTCTTGGTGATAGGTCGGTAATTCAAAATTGCTTCAATTTCGCAAAACAAGGTTTGCAATCCTTCTTCATCCATAGTCTGTTGTTTAAGAACCGAACGCAGCACATTTCGGATCATACGAATCAATAGTTCCCAAACACCACCATGGTGGGATCCCGCTGGGGGATTAAAGTACCATCGTATGCCTTGCCGAAGCATATCATTCTGGATCTTGTTCTGATTCAAGCCTTTAAGGTCTTCTCTCAACTCCCTTTCCGCTCCAACAAAATTTGTACCATTATCAGATCTTATTGAAAGAACCTGACCTCGCCGACAAATAAATCTTCGCAGTGCGTGAATACAGGAATCTGTGTCCAGTGTACATGCCATCTCAAGATGCACCGCCCTACCTGCCATGCAAGTGAAGATCACACCATTCCTTTTCACCAGACATCGTCCTCTCTTAACCTCAATAGGACCGAAATAATCAACTCCTGCCTCAGTAAATGGAGGATTATCAGGTCGAATCCTTTCCAGAGGCAAGTCTGCCATCTTTTGTTCACCAAATCTTCCTCGCTGACGCTGGCACGCAACACAATTCTTTATAACCTTTCTTGCAGCGGAGTCACCTTTGACAATCCAATATTTCCTACGAAGTCTCGACAACATGTGATTTCTTCCTCCATGTCCGATCTGTTCATGAATATGCCGTAACAGCAATGTTGAAATATAAAAGTCCTTTGAGAGAATAATAGGATGCTTAGCTTCTTCAGGCATCGATAGTTTACTTACCTACTCTCAGAAATCCTTTATTCAGCATCGGGTCAAGCCTGTATAAATGACTACTTCTTTTAACACCATGCTCACCAGCTTATAATGCTGATAGCTCATCCTTATATTCTTGTCTTTGACAAAAAGAAATAATTGCATTTTCTGCATTGAAAAGATCATCTGAACATAAGCACTGTCCCCGGTATGATACCTTAAAAACTTGTATCTCTTTGTCCACTTTGACTTTCAACTTGTCAGGACTAGTTAAATGACAGAGACCCTGCATTTGAAAAAATAAGATTTACCTTAATTGACAAACCTGATTTATTTTTAAAAATATGGTCTCCATTTATTGAATTTTTAGAAAAGTAAATGGGTTTGACACAGGACTAAAATAAAAAAATTAAATTAAAAGTTGAAACTTGAGTTTAGGGTTGGATGTACAACTGTGGTTATTGTCTCCCGGATCTACTCCCTTTAATTTTTATAGTTATACCTTTTTTTTTCTTCTTTTTAAAAAAAATTATTCTCTCTTCCCAATAGTTTATAGTTTTTTTTTCTTTCTTCTTTATTTTTTATTTTCTCTCTTTAAAAATTAAAAAATTGAAGCCTAGTAAGAACTTTGTAACAAATTTGTCTTTTATTTCTATCTGTACATATGCTTTTCAAAAATAAAATTAATTTTAAAAAAAAGAAAAAAAAAAGAAAAAAAAGAGGAGGCTATTGTCCTGACACCAGAGTGCCAGATCAGCCACCTCCTCCCGGTAGGCCTTCTCATCGTTGTTGGAGATCCGGCCCACCACCACAGTGTCATCAGCAAACTTGATGATGGAGTTTGAGCTGAACCTGGCCACACAGTCATGTGTGTACTGGGAGTACAGTAGGGGGCTAAGGACGCAACCCTGGGGGGTCCTGTGTTCAGGGTGAGGGGGCTGGATGTGTATTCCCCCATCCTGACCACTTGGGGCTTGGCGATGAGAAAGTCCAGGACCCAGGTACACAGAGCGGTGCTAAGCCCCAGTTCCAGCAGCTTCTCAACCAGTCTGCTGGGGACTATTGTGTTGAATGCTGAACTAAAGTCAATGAACAGCATCCTCACATAGCCCCCCTGGTTGTCCAGATGTGAGAGAGCGGTGTGCAGAATGGAAGAGGTTCCTTTGGTGCCAATGGAAGAGGTTTCTGAAATCGGGGTTATATTTTTAAAGTTATTCACAATTTTAAGTTCAAAACCATCTCCTGGGGATGGAGGGGGGGAGGGAGAGAGGGGGATGGAGGGAGGGAGTGAGTGGGGAGGCGGGAGGATAAGGGGGGGAGTTGAGGGGATGGAGTGGAGGGGTGGGGAAGGGGAGGGGGAAGATAAGGGGGGTTGTGGGGATGGAGTGGTGGGGAAAGGGGGAGCATAAGGGGGGTTGAGGGGATGGAGCTTGGGGGAGGGGGTGAGGGAGGAGGGAGGGCGTTGCCACTTTCATTTCACTGCACATCTTGTATATGTATGTGACAAATAAACTTGACTTGACTTGATAAGGGGGGTTGAGGGGATGGAGCGGGAGGGGGGGTGGGGAAGGAGGGGGAGGAGGAGGGGGAGGGTAAGGGGGGTTGACGGGAT
>NC_135971.1:6312434-6348434 GCF_053455715.1 Rhinoraja longicauda | reverse complement strand
CACAGTGAGTCTCCTCCAGTCCCTCCTCACTGTGACGGAATGTCACAGAATGTCTTTTCTCTTCCCCTGCCGTCTACTCCCGCGGTCTGGCTGTTGGAGTTTCCACGTCGGGACGGTCGGGGCTCCCGATATTGAAGCCCCCGCCGGACGGTGAAGGGTCCGCGGCGGGACGACCCAAGCCCCGCGATTCGGGGGCGGGCAAAGACGCTGCCGGAGCTCCCGATATCGGCCCAGGTGGTCCCCGCCGACTGAGTGAGCGAGTGGGCGAGCGAGGGGCCGACGTTGTTATTTATACTTTGTAATTAAAGTGTTTTCCTACAATTACCTTGTTGGAGTAAAGTGTGAAGTGAATGTTGCGTTGATGCTGTTGCTTTATATCTGTCCACCGGAACACATTCATTCTGCAGATAGGGGCGGGGGAGGTTGTAGTCGGTGTCGTAGTTGTTGTCGTGTGAGGCTGTGACGCTGACGGTGCTGCTGATCGTTCCTGCTGCAGTTCTCGTTCTTGACATTGATGAGGATTTATTCCACCCTTTGTCTCAAACACCCACACCCGCCCGCCCACGCATGTCCCGCAGGTGGGGGCTGCGGTGCTGCTGTAGCGCTGCTGCTATTGGTGCTGCTGTAGCGCTGCTGCTATTGGTGCTGCTGTAGCGCTGCTGCTATTGGTGCTGCTGTAGCGCTGCTGCTATTGGTGCTGCTGTAGCGCTGCTGCTATTGGTGCTGCTGTAGCGCTACTGCTAATGGTGCTGCTTTACTTCCCTCCCCCTCCTCCTCCTTCTTATCCTCCCCGGCGCGCGCACGCGCCTGCGCACTTCGCCGAGCCGCCTTCACGCAGCGGCGTGATGCAATAACACTGGGCCTCTCCCCTCCCCCTTCTTATCCTCCCCGGCGCGCGCACGTGTGCCCCGAAGGAGGGGCCTGCGGTGCTGCTGTAGCGCTGCTGCTATTGGTGCTGGTGCTGCTGTACTTCCCCCTCCCCCTCCCCCCTCCTCCTTCTTATCCTCCCCAGCGCGCGCACGTGTGCCCCGAAGGTGGGGGCTGCGGTGCTGCTGTAGCGCTGCTGCTATTGGTGCTGGTGCAGCTTTACTTCCTCCTCCACCCTCCCCCTCCTTCTTATCCTCCCCGGCGCGCGCACACGCGCCTGCGCACTTCGCCGAGCCGCCATCACGCAGCGGGCCGGGGCCGTCGACTGAAGAACGTCGTTGAGGTTTGTTCGTCCAGATCGTTCACGGTGAATAATCATCGGGGAAACCACCGATTATATTGAATTGTGGGCGTGTGTTTTTTGTTTAAACGTTTCATTAACGGCTTGAATGGTCGCTCGATGGCGGGCGGGCCTTTCACTGAAATGTGAGGAAGGATATTCTTGCTATTGAGGGCGTGCAGCGTAGGTTCACCAGGTTAATCCCCAGAATGGCGGGACTGTCATATGTTGAAAGACTGGAGCGACTGGGCTTGTATACACTGGAATATAGAAGGATGAGAGGGGATCTTATCGAAACGTATAAGATTATTAAGGGGTTGGACACGTTAGAGGCAGGAAACATGTTCCCAATGTTGGGGGAGTCCAGAACAAGGGGCCACAGTTTAAGAATAAGGGGTAGGCCATTTAGAACGGAGATGAGGAAAAACTTTTTCAGTCAGAGAGTGGTGAATCTGTGGAATTCTCTGCCTCAGAAGGCAGTGGAGGCCAATTCTCTGAATGCATTCAAGAGAGAGCTGGATAGAGCTCTTAAGGATAGCGGAGTCAGGGGGTATGGGGAGAAGGCAGGAACGGAATACTGATTGAGAATGATCAGCCGTGATCACATAGAATGGCGGCGCGTATAGGCTCGAAGGGCCGAATGGCCTCCTCCTGCACCTGTTGTCTGTTGAAGGTGCCGGCCGGGACAGGGTGGGTTGTGTCGTGTCGTGTGCATCACGTCTTGCAATCAGTGGTCAACACTCAGTACATTTAGTCAAGCCAAGTCATTTTTTATTTGTATAGCACATTTAAACACAACCCACGTTGACCAAAGTGCTGAACATCAGTCCAGGTACGAAGAAATGAACATACAATGGACAATAGACTATAGGTGCAGGAGGAGGCCATTCGGCCCTTCGAGCCAGCACCGCCATTCAATGTGATCATGGCTGATCATTCTCAATCAGTACCCCGTTCCTGCCTTCTCCCCATACACCCTGACTCCGCTATCCTTAAGAGCTCTATCTAGCTCTCTCTTGAATGCATTCAGAGAATTGGCCTCCACTGCCTTCTGAGGCAGAGAATTCCACAGATTCACAACTCTCTGACTGAAAATGTTTTTCCTCATCGTTCTAAATGGCCTACTCCTTAAACTGTGGCCCCTTGTTCTGGACTCCCCCAACATACAATGGCACACAAACATAACAGTCAAGTCAAATTTATTTGTATAGCACATTTAAAAACAACCCACGTTGAACAAAGTGCTGTACATCTGTAAGGGCGAACATTCGGCATGTAGCCATGTGGGTTTTATTGCAGGGGTGTAAAAAAGGTGTATAAGCTCCAGCTCGATTATGTTGCCAGGACATCCTGTTGTCAGCATGGAAGCGCGGTTTATGGCTAAGTGTATCCTCTGATATCAGCAACTGGCCTCAAAGCTTTGAAGTGTTAAGAAGAACATCTTGCCACATGGACTGCCCTTTGTTCCCAAGAAAGAAGAGGTCACGATGGACACAACGGACACGGAGGTCCCGAAAGTCACATAAAGATTTATAGGACATTGTAAACCTTGCCATATAAGGTAGCAACGGAAATGTACTGGCACATGTATTAAGGGTATAAAATGTGTGTAATTGTTAGCATTCGGAGAGAGAGACTACACTAGCTTCCTAAGCGTTTCTAAACGCTTCGGTTTCTAGACTCTCCCACCTGGGTGAGTAGAATAAAGAGGTTAAACGAATTCGGTTGTCTGCCTGTTTTTTCTAATAGGCCACAGACTACAACATTTGGCGTAGTCGGCAGGATCTCTTTGGCACCGGCAACCACGAACGACTAAGCGGCATCGGTGGCTGAAACACGTCCGAAGGGGACAGAGTGCACTTCTCGACCGTTGTTCGAGACCCCGGACGTTGACGTTTTTCAGACACTGAAGTCCCTCGTTTGGGGTTGATTTCGTGTTCAACTGAGATTCATAGTCGCACCGATAAGGAAAAGGACAAGGATAAGGTTCCGGATTTGGAAGGTAAGGGGCGTTCACTCTTGTTGTCATTGTCTTGGCCTGGATGAAATTGATCGTTTGGTAATATTTATTGGTAGTATTTATTGGTAACATAATTTCAGATAATTGGCAATCAGACATATGGGACAGTCTTTGGATAAGAGTGATGGCGGTGCCCTGGTACAACACATGTGTTATTTATTTATTTATTTATTTGCTTCGTTAATGAAAAGATTGGGAAACGAGGCCTGGCCAGTGGGAGGTATATGGAAGAGGATTAAAGAATGGAGAGAGGGGGTGCTGAAGCGCCATCAGGATTCGAGGGAACGAAGTTGGAGGGAAAATGCAAGTAGTAGAGGGAAAATGCAAGTAGTAGAGGGATATCAGTGTGTGATAGGTTGGGAATACCGAAAACATGCGATATTTTGCAAGCGGAATGTAAGGTGTATGATCTAAGACTTGACCGTGATACCCGAGCTCGAGATAAATTTAAAACCGGTACCAAAGGGATATATCCCGCCCAACAACAACAAAAGTCAGAATCCGAACTACTGGAGTATATAGCGGCTTTACTAGGTAATCAGGAGTCCGAGGGTGACGAGGAACCCTGGACACGTCCGATCCCCACAGCCCCACAGACAGAGCCACCGGCTGCGGTGGTGCCAGTCCCGGTTCTACCCTCCGCGCCAGAATATTGGGGACTACCCCCCCGATTATGAGACAGCATCAGGGAATATGGATAGGTCCCAGACAAAGGGTTAAGTTGCGCCACGAACAAGAATCCGCACGATCGGCGCTAGAGATTGAGGATACTGCCTACCCTTGCCTTTTTCAGTACACCTCATTCTGCCCAGCAGGCTGAATTATTTGCCCTCACGCAGGCCTGCCAACTTTGCGTTGACCAACGTGCTAATATTTATACTGACTCACGATATGCCTTTGGGGTTGCACATGATTTTGGTAACCTGTGGCAGCACAAGGGCTTTTTGACTGCAGCAGGCACTCCTATTAAAAATGCCCTGTTTGTCCGAAATCTACTAGCGGGTTTAAAACTCCCGAAAACCTTGGCTGTCATTAAATGTAATTCGCATACATCTGTCAAGGATCCCATTTCTTTCGGGAATGCATTGGCTGACACATTGGCACGCACAGAGGCCCTGACCCCTACCATTTTAGTTTCTTCAGGCGAACAACAGCAGTTTTCTGCAACTACCGCTATGCCCAGTGTTTCGGAACTCTGCCAGCTTCAGGGGGACGCTCCCGAGGCTAAGAGACACCAGTGGAGCCAGGATGGGTGTTCTCCTCGCGAATCTGACTTGCTTTGGGTTACTGCCTCTGGCAAAGTTTGTGTCCCTAACGCGCTTTTACCTGTTTTGCTCCATTATGTGCACTCTCTTACCTATGCTAGTAAGAGGGGAATGTTGGATGTAATAAATGCTACATGGTATCACCCCAAAATACATTGGGGTTTACAAATTGATTTTATTGAATTGCCACGTGTACATATTTATAAGTATTGCTTAGTTATTGTTGATGTGTTTAGCTGATGGATTGATTTTGCTATTGATGTTGCTATTTTGCTATTGTTACTCCTGCTATTAGGGGAAGTGCACTCAAGATCTAAATGGGATTGTGGTCAATCTGTATTTACTCCATGACATTTATGTAAAGACGATCAGATGATATGCAGAGGAGGCAATGGCACAATACCCTGGAAGGCAGAAAGAATAGGACCCTGCTCAGGATGGTTTAATAAGACCAGAGCTAAACAATTGAGAGACCAAGCCTATTGGGTTGTACCCTGTGGACATGCTTTGTGCCAGTTTAATTTCCAATGCCTGACAGATGAATTTAGTTTTCCATGTAAGAAGCAGCAGCCATATCAGGGTCGATCTAGATGAACTCGAGGGTTACATCAGTCATCCCTACGAGAAGAGATGAGGAGAAGAATAGACTGGAGAAGGGACTCTTGCAGTAGAACGCAGGAGAGCTTTACATGTCCAGCCAACACAGCATGTGCAGTAGGGAAGTATGAAGTACAATGCCCTGAGGGGTGCGGAGGGTATGCAGCAAAAGGACAACAAATGGTTATTACACATAACCAAGGGAAGGTCAATTTGACCACTAAGTGGAACGTAAGCATGACTTGTGAATGAGGAGATGGAACCGCATGGTTGAGTAATCAAACTGCGTTATGGGAATGGAGCAGAAAGGGCTGGAACGGCTGGGGGGGCAAGTAGCAGCACTTACATTCTGAAGAAAGATGATTGGTTGGCGTGTACCAATGCTACCCAAATAGAAGGAAGGCACCCCCTAGTAATAATTTGGTCAGTACGAGAGACTACCCAGGAAGAATCCAATGTAGGACATTTAAGGCGAATGTATACAACTTGTACCCCAATGGTTAGATCCCCGAATGTGTTAAATTTGACCATCAGGATAGAATATGAATCCAGGAAGCAGAGTGAATGTAACGTTGCTGAAAGTACAATGGAGGTGTTGGAGCTGGAATAGGAACGTTAAATTCCTTCGATTATAGAGACCCTACAAAATAAGATACAGACAGTAGGTGGATTGATGGGAGAAGGAATAAAACTACGAAATGCTTGGGATAGAGGATGCAATTTTCAGGATGGTTATCTGATGTAATGACTTGGAGACAGAATGAAGAGGTAGAAAAAGAACTGGATGATGAAAGAAATAGTGCCGAGGTTTGGACTACTGTGTACATTGAGCACTTTGGACAATGGACCCTATTTTACAGCCAAAGGACCCTATTTTACAGCCAAAGTTAATGAGGAAATGTGCGAACAGTTAAATATCCGCCAGCAGTTCCACTGCGTACATCATCCACAAGCTGCAGGTATAGTGGAACGAGCAAATGGCACACTATGAAATATATTGGCCTTGTACTTTGGAAAAATTGGAGATTACACGGGAATTTTGTTTTTGTCTTTCAGTCCAGGTATTTTTAAATTCATGTTACAAGTTGACAAAGCTTTTAATCAGGCATAGCAACTTCATGGTGAACTATTTTATGGATAACACCTTTCCTTACTCCTATTCCGTGCACGCTTTACTATTGACTTATTTACTGCCTAGTATTGAGAGCGATAACCATTTGCTCGGAGGGTGAGCTGGTGCTTTAGAACACCAGGTCTGCCCGGTTCTTTTTGAATCACTCACAGAGCCCTGGCCCCAATAATGACAACCAATCAGATGACTGTGGATGTCAATGTTTTAATGGGTGGTCCTTGAGACCCTATCTTAATCAAACACAGGAGAATTGGCCCCGGATACAAGTTAATTCTCCTCATGACTCTCCAGAAACACCAATAAATACAACTTGTTTCTGTAGAATGGGGTCTATACCAAATGAAGTTAGCCTGTCTGTGGGATGCAGCACATGCACCCATATCAGTACTGCAGTTCCCCGAAGACCTCTTAATGGGACTTACTTAATATGTGGGAGCTGGGCATATGTCTGGTTACCAGGACTTTCATAGAAACATAGAAAATAGGTGCAGGAGTAGGCCATTCGGCCCTTCGAGCCTGCACCGCCATTCAATATGATCATGGCTGATCATCCAGCTCAGTAACCTGTACCTGCCTTCTCTCCATACCCCCTGATCCCTTTAGCCACAAGGGCCACATCTAACTCTCTCTTAAATATAGCCAATGAACTGGCCTCAACTACCTTCTGTGGCAGAGAATTCCACAGACTCACCACTCTCTGTGTGAAGAAATGTTTTCTCATCTCGCCACGGTGTGATCAGGGATCTTATGAGACCTGGACAGGGTGCTGTTATCTAGCTTTTGTAATCCCACATTTACGAATCATAAATCATCCTCTACAGCATCCAGAGTGGAGCTCTAAACGAGCTGTATCGGAGTTTGAGAGGTTTTGGTGGATAATATTCCTGAGATGGGGAACCGCTCGGGCGGGTACTGAAATTTGAAACTTAGCTAGTGCCCTGGAACAATTAGCAAATTGTACCGCTGATGGACTGTATGAGACTCAGGAACAAATAGGCCAGCTAACAACTGAAATGATGGCCCTGCGTCTTGTCGCTCCCCAGAATCGTATGGCCCTAGATTTCCTGCTAGCCGAGAAAGGGGGCACCTGTGCTATGATAGGGCAAGAATGTTATACATTTGTACCAGATGCATCCTCTAATATCACCAATATCGCGGGGCATGTGAAGGAGGTTATAGAAAGAGCGTTTAGCGTTTGAGCCCTCTGAGGGGGTGCTGTGAACTGTTTATGTATGTGCTGTTATGTTTGTGTGCCATTGTATGTTTGTTCTTAGTACCTGAACTGATGTACAGCGCTTTGGTCAATGTGGGTTGTTTTTAAATGTGCTATACAAATAAAATTGACTTGGCTTGACTAGGAAAATAGGGGCAGATTTAGCCCAAGATCGAATTAATGCTTCAGGATGGGATTGGTTTGGTTTAGGATATTTGTGGGGGCCGATTCTCCATTATGGCAATATCATTGCGTTAATTGTTGTGATTCTGTTAATCTGTTATTGCTTCGGTACATGTATACGCCAAATATATGTCAATCGACCACTTTAAAAGACTGTGATTATAGTATAATCAAAGAGGGGAATGTCAGGGCGAACATTCGGCATGTAGCCATGTGGGTTTTATTGCAGGGGTGTAAAAAGGGTGTAAAAGCTCCAGCTCGGATTATTCTTGGGGCATCCTGTTGTCAGCATGGAAGCGCGGTTTATGGCTGATCGTATCCTCTGATATCAGCAACTGGCCTCAAAGCTTTGAAGTGTTAAGAAGAACATCTTGCCATATGGACTGCCCTTTGTTCCCAAGAAAGAAGAGGTCACGATGGACACAACGGACACGGAGGTCCCGAAAGACACAAAGATTTATAGGACATTGTAAAAATTGCCATATAAGGTAGCAACGGAAATGTACGGGCACATGTATTAAGGGTATAAAATGTGTGTAATTGTTAGCATTCGGGGAGAGAGACTACACTGGCTTCCTAAGCGTTTCTAAACGCTTCGGTTTCTAGACTCTCTCCCACCTGGGTGAGTAGAATAAAGAGGTTAAACGAATTAGGTTGTCTGCCTGTTTTTTCTAATAGGCCACAGACTACAACATTGCAACGAGACCTGGGTGTCGTGGTACACCAGTCATTGAAAGTAGGCATGCAGGTGCAGCAGGCGGTGAAGAAAGCGAATGGTATGTTGGCATTCATAGCGAGGGGATTTGAGTATAGGAGCAGGGAGGTTCTGCTGCAGTTGTACAGGGCATTGGTGAGACCACACCTGGAGTATTGCGTACAGTTTTGGTCTCCTAATCTGAGGAAAGACATTCTTGCCATAGAGGGAGTACAGAGAAGGTTCACCAGATTGATTCCTGGGATGGCAGGACTTTCATATGAAGAAAGACTGGATAGACTTGGCTTGTACTCGCTGGAATTTAGAAGATTGAGGGGGGATCTTATAGAAACTTACAAAATTCTTAAGGGGTTGGACAGGCTAGATGCAGGAAGATTGTTCCCGATGTTGGGGAAGTCCAGAACAAGGGGTCACAGTTTTAAGGATAAGGGGGAAGTCTTTTAGGACAGAGATGAGAAAGTTTTTTTTTCACATAGAGAGTGGTGAATCTGTGGAATTCTCTGTCACAGAAGGTAGTTGAGGCCAGTTCATTGGCTATATTTAAGAGGGAGTTAGATGTGGCCCTTGTGGCGAAAGGGATCAGGGGGTATGGAGAAAAGGCAGGTACAGGATACTGAGTTGGATGATCATCCATGATCATATTGAATGGCGGTGCAGGCTCGAAGGGCAGAATGGCCTACTCCTGCACCTATTTTTTTTTTTTTAATTAAAAAAAAATATATATTTTAAAAAAGAACCTATCTCCTGTTATTACTAGGCTTGATCTTTTGGAAACTCTTCGGCCTGTTTTCTTCCACCCGATTCAATATCAAGCCTATTATGCCTATGCGTATTTATAAACAGTAAGTTTCTGGTCTCGTGCCTCAATCCCCCCCCTTCCTTCCCAACCTCAGCCTCACGGACCTTATATTACCCCTAGTTCCTAAAACCCATTTCCATCACTCTCCCCCCCCACCACCTTCCCCCTTCCCTCCTCCCCCCCGCCACCTTCCCCCTCCCCCCGCCACCTTCCCTCCCCCCTGGGGGCCAAGGCTGGGAGACTAAAGGCAGAGGGGAAAGGCCAGCTGTGCAACTCCAGACCCAGGCTGTGGATCCAAGGCTAGGCCCTGCCGTAGAGAGAACTCTAGGCCCTGCCGTAGAGAGAACTCTAGGCCCAGGCTGCTGCGGATCAACTCCAGGCCCTGGCTGTGGATCCAAAGCTAGGCCCTGCCGTAGAGAGAACTCTAGGCCCAGGCGGCTGCAGATCAACTCCATGCCCAGGCTGTGGATCCAAGGCTAGGCCCCGCCATAGAGAGAACTCTAGGCCCAGGCTGCTGCAGATTAACTTGAGGCCCAGGCTGTGGATCCAAGGCTAGGCCCTGCCGTAGAGAGAACTCTAGGCCCAGGCTGCTGCGGATCAACTCCAGGCCCAGGCTGTGGATCCAAAGCTAGGCCCCGCCATAGAGAGAACTCTAGGCCCAGGCGGCTGCAGATCAACTCCAGGCCCAGGCTGCGGGTCCCGGCCTAATGCCTCCATTAAAGACTGTATCCTTTTCCAAAAACAGTCTCCACCATCTGCCTGTGGCGTACCTCATTGAGCTGGAAGGGAATTCTGTGCTGCATTTAATTCCAATCCCGAGCTTCCTTTAGTGGGAGAGTCGAGGACCAGAGGTCACAGCCTCAGAATTAAAGGATGGTTCCTTTAGGAAGGAGATGAGAAGGTATTTCTTTAGAGCGGTGAATCTGTGGGATTCTTTGCCACAGACGGCTGTGGAGGCCACGAGTCAGTGGATATTGTTAAGGCAGAGATAGATAGATTCTTGATTAGTTATGCGGAGAAGACAGGAGAATGGGGTTAGGAGGGAGAGATTGATCAGCCATCATTGAATGGCGGAGTAGACCTGATGGGCCGAATGGCCTATCACTTCTGCTCCTATCACTTATCTACATACTAAAACTCGTTTGTTTGTTTGTTCCTGAACTACAGCCAAAACGGTACATGATAGCGTGACAATTTTAGGCCCAGATCGTCCTTTTGGTGCTAATGGAAGAAGTTTCATTGAAATTGGTGTTATATTTTTAAAGTTATTCACATTTTAAAGTTTAAATCTATCTCCTTGGGGGGGGGAGGAGAGGGTGCTGCACCAATGCAGGAGAGGTTTGGGCCCAACAGGTCCACTTGGTCCAGTGAACTTTAAACAGTTGATGTTTCCTGCAAATAAATCTACACTGGGTTAGTTTCGTGTACAGTGAAAAGCATTTTTGTTGTGTGCTATCCAGCCAGCGGAAAGACTATCAATGATTACCAACAAGCTATGTACAGTGTACAGATACAGGATAAAGGGAATAACATTTAGTGCAAGATTAAAGATAGTCCGAGGGTCTCCAGTGAGGTAGATGGGAGGTCAGGACCGCTCTCTGGTTGGTGATAGGATGGTTCAGTTGCCTGATAACAGCCGGGAAGAAACTGCCCCTGAATCTGGAGGTGTGACGTATTCAGGCTCCTGTACCTTCATCCCGATGGTGGCAGCGAGATGAGAGTGTGGCCAGGGTGGTGTGGGTCAGTGAGAGTGTGGCCAGGGTGGTGTGGGTCAGAGAGTGTGGCCAGGGTGGTGTGGGTCAGTGAGAGTGTGGCCAGGGTGGTGTGGGTCAATGAGAGTGTGGCCAGGGTGGTGTGGGTCTCTGATGATGCTGGCTGCCTTCTTGAGGCAGCTCCTCCTGTAGATCCCTTCGATGGTGGGGAGGTGAGTACCGTGATGGACCGGGCGATGGTGGGGAGGTGAGTACCCGTGATGGACCGGGCAGTGTCTACCACTCTCTGTAGTCTCCTTCGTTCCTGGGTGTTGAGTTGCTGAAGCTGGTTGTGATGCAGCCAGTCAGTGTGCACTCTAGTGTACACCTGTGGATGTCTGATAGAGTTGACACAGGGCAGGTACATGCACACTGCCCGGTCCATCACTGATACTGACACAGGGCAGGTACACAGACACTGCCCGGTCCATCACAGGTACTGACACAGGACAGGTACATGGACAGGTACTGACACAGGGCAGGTACATGGACAGGTACTGACACAGGGCAGGTACATGGACAGGTACTGACGTAGGGCAGGTACATGGCCCAGTCCATCACAGGTACCAACACAGGGCAGGTACATGGACAGGTACTGTCACAGGTACCAACACAGGGCAGGTACATGGACAGGTACTGTCACAGATACCAACACAGGGCAGCATGGATTTACGAAGGGGAAATCATGCTTGACAAATCTACTGGAATTTTTTGAGGATGTAACTAGGAAAATTGACAGGGGAGAGTCAGTGGATGTGGTGTACCTCGACTTTCAGAAAGCCTTCGACACGGTCCCACATAGGAGATTAGTGGGCAAAATTAGAGCACATTGTATTGGGGGTAGGGTACTGACATGGATAGAAAATTGGTTGACAGACAGAAAGCAAAGAGTGGGGATAAATGGGTCCCTTTCGGAATGGCAGGCAGTGACCAGTGGGGTACCGCAGGGTTCGGTGCTGGGACCCCAGCTATTTACGATATACATTAATGACTTAGATGAAGGGATTAAAAGTACCATTAGCAAATTTGCAGATGATACTAAGCTGGGGGGTAGTGTGAATTGTGAGGAAGATGCAATAAGGCTGCAGGGTGACTTGGACAGGTTGTGTGAGTGGGCGGATACATGGCAGATGCAGTTTAATGTAGATAAGTGTGAGGTTATTCACTTTGGAAGTAAGAATAGAAAGGCAGATTATTATCTGAATGGTGTCAAGTTAGGAAGAGGGGATGTTCAACGAGATCTGGGTGTCCTAGTGCATCAGTCACTGAAAGGAAGCATGCAGGTACAGCAGGCAGTGAAGAAAGCCAATGGAATGTTGGCCTTCATAACAAGAGGAGTTGAGTATAGGAGCAAAGAGGTCCTTCTACAGTTGTACCGGGCCCTGGTGAGACCGCACCTGGAGTACTGTGTGCAGTTTTGGTCTCCAAATTTGAGGAAGGATATTCTTGCTATTGAGGGCGTGCAGCGTAGGTTCACTAGGTTAATTCCCGGAATGTCGGGACTGTCGTATGTTGAAAGGCTGGAGCAATTAGGCTTGTATACACTGGAATTTAGAAGGATGAGGGGGGATCTTATTGAAACATAAGATAATTAGGGGATTGGACACATTAGAAGCAGGAAACATGTTCCCAATGTTGGGGGAGTCCAGAACAAGGGGCCACAGTTTCAGAATAAGGGGTAGGCCATTCAGAACGGAGATGAGGAAGAACTTTTTCAGTCAGAGAGTGGTGAAAGTGTGGAATTCTCTGCCTCAGAAGGCAGTGGAGGCCAGTTCGTTGGATGCTTTCAAGAGAGAGCTGGATAGAGTTCTTAAGGATAGCGGAGTGAGGGTATGGGGAGAAGGCAGGAACGGGGTACTGATTGAGAGTGATCAGCCATGATCGCATTGAATGGTGGTGCTGGCTCGAAGGGCTGAATGGCCTACTCCTGCACCTATTGTCTATTGTACATGGACAGGTACTAACACAGGGCAGGTACATGCACACTGCCCAGTCCATCACAGGTACCGACAGAGTGCAGGTAAATGGACAGGTGATGACAGAGGTCAGGTACATGGACAGGTACTGTCACAGACCAGGTACATGGACAGGTGATGACACAGGGCAGGTACATGGACAGGTACTGACACACGTATTGTCACAGACCAGGTGCAAGGACAGGTGATGACACAGGGCAGGTACTTGGACAGGTGATGACAGAGGGCAGGTACATGGACAGGTACTGACACAGACCAGGTGCAAGGACAGGTGATGACACAGGGCAGGTACATGGACAGGTGATGACACAGGGCAGGTACATGGACAGGTGATGACACAGGGCAGGTACATGGACAGGTGATGACACAGAGCAGGTGTCCACAGAACACCCATCAACACTTCAGTACTTGTCCACATCTGACATTGGTCACTGTTCTATTAACAGCCAGAATTCACCTTCCTGAGCCTCCCTGTCCCACTTCTCCTCTCAAGAGTCTGGAGTCAAGAGCGTTTTATTGTCGTGTGTCCCAGATAGAACAATGAAATTCTTACTTGCTGCAGCACAACAGAAAATACAACAACAACAACAACAGAATATGTAATGAGATCACACCTTGCTCTCCACCAGAGACTGGGTAGAGTTGCTGCCTCACAGCGCCAGAGAGCCAGGTTCAATCCACACTGCTGGTGTCGTTTGTGCAGAATTTGTACGCTCTCCCTGCGGGTTTTCTCCTGATTAACATGGACACATAGAAACATAGAAAATAGGTGCAGGAGGAGGCCATTTAGCCCATCGAGCCAGCACCGCCATTCATTGTGATCAGGGCTGATCATCCACAATCAGTAACCCGTGCCTGCCTTCTCCCCATATCCCTTGATTCCACTAGCCCCTAGAGCTCTATCTAACTCTCTTTTAAATCCATCCAGTGAATTGGCTTCCACTGCCCTCTGTGGCAGAGAATTCCACAAATTCACAACTCTGGGTGAAAAAGTTTATTCTCACCTCAGTTTTAAACGGCCTCCCTTTTCTTCTTGGACTGTGTGGCACCTGGTTCTGGACCCCCCAACATTGGGAACATTTTTCCTGCATCTAGCTTGTCCAGTCCTTTTTATAATTTTATAAGTCTCTATAAGATCAACTCTCATCCTTCCAAACTACAGCGAATACAAGCCCAGTCTTTCCAATCTTTCCTCATATGACAGTCCCGCCATCCCGGGGATTAAACAGGTGAACCTACGCTGCACTGCCTCAATAGCAAGGACGTCCTTCCTCAAATTACGAGACCAAAACTGCACACAATACTCCAGGTGTGGTCTCACCAGGGCCCCTGTACAACTGCAGAAGTACCTCTTTGCTCTTATACTCAAATGCTCTCGTTATGAAGGCCATTAGCTTTCTTCACTGCCTGCTGTACCTGCGCGCCAACGTTCAGTTTCTTTCCACACTTCAAAGACGGACAGGTGTGTTTGCTAATTGCCTTTGGTAAAGTTGTAAATGTTGGCGCGTGTTTGGGATGGTGTTAGTGCGCTGGTCGGTGTGGGCTCGGAGGGCCAGTTTCCACGCTGTATCTCCAAAGTGTAAAGACCGCTCTCCACATATCTCCAGAGGTGGAAGGGCCAATCACTGCGTGTACACTCCAAACAAATATCTCAGCATGTATTTGATGATGTGAAATAATTTAAATCAGTTCAACCCTCTGTGGTGCAGAGTTGGTTTAGTTTACACACCCTGGGGGCGTGGGTTACAATGTTAATTCTGTAAAATGTCCTCTCCAACACAGCAGTGCTGACAGTCCCCGCGCCCTGACCTGCCCTCCCCCCTTCCCGGTCCGCAGGGAATCGGCCGCAGGTCGGGCAGCGTCTGTGGGGCAGTGAGACGGTCAGGGCCTGGGGGTCGGGACCCTGCCTGATGCACCGCTCCTGGAAGGCAGGAACGGGGTACTGATTGAGAATGATCAGCCATGATCACATTCAATGGCGGTGCTGGCTCGAAGGGCCGAATGGCCTCCTCCTGCACCTATTGTCTATTGGCCCATTGAGTACACTAGTCTTTCCAATCTTTCCTTATATGTCAGTCCCACCATCCGAGGGATCAATTTCGTGAACCTACGCTGCAATGCCTCAATTACAAGGATGTCCTTCCTCAAACTAGGAGACCAAAACTGTACACAATACTCCAGATGTGGTCTTACCAAGGCCTTGTACAACTGCAGAAGGACCTCTTTACTCCCATACTGAAATCCTCTTGTTATGAAGGCCAACATGCCATTAGCTTTCTTCACTGCCTGCTGTACCTGCACGCCAACTTTCAGTGACTGGTGTACAAGGACACCCAGGTCTCGCTGCACCTCCCCCTTACTTGACCTAACACCATTGAGAAAATAATCTGCCTCCTTGTTTTTGCCATTCTCAATCAGTACCCCTTTCCTGCCTTCTCCCCATACCCCCTGACTCCGCTATCCTTAAGAGCTCTATCTAGCTCTCTCTTGAATGCATTCAGAGAATTGGCCTCCACTGCTTTCTGAGGCAGAGAATTCCACAGATTCACAACTTTCTGACTGAAAAAGTTTTTCCTCCTCTTAGTTCTAAATGGCCGACCCCTCAGCAGGTCAGGCAGCATCTCGGGAGAGAAGGAAGGGTCTCGACCCGGAACGTCACCCATTCCTTCTCTCCCGAGATGCTGCCTGACCTGCTGAGTTACTCCAGCATTTTGTGAATCAATACCTTCGAAGAGTTTTTGTATATACATTAATTAATTAAGAAAGAGATTAATAAAGATATATAATAAATTTATGCGGGGGTTCCCTGAGACATGAAAATTATTTCCAGGGTTCTGCTGAGAAATGCTGGAATGGAGGGAGAGGGATCGTGTTCAGGCAGGGGAGATCAGTTTGCATTGGCTTCATGTTCGGTACAAACATTATTCCTGTGCTGTATTCTGGGGTCTGTTGGCCACGGGGGAGCTCAGATGGTATGTGTCAATAATGGTTTGTGTAAAATTGAATCATTTGTAACTTTTCCGGTGCCCTTTATGTGGCGATTCTTTGCATACCTTGCGTGCGAACAAGAAAAAAAAATGTATCACTGCGCCTTGTCAGATGTGACAAGGAAGCATTCATTCACGGAGAGTGCCGTGCGCAAGTGGGTGGGACAAGGCCAGAATTCCCCACTGGGTCAGCATGGGCCGTGTGGGCCGAAGAGCCAGTCTGGGTGCTGTGCAACTCTGCACGCCACTACTCACCGACCACGCGCAGCTCAAAGTGCTCCACGTCGCGGTTCCTCGGCTCCCTGTCAAAGTAGTTTGTCTCTATCTCGTAGGTCCCCTGGTCACCGAGACCCACGGCCCACAGCTCGATTTCACCGTCCAGTCGGAAGCGGACTCTGTCCCCGTAGGACGGGTGGATCCAGGACGGACTCTCCGGGCTGTAAGACTTCCAACCCAGGATCGGCAGGTCAGGATGGAGACGCCACATCGACACCCTGATCTTCTCGTGGCTGTGGGGCTGGACGGGGAACCTCACCATCCCACCCATGGTGACAGTGGTGACCGAGCCCACGGTGGCCGACGTTCTTGTACCGCACACAGCCGCAGTGTGGAGACCTGCAACACAACAAGGTCATAGAATGTTTCGAGGATGTAACCAGTAGAGTGGATAAGGGAGAACCAGTCGATGTGTTATATCTGGACTTTCAGAAGGCCTTCGACAAGGTCCCACATAGGAGATTGGTGTAACAAACTTAAAGCACATGGTATTGGGGGTTCGGTGTTGAGGTGGATAGAGAACTGGTTGGCGGACAGGAAGCAAAGAGTAGGAATAAACGGGTCCTTTTCGGAATGGCAGGCAGTGACTAGTGGGGTACCGCAAGGCTCAGTGCTGGGACCCCAGTTATTTACAATATATATCAATGATTTGGACGAGGGAATTGAATGCAAGTTTGCGGATGACACGAAGCTGGGTGGCAGTGTTAGCTGTGAGGAGGATGCTAGGAGGCTGCAGAGTGACTTGGATAGATTAGGCGAGTGGGCAAATGCATGGCAGATGCAATATAATGTGGATAAATGTGAGGTTATCCACTTTGGCGGCAAGAACAGGAAAGCAGAGTATTACCTGAATGGTGGCCAATTAGGAAGAGGGGAGATGCAACGTGACCTGGGTGTCATGGTGCACCAGTCATTGAAAGCATGCGTGCAGATGCAGCAGGCAGTGAAGAAAGCGAATGGTATGTTGGCATTCATAGCGAGGGGATTTCAGTATAGGAGCAGGGAGGTTCTGCTGCAGTTGTACAGGGCCTTGGTGAGACCGCACCTGGAGTATTGTGTACAGTTTTGGTCTCCTCATCTGAAGAAAGACATTCTAGCTTTAGAGGGAGTACAGAGAAGTTTCACCAGATTGATCCCTGGGATGGCAGGACTTTCATATGAAGAAAGACTGGATAGACTAGGCTTATACTCGCTGGAATTTAGAAGACTGAGGGGGATCTTATAGAAACATATAAAATTCTTAAGGGGTTGGAGAGGCTAGATGCGGGAAGATTGTTCCCGATGTTGGGGAAGTCCAGAACCAGGGGTCACAGCTTAAGGATAAGGGGGAAGTCTTTTAGGACCAAGATGAGAAAACATTTCTTCATACAGAGAGTGATGAGTCTGTGGAATTCTCTGCCACAGAAGGTAGTTGAGGCCAGTTCATTGGCTATATTTAAGAGGGAATTAGATGTGGCCCTTGTGGCTGAAGGGATCAGGGGGTATGGAGAGAAGGCAGGTACGGGATACTGGGCTGGATGATCAGCCATGATCATATTGAATGGCGGTGCAGGCTCGAAGGGCCGAATGGCCTACTCCTGCACCTATTTTCTATGTTTCTATGTCATTGTACCTGCCTGCTTCATCACCCACAGAAAACATTGCCCCTCACATTCCCATTGAACCTGACCCCCCCCCCCCCCCCCCCCCCCTCTCCGGGTAACTGTGTGTTTGTGTTGTCATTTGTGATCGGAGCACCAAGGCACATTCCTTAAATGTGCACATACTTGGCCAATAAACTTATTCATTCATTCATCAACTTATTCATTCATTCATGAAAAGGTGAGGCTAAAGGTGAAAGGAGTCAGAAAGGGGGTCAGATGAGGAGAGTAGTGAAATGTGAAGCTGCAGGGAGGGGTATGGATATGAGAGTCACTCTGAAGAAGGTTCTCGACCCAAAACATCATCTATTCCTTATCTCCACAGATGCTGCCCGACCCGCTGAGTTACTCTAGCACTCTGTGAAACATCACCTATTCATGTTCTCCACATACGCTGCCTGACCCGCTGAGTTACTCCAGCACTCTGTGAAAAGTCAGCTATCCATGTTCCCCACAGATGATGCCTGACCGGCTGAGTTACCTCAACACTCTGTGAAACGTCACCTATCCATGTTCTCCACAGATGCTGCCTGACCCGCTGAGTTACTCCAGCACTCTGTGAAACGTCACCTATCCATGTTCTCCACAGATGCTGCCTGACCCGCTGAGTTACTCCAGTTTATTGCATCTACACTCTTGTTTAAGACCACCACACCCCGGGGAAAAGGGCTGTGACCATCCACATTACCAACGCCCCTCATGGTTTTATACACCTCAACAAGAATCCCCCTCATCCCCGAGTAGGGACCTACCCTGTGCAGTGGCTCCCTGTAACCTAACCCCCACTGTGCCCGTGCCAAGCTGGTCTATCCCTTCTGCACCCTCTCCAGCACCATGCCACCTCCCTGTAGCTGGGCGCTAGAACTGTGGTCTCACCAACGACGTACAGATAGATACATCATGATGTACAATGGTGGCACAGCGGTAGAGCTGCTGCCTCACAGCGCCAGAGACCAGGGTTCGATCCTGACCACGGGTGCTGTCTGTGTGGAATCTGTACGTTCTCCCCGTGACCTGCGTGGGTTGTGTCCGGGATCTCCGGTTTAGGTCATAAGTGATAGGTGTAGAATTGGACCATTCGGCCCATCAGGTCTACTCCACCATTCAATCACGGCTGATTTATCTCTCCCTCCTAACCCCATTCTCCTGCCTTCTCCCCATAACCCCTGACACCCGCACTGACCAATAATTTATCTATCTATGCCTTAGAAATATCCAAAAGACAATAGGTGCAGGAGGAGGCCATTCGGCCCTTCGAGCCAGCACCGCCATTCAATGTGATCATGGCTGATCATTCTCAATCAGTACCCCGTTCCTGCCTTCTCCCCATACCCCCTGACTCCGATATCCTTAAGAGCTTTATCCAGCTCTCTCTTGAATGCATTCAGAGAATTGGCCTCCACTGCCTTCTGAGGCAGAGAATTCCACAGATTCACAACTCTCTGACTGAAAATGTTTCTCCTCATCTCAGTTCTAAATGGCCGACCCCTTAATCTTAAACTGTGGCCCCTTGTTCTGGACTCCCCCAACATTGGGATAATGTTTCCTGCCTCTAACCTGTCCAACCCCTTAATAATCTTATACGTTTCGATAAGATCTCCTCTCATCCTTCTAAATTCCAGTGTATACAAACCAGTCGATCCAGTCTTTCAAGACAGTCCCGCCATTCCGGGAATTAACTGAGTAAACCTACGCTGCACGCCCTCAATAGCAAGAATATCCTTCCTCAAATTTGAAGACCAAGTCCACTGACTTGTGGCCTCCACAGCCGTCTGTGGCAAAGAATCCCACAGATTCACCACCGTCTGGCTAAATAAATTCCTCCTCATCTCCTTCCTGACGGAAAGTCCTTTAATTCTGAGGCTGTGCCCTCTGGTCCTAGACTCTCCCACTAGTGGAAACATCCTCTCCACATCCACCCTATCCGGGTCTTTCACTATTCGGTGAAGTTTCAATGAGGTCCCCCCTCATTCTTCTAAACTCCAGCGAGTACAGCGAAAATTGCTGACAATATTCCAAATGGGGCCTGACCAGTGCCTTGTAGAGCCTCAGCATAACACCCCCTGTTTTTGTACACAAGCCCTCTTGAAATAAATGCTAGCATTGAGTTTGCTTTCTTTACTACCGACATTATTCCCTCCAAACCTCTCAAGACCGACAGGCTTGTAGGTTAATTGGCTTCTGTAAAATTAGAGATTGTCCCTTGTGTGTGTGTAGGGCAGCGTTAGTGCGGCCTGATCGCTGGTCGCTGCGTACCCGGTGGGCCGAAGGGCCTGTTTCTGCGCCGTATCACTAAGCTAAATGACATTTTCACTGATGAATGTAGACACAAAATGCTGGGCTAACTCAGCGGGTCAGGCAGCATCTGTGGAGAGAAGGAATAGTGACGTTTCACAGAGTGCTGGAGTAACTCAGCGGGTCAGGCAGCATCTCTGGAGAGAAGGAATAGGTGACATTTCACAGAGTGCTGGAGTAACTCAGCGGGTCAGGCAGCATCTGTGGAGAACATGGATAGGTGACGTTTCACAGAGTGCTGGAGTAACTCAGCGGGTCAGGCAGCATCTGTGGAGAACATGGATAGGTGACGTTTCACAGAGTGCTGGAGTAACTCAGCGGGTCAGGCAGCATGAAAAGGAATAGGTGATGTTTTGAGTCGAGAACATTCTTCAGACTGACTCTCGTATCCGTACCCCTCCCTGCAGCTTCACATTTCACTACTCTCCTCATCTGACACCCTTTCTGACTCTTTTCACCTTTAGCCTTACCTTTTCATGAATGAATGAATACGTTTATTGGCCAAGTATGTGCACATTCAAGGGGGGGGGGGGGTCAGGTTCATTGGGAATGTGAGGGGCAGTGTTTTCTGTGGGTCATGAAGCAAGCAGGTACAATGACATAGAAACATAGAAACATAGAAAATAGGTGCAGGAGTAGGCCATTCGGCCCTTCGAGCCTGCACCACCATTCAATATGATCATGGCTGATCATCCAGCTCAGTAACCTGTACCTGCCTTCTCTCCATACCCCCTGATCCCTTTAGCCACAAGGGCCACTTCTAACTCCTTCTTAAATATAGCCAATGAACTGGCCTCAACTACCTTTTGTGGCAGAGAATTCCACCATTCAGGTAATACTCTGCTTTCCTGTTCTTGCCGCCAAAGTGGATAACCTCATATTTATCCACATTATATTACATCTACCATGCATTTGCCCACTCGCCTAATCTATCCAAGTCAATCTGCAGCCTCCTAGCGACCCCTCGCAGCTAACCCACACACACACCCACACACACACACACACACAGACCCACACACACACCCACACACTGGGTGTGTCCAGACAACTGCTGGAGTGTCGGGTAAGTAAGCTCAGCCACACAATTAATCTATTTTTTATTACAAGGCCAAGAACTGTAACACAAGCACACACACACAGACACACACACCCACACACAGACACACACACAGACACACACACAGACACACACACACACACCCACACACAGACACACAGACGGACACACACACCCACACACAGACACAGACACACACACCCACACACACCCACACACAGACACAATCACACACACACACACACAGAGACACACACACCCACACATAGACACACACCCACCCACAGACACACACACCCACACACACACCCACAGACACACACACGTGTGTCACATGTGTTTGCTGTTTCTTTCAACAAGACGACTTTCACCGAGAAGGTGAATGTGTTGCACGCAGTAACAGAGTATTGTCTTTCCTACTTTTTATGCAACCAAATCTCAGCGACTGTCGCGGGTCTGGCACCTCACAACACAACATTCTCTCCAGGACTCCGATTTTATTGCAGATTTTATTTTAACAGCAGTCGCTCTAAGTTGATGTTTAACCACCGTTTCACGCTCTACGTAGAGATAACTTAATACATCTTCCATTTCGTTTCTGCCCTTCCTTAGACTGCCCGGCGCTCGTCCGCCCGGTTATTGACACATTCAGACTCGTTTAACTTGTTACCAGCCTCTTGCTGGTGTGTAATCAGTGGCAGATTGCCAGAAGCCCTTCACGCTGAACACTCGCAGCAAAACAACATTATTCAGCACAGAATCAATTCCCCGCGCACTGCAGGGCTTGTCGTTGACACCTGCGGTTCAGTACGAGCCCGCAGCTCCCTGAATGCGGAGGCGTTTTGAACCAGAAAGTGGTTGGAATTAAAAATGGCTTCGAAACACCAGATCCAGAGTTTAACTGAAGACGCGATTTGTCCCATTTGCCTGGATTTCTTCACCGATCCGGCGACACTGGAGTGCGGGCACAACTTCTGCCGCTCCTGTATCACACAGAGTTGGGACAGGGAGGGGAGAAACTCCTGCCCGGTATGTAGAGAGGTGTTGGCAGACCGCACCCTCAAAGTAAATCGGGCCTTGGCGAATATCGCTGAGACAGCTCGAGCACTGAGCCTGAACACGGGAGGGAAGGAAAGTAAACTTTACTGCGAGGAACATCAGGAAGAACTGAAGCTGTTTTGTGAAACCGACAAGAAACTGGTCTGTATGATCTGCCGAGACGCGCGGGAACACAGAGAGCATCGCTTCATGCCGATTAAAGAAGCTGTTGAAAGCTACAAGGTAAAAGAAAACAGAATGTGATCAGCTGATGAATTTTCAATTCTGCGTTTTGCAGACCGCGCTCCCTCGGCGACTGTTCGGTTCACCCAGCCTCCCACCCAAACTAGCCCTTCCCCAGGTACTTGCCCCAGCCACCGCTGGAGATGAAACACCTGTCCCTGTACCTTCCCCCTCACGTCCATGCAGGGACTCCAGCAATCCTTCCAGGTGAGACAGCCCGCGGCTCTCTGCTGATACGCTCCACGACCCGATGAGTTCTCCAGCAGTTTGTGTCTTTTTGTAAACTTTCATGTGCAGTTCCGTGTCAGCATTTCATTTGTTCCGTCTGGTCTAATTCTTTCACTGACTGAATCTGAATCTCAATCCCAGGAGCTGATTAAAACTTCCTTGGAGATTCTCACAAAAAATAAATCAGCGGTGGGGGACATGGAGCAGCAACAGAAAGAGAAGATTTCTGGAGTCCGGGTAAGGTTTCCAGTTTCCCTTCTCTGATCTTGTGCTATTGTCTTAGATTCCAGGCCCGATAATATTGACCTTCACCTTTCATTTGACAGGAGCAGTCACAGAACCTGTTGACCTACATCACATCGGTATTTGCTGAACTGCGCCAGATTCTCAATGAGAAAGAGCGGCTCTTTCTCAAGGATCTCCGGGAAGACGAGGAGAGCGTTCTAAATCCAATGGAGAATAATCTACGAGCGATTCAAGAGGAGATAAACTCTATTCAAGAGAAACTCTTAAAGCTGCAGGAGCGGATGAACCAAACGGACAGTTTGATATTTCTGAAGGTAGGGAGTTACAAATTCAATTTGATTCAATGTAAGGCTGTGAAAGTCGACTCGACTTATCTCTAAAATAAGTACGCAAAACACAAGACTCAGTTAAATCTTTTTACTGAAACACAAAGGTGGGAGAGACACAGAGACCTGAGTTCACTGTTGTTCGCTCAAACACCTGCTTCTGTCCTCTCAAAGAACATACAGATTACAGTCAGTATTTATACAGTTGAAAACAGCACAAAGCAGATGCAATAATTTTCCATGGTTACATAGCATAAAGCAGTCTCAGCAGATACATAGTAGAGTTCCCATAATAGAGTTCCTTTAATTGTGTTAGGGAGTCAAACAGGAGTACAGGGGATTAAAGGGAGTCACATAGCTAAGATGATTAGAGAGGTACCGTTAGGCGATAAGGAGGTACCACAACATCTAGTTCAGAACATTGAAATGTCCAGAACTCAACAACAAACCCAGAAAAACAACTTCTAAACCTTGGGAAGCAACTTCTTATCTGCAGGTGTCCAGGACTGTGAAGGACTACCTTGCAAAAGCCTGTTTTCAATGCAATAACCAAAACAAGCTTTTGTACAGAACTTTCTCACAGGCTGCTAAGGTTTCGAACTTCCCAGCACAAAATGTCCTCCAAAGGTGCCACAAAATGGTTTCCCCAAAGTTAGCTTCCACAAGGCCACAATCACAAAATAGTGGGTAACAGTATGAAATAAATGCAGAATTTCCCAATAATTCAGGGCTGATTGAAACAGCCCAGTCGGTAGGGAAGACGAACACCTCATATTTTGAGCAGACGACAACCCAACGACATGAAACATGTATTCTCCTGTTACAGGTAAACCTTATCCCCTTCAGACGTCCCTGTTCCTTCAACTGTTCCCCACAGGCATTTCTTTTCATCCCCAGTCCCCGTAATCATGTTGCTTCCCCTTCTCCAACCGCAGATCACCCAACCCTTCCTATTGGGAACCCAGCACATTCTCTCCTGTTGATTTCCACCCCATCCCTTCCATTGCATTCCCCATTTATCTTCCTGACCAGATTCCAATTTTGTAGCAAGTTTTATCCCCTTCGCCATCAGCCGCAGGGATGTCCGTCAGTCTGTCATATGTCCCTCCACACATAAATTCACCTATCCCTTGTCACTTATTGTCCCAGTTCCTTCCCCTCCCATCCCTTTACCAGCTCTCTCCCATCTATTCCAGAAGATTGAAAGAGGCTCCTGACCACATGCGTCATGTGTACATTTCCCTCCTCAGATGCTGGCTGGCCTGATTAGGATTCCACTCTATGCAGTACCTTGTGTCTCCAAATAAATGATTTAGTTGTTCTGGGGCCATATTACTGCCTCGCTCACATTAGCGCACCCCAATCAATCGCAGGGCGAGCTGCATCTTTATCGGAAAGAGACGTTGTACTTATCACATTGAGCCAGTCATATTTTCCACGTTGTTCAAGCCTGGTCTTCCCTTAGTCTGATATGAACATCTAGTCACAAGCTGGCAACATGATGTCTGTGGAGACAAAGGTTGGTAGACGCTATGGGTCCCCTCTTGCTGACCCACAGGGTGCAAGACGAATCAGGGGGCGCTTGAAGTGGCAATGCAGGATCTTTGGCGAATAGGATAGACGAAAATTCCAAGGCATGTTACACAGACATTAAACGCAAGAGGGTAACAGTGAAGAGAGGGTGACCCCTGTTGGACAAATGAGGTAATTCACAACTGGAACCAGAGGAGGTTGAATCGCCCCATCAGTCCAGTATTAAATATAACCATTACATGTAATTAATACATAATACTGCACTGATGGGGCGCTGCTCCAGCATTAAGAGCTGGGATCTGTCGGAAAATTGTAACAATTTGGCTGATATTCCCGCTGTCACGATGTGGACGCTCAATGCAAATTAATTGATCTTTCTGATGTTTTATATTTCAGGAGGAAACTCGTCAGAAGAGGAGGTGAGACTCTCTGCACTGTTTTGGTAATTAACTCAAAAATCGTAGATGCGGGTCTTATAACCGGGTGTGTAATTCATGCAGGATAAGAGATGATCAGCACACGCTGTCAGTAGCAGACGGTGCCCTGGAAGTTGGAAAGTTCGATCACCCATTTTTGTTGAACACGGTGTTCCGTGAGGTGCCCGATGGCATTAAGAGAGGTAAAAACTTTTTTTTAAACCGTTATAGTTCTTTAAGTATCAATTACCTGTCCAGTGTATACTTGAATTTAGAGAAGTCAGTATTCATACCGCTGGAGATGTCAGTTCCCTGAACACAACCACAGTACAAACAACAGACAATAGACAATAGGTGCAGGATGAGGCCATTCGGTCCATCGAGCCAGCACCGCCATTCAATGTGATCATGGCTGATCATTCACAATCAGTACCCCGTTCCTGCCTTCTCCCCATACCCCCTGACTCCGCTATCCTTAAGAGCCTATCTAGCTCTCTCTTGAATGCATTCATAGAATTGGCCTCCACTGCCTTTTGAGGCAGAGAATTCCACAGATTCCCAACTCTCTGACAAAAAAAGTTTTTCCTCATCTCAGTTCTAAATGGCCTACCCCTTATTTTTAAACTGTGGCCCCTTGTTCCGGACTCCCCCAACATTGGGAACATGTTTCCTACCTCTAACGGTCCAACCCCTTAATAATTGTATACGTTTCGATAAGATCTCCTCTCATCCTTCTAAATTCCAGTGTATACAAGTCTAGTCGCTCCAGTAAACCTACGCTGCACGCCCTCGATAGCAAGAATATCCGTTCTCAAATTTGGAGACCAAAACTACACATAGTACTCCAGGGCTCACTAGGGCCCTGTACAACTGCAGAAGGACCTCTTTGCTCCGATACTCAACTCCTCTTGTTATGAAGGCCAACATTCCATTGGCTTTCTTCACTGCCTGCTGTACCTGCATGCTTCCTTTCAGTGACTGATGCACTAGGACACCCAGATCTCGTTGTACGTTCCCTGTTCCTAACTTGACACCATTCAGATAATATAAGAAAATAACTGCAGATGCTGGTACAAATAAATGTATTTATTCACAAAGTGCTGGAGTAACTCAGCACGTCGGGCAGCATCTCGGGAGAGAAGGAATGGGTGACGTTTCGGTTCGATACCCATCAGTCTGTCTGTCAACCAATTTTCTATCCATGTCAGTACCCTACCTCCAATACCATGTGCTCTAATTTTACCCACTTATCTCCTATGTGGAACCTTGTCAAAGGCTTTCTGAAAGTCAAGGTACACCACATCCACCGGCTCTCCCCTGTCAATTTTCCTAGTTACATCCTCAAAAAATTCCAGAAGATTAGTCAAGCATGAATTCCCCTTTGTAAATCCATGCTGACTCGGAACGATCCTGTTACTACTATCCAAATGCTCCGCAATTTCGTCTTTTATAATTGACTCCAGCATCTTCCCCACCACTGATGTCAGACTAACTGGTCTATAATTTCCCGTTTTTTCTCCTCCCCGTTTCTTAAAATGTGGGACAACATTAGCTACCCTCCAATCCACAGGAACTTATCCTGAATCTATAGAACATTGGAAAATGATCACCAATGCGTCCACAATTTCTAGCGCCACCTCCTTATGTACTCTGGGATGCAGACCATCAGGCCCTGCTGATTTATCACCCTTCAGTCCCATCAGTCTACCCAACACCATTTCCTGCCGAATGCGGATTTTCTCCAGTTCCTCTGTCACCCTAGGATCTCTGGCCACTAGAACATCTGGGAGATTGCTTGTATCTTCCTAAGTGAAGACAGATCCAAAGTACCGGTTCAACTCGTCTGCCATTTTCTTGTTCCCCATAATAAATTCCCCCGCTTTTGTCTTCAAGGGACCCACATTTGCCTTGACAATTTTTTTCCTCTTTACATACCTAAAAATGTATGTAGAGATGTCAGTTCACTGAGCACAACCACAGGACACACAACAGACGGGCTGTTGGATGAACGTTGTTACTAAAGTGAACATTCTGGCGTTGGGTTTTACGCGCCGCGGGCAGTCCAAAAACAGAGCATGTCTGGTGAAAGTAAATCGGTAAATTGTATTCTCTAACCGGTCTTGCTGGTGCCCGCAAAGCTCAGGAAGCAGGTTCTCCATTTCTAGATTTTGCTCACAGAACAAGCAGTCGCGTGTTTCCCGTAGTATGCTGGCATCTAAATTATGTTCAGCGTGTTGTCCCTGCTGTTGGTTGTTGGTGGAGTTGCGCGTGGTCCTGATGCCAATTTGCAGGAAGCGCAGTCCGTCATTCCCGTTCCGGATTCTCCTCCCTGCTCTCCCGCAAACCCGAAACTCCTGCCACTGACACCATTTATACCCCCCGCTGCGTCGGCAAGGCCAGCAGCATAATCAAGGACCAGTCTCATCCTGGCCACTCCCTCTTCTCCCCTCTGCCATCAGGGAAGAGGTACAGAAGTGTGAAAACGCACACCTCCAGATTCAGGGACAGTTTCTTCCCAGCTGTTATCAGGGAACTGAATCATCCTACCACAACCAGAGAGCAGTGCTGAACTACTATCTTCCACGTTGGTGACCTCGGACTATCCTTGATCGCACCTTGCTGGCTTTACATTGCACTAAACATTATTCCCACATCATGTATCTGCAAACGTATTGATTGTAATCATGTATTGTCTTTCTACTGACTGGTTAGCACTCAACAAAACATTTTCGCTGTACCTTGGTAAACTGTAACTCCTCTTCCGACACCTCCAATCCCACGCGGTCCCCTCCTTTCCTCGCTACTCCAGTCCGCTTCATCCTAACCGCCTAACACGGCTCCTTATCACAGTCATAATAAAACTTTATTAGCCAAGTATGTTTTGCAACATACGAGGAACTTCATTTGCCAGACAGTCATAACAGTAAAAAGCAACAGGACACACAACATACATTTTAACGTAAACATCCACCACAGTGACCCCTCCACATTCCTCACTGTGATGGAAGGTGAAAAACAGTTCAATCTCTCCCTTCTTTGTCCTCCAGCGGTCGGGGGCTCGAACCATCTGTGACCAGATGTGTCCATGGTCCCAGATCCCACATTTTAAGGCAGAGATAGCTGGATTCTGGGTTAGTACAGGTGTCAGAGGTTATAGGGAGAAGGCAGGAGAAAGGGGTTAGGAGCGAGAATTAGATCAGCCACGATTGAATGGTGGAGTAGACTTGATGGGCCGAATGGCCTCATTCGAATACTTTCATTTATGACCTTATGACAGTCCAAATTCACCTGATAACCCAGGCCTTCAGACCTGATGAAGTTGTTGTAAACCCTTTTGCACCCACTCCAATTGACTAACAAACCCACCCTTCCCTTTGTCTCACCCTCCACTCAAAAAACACAGGAGCAGGTCATCTGGCCCCTCGTATCTGCCCCCCTTTCACTGTGATCATGACGACCCCACCACGCACCTCTACCTCCTCTTTAACAACCTCAAATTACCACTCACCTCAATATCCACCTGCTCCGATCTGCCTCCATATCAGAATAACCCGCTTCGTTCCTCCATCCCCACCGCAATCTCCCAATCCTCCTCACTCTCCGCACTCGTCCTTCCCGTCCACCCTCCCCCACCTCACGAAATTCCCCTCTCCATCTCTGGATTAAAAACTCCGGGAGAGATGTCTCTTGTCCACCCGATGTGGTTGTGGGTGAAACCCCGGGCAGGGTTTCAGTTGTCCGCCCGCCTGTGCCCGAGGCCGAGCGGCCTCTCCCCGGTCCCGGGGCCGCGCTGCCCGAGTCTCCCCCCGACCCCCGGGGACTCTCTGATTCTCTGCTTCTCCCCCCAGTCTCCGTCACCCTGGATGTGGAAACAGCGCATGCGCGGCTCGAGGTGTCTGAGGATCGGAAGAGGGTGAGACGGACCGGGACCCGGAGGAGTCTCCCTGACACCGGGAAGAGGTTTACAGACAGTGAGTGTGTGCTGGGATCGGAGGGATTCACATCGGGGAGACATTACTGGGAGGTGGAGGTGGCGGGGAGTGAGGGCTGGAGTCTGGGAGTCGCCGCAGAGTCTGTGGAGAGGAAGGGACCGGACACACTGACCCCGGAGACTGGAGTCTGGAGCATCGAGCGGGAGGATGACGAGTTTGATGCACGCACCTCCCCTCCATCCCCTCTCCCCGCCCGTCCCATCCCCGGGAGGGTGGGAGTTTATCTCAGTTACGAGTCCGGGACAGTTTCATTTTACGACGCGGACACCAAGTCCCATCTCCACACCTTCACTGGGAATAAATTCACGGGGAAACTTTATCCTTTCTTCGAAACTTGGGATGAAAACTGGCTGAGAATCTGCTCCGGTTCCGCTCCGGGTGTGTAAAAGGGTCGGGTCCCGGGACCGGCGTCAGGAGCGGGGCTCAGGGGCTGTGGGGCAGAAACCCGTGGACAACAGGTCGGCGCTGAACGGCTCCCATTTAATCCCCAAATTCCGTGTCGTAAAAACCCCAGTGAGCGCGGAAATAAAACCAGGGGGAATGTAAATGTGGGAAGAGAGAAATAAACAGCAAGTGGAATCAGAGCTGTCGTTCCGTTCATTTTAACACGTTAACCGCGTCCAGCAACGGAACAGAAATTACTTTTGTGAAAATATTTTTTAAATGTAATGGGATTGGACCCTTCTCGTCAAAAGTCGTTACGGTATTATTAACTCCGTTCAATGACTAGTTCAATGTAATAGATACAGTTCATGTTACTTCAGTGATTTGGAAAATGTACACAACCATTGACACACACGACAAGCTGATTGAAAGATCGCGTTTATTTGAATGATGTGCATTGTTGCTTCCAATACTGTAATTGAAATAAACTCAAAATTACTTGGACTGTACAGATTGCTTTTGAATTCTTTTGAAATCTACTGAACGGGGAGACCGCAGTTTAGTTTGCTTCAGTTTAGATTGGAGATACAACGGCCCAGGAGCCGTTGGAGAGGAGGGAGCGACTGGTGCAGCGTCCGGGCGGTAAGTTTAAAAAGGAGCGCGAAGCCCTTGCTTACCAGAGGCCCAGGAGCCGTTCTGCAATGTTCCATTTGAAAAAGTAGCGCGGACGGGAGGGAGCAGCTGATTGGTGGAAGCGGATTAGAGGAATCAGCTGATTGGGAGTAACCCCAGTTAAGGGGGAGTATGAGTGCCAGGGCAGTTTATTGTTCTGGGTGTCGGATGTGGGAAGTCTGATAGTCTTCCAGACATCCACATCTGCGCCAGGTGCGACGAGACGGGGCTCCTAAGGGACCGTATTAGGAACCTGGAGCGGCAGATTGATGACCTCCGTCTGGTCAGGGAGAGTGAGGAGATTATAGAGAGGAGTTATAGAGAGGTGGTCACTCCAAGACCACAGGAGGTAGACAAGTGGTTCACGGTTAGGGGGGGGGAAGGCGCAGAGGCAGGGACTCGTGAGTACCCCAGTGGCTGTACCCCTTGGCAATAAATACTCATGTTTAGGTACTGTTGGGGAGTACAGCCTACCTGGGGGCAGCGACGGCGCCCGGGCCTCTGGCACGAAGTCCGGCCCTGTTGCTCAGAAGGGTAGGGAAAGGAAGAGGAGAGCGATAGTGATAGGGGACTCTATAGTGAGGGGGTCAGATAGGCGATTCTGTGGACGCAGTCAGGAGACCCGGATGGTAGTTTGCCTTCCTGGTGCCAGGGTCTGGGATGTATCTGAACGTGTCCAAGATATCCTGAAAAGGGAGGGAGAGGAGCCAGAGGTCGTGGTACATATAGGTACCAACGATATGGGTAGGAAAAGGGAAGAGGTCCTGAAAGGAGAATTTAGGGGGTTAGGAAGAGAGTTAAAGAAAAGGACCTCCAAAGTGATAATCTCAGGCTTACTGCCTGTGCCATGCGATAGTGAGAATAGGAATGGAGTGAGGTGGAAGATAAATGCGTGGCTGAGGGACTGGTGCAGGGAGCAGGGATTCAAGTTTCTGGATCATTGGGACCTCTTCTGGGGGAAGTATGACCTGTACAAAAAGGACGGGTTGCACCTGAACCTGAGGGGAACCAATATCCTGGCGGGGATATTTGCTAAGGCAACTGCGGAGACTTTAAACTAGTACGGTTGTGGGGAGGGACTCAAATACAGATAGCTAATAGGCAGTGTGTGAGGCAGGAGGCAGAGAAGGGAAACACTCAGGCCCAACATGTAGGAGAGAAAGAAGTGAAAAGAAATAAACTGAGAATAAGAGGTGATGGGTCCCTTAAATGTGTATATTTTAATGCTAGGAGCATTGTAAGAAAGGTGGATGAGCTTAGAGCCTGGATTGACATCTGGAAGTATGATGTTGTGGCGATCAGTGAAACGTGGTTGCAGGATGGTTGCGATTGGCAATTACATATTCCAGGATTTCATTGCTTCAGATGTGATAGAATCGGAGGGGCAAGAGGTGGAGGTGTTGCATTGCTTGTCAGGGAAGATATCACAGCAGTGCTCTGGCAGGATAGATTTGAAGGCTCGACTAGGGAGGCTGTTTGGGTGGAACTCAGAAATGAGAAAGGCTTAGCAACACTTGTTGGGGTGTATTATAGACCGCCAAATGGGGAACGAGAATTGGAAGAGCAAATATGTAAGGAGATAGCAGATATTAGTAGTAAGCACAGAGTAGTGATTGTGGGTGATTTCAATTTTCTACACATAGACTGGGAATCACATTCTGTAAAAGGGCTGGATGGTTTGGAGTTTGTAAAATGTGTGCAGGATAGTTCTTTGCAGCAATACGTAGAGGTACCTACCAGAGAAGGGGCTCCTGTTGGGAAATTAGACGGGTCAGGTGACGGAGGTATGTGTTGAGGAGCACTTTGGGTCTAGTAAAGCACACGGTATTGAGGTTTCAGTGTTGAGGTGGATAGAAAATTGGTTGGCGGACAGGAAGCAAAGAGTAGGAATAAACGGGTCCTTTTCGGAATGGCAGGCAGTGACTAGTGGGGTACCGCAAGGCTCAGTGCTGGGACCCCAGTTATTTACAGTGTATATTAATGATTTGGACGAGGGAATTGAATGCAACATCTCTAAGTTTGCGGATGACACGAAGCTGGGTGGCAGTGTTAGCTGCGAGGAGGATGCTAGGAGGCTGCAGAGTGACTTGGATAGATTAGGCGAGTGGGCAAATGCATTGCAGATGCAATATAATGTGGATAAATGTGAGGTTATCCACTTTGGCGGCAAGAACAGGAAAGCAAAGTATTACCTGAATGGTGACCGATTGGGAGAAGGGGAGATGCAACGTGACCTGGGTGTCATGGTGCACCAGTCATTGAAAGCAAGCATGCAGGTGCAGCAGGCAGTGAAGAAAGCGAATGGTATGTTGGCATTCATAACAAGAGGATTTGAGTTTAGGAGCAGGGAGGTTCTGCTGCAGTTGTACAGGGCCTTGGTGAGACCGCACCTGGAGTATTGTGTGCAGTTTTGGTCTCCTAACCTGAGGAAAGACGTTCTTGCCTTAGAGGGAGTACAGAGAAGGTTCACCAGATTGATCCCTGGGATGGCGGGACTTGCATATGAGGAAAGACTAGATAGACTGAGCTTGTACTCGCTGGAATTTAGAAGACTGAGGGGGGATCTTATAGAAACATATAAAATTCTTAAGGGGTTGGAGAGGCTAGATGCGGGAAGATTGTTCCCGATGTTGGGGGAGTCCAGAACCAGGGGTTACAGCTTAAGGATAAGGGGGAAGTCTTTTAGGACCGAGATGAGAAAACATTTCTTCACACAGAGAGTGGTGAGTCTGTGGAATTCTCTGCCACAGAAGGTAGTTGAGGCCAGTTCATTGGCTATATTTAAGAGGGAGTTAGATGTGGCCCTTTTTGCCAAAGGGATCAGGGGGTATGGAGAGAAGGCAGGTACAGGCTACTGAGCTGAATGATCAGCCATGATCATATTGAATGGCGGTGCAGGCTCAAAGGGCCGAATGGCCTACTCCTGCACCTATTTTCTATGTTTCTATGTTTCTAGTGATCACAATGCCATTAGTTTGAATATAATTATGGAGAAGGTCAAATCTGGACCAAGGGTTGAGATTTTGGATTGGAGAAAGGCTAATTTTGAGGAGATGAGAAAGGATTTAAAAGGAGTGAAATGGGACATTTTGTTTTATGAAAAGGATATAATAGAGAAATGGAGGATATTTAAAGGTGAAATTTTGAGAGTACAGAGTCTTTATGTCCCTGTTCGGTGGAAAGGAAAGAATAATAATTTGAAAGAGCCGTGGTTTTCCAGGGAAATTGGACACTTGGTTCGGAAAAAGAGGGAGATATACAATAAATATAAGCGGCAGGGAGTAAATTAGGTTCTTGAGGAATATAAAGAATGTAAAAGGAATCTTAAGAAGGAAATTAGAAAAGCAAAAAAAAGATATGAGGTTGCTTTGGCAAATAATGTAAAAGTAAACCCCAAGGGGTTCTACAGATATGTCAATAGCAAAAGGATAGCGAGGGATAAAATTAGTCCATTAGAGTCAGAGTGGACAGCTATGTGCTGAGCCGGAAGAAATGGGGGAGATATTAAACAATTTCTTTTCTTCGGTATTCACCGAGGAGAAGGATATTGAATTATGTGAGGTAAGCGAAACAAGTAGAGTAGTGATGGAAATTATGAGGATCAAAGAAGAGGAGGTACGGACACTTTTGAAAAATATAAAAGTGGATAACTCTCCAGGTCCTGATAGGATATTCCCTAGGACATTGAGGGAAGTTAGTGCAGAAATAGCAGGGGCTATGACGGAAATATTTCAAACGTCATTAGAAACGGGGATGGTGCCGGAAGATTGGCGCATTGCGCATGTTGTGCCTTTGTTTAAAAAAGGTTCTAAAAGTAAACCTAACAATTATAGACCTGTTAGTTTGACGTCTGTGGTGGGAAAATTAATGGAAAAGATACTTAGGGACAATATATATAATCACATGGATAAACAAGGCCTGATTAGAAACAGTCAACATGGATTTGTGCCTGGAAGGTCATGTTTGACTAATCTTCTTGAATTTTTTGAAGAGGTTACCAGGGAAATTGATAAGGGCAAGGCTGTGGATGTTGTCTATATGGACTTCAGTAAGGCATTTGACAAGGTTCCACATGGAAGGTTGATTAAGAAGGTTAAATCGTTGGGTATTAATAGTGAGGTTGCAAGATGGATTCAACAATGGCTGAATGGGAGATACCAGAGAGTAATGGTTGACAACTGTATGTCAGGTTGGAGGCCAGTGTGTAGTGGAGTACCCCAGGGATCTGTGTTGGGTCCACTGTTGTTTGTCATTTACATTAATGATCTGGATGATGGTGTGGCAAATTGGATTAGTAAATATGCAGATGATACTAAGATAGGTGGTGTAGTTAATAATGAAGTAGATTTTCAAAGTCCACAGAGAGACTTGGGCCTTTTGGAAGGGTGGGCTGAAAGATGGCAGATGGAGCTTAATGCTGATAAGTGTGAGGTGCTGCATTTTGGTAGGACAAATCAAAATAGGACGTACAGGGTAAATGGTAGGGAATTGAGGAATGCAGTGGAACAGAGGGATCTGGGAATAACTGTGCATTGTTCCCTGAAGGTGGAATCTCATGTGGATAGGGTGGTGATGAAAGCGTTTGGTATGCTTGCCTTTATAAATCAGAGCATCGAATATAGAAGTTGGGATGTAATGTTAAAATTGTACAGGGCATTGGTGAGGCCGAATCTGGAGTATGGTGTGCAGTTCTGGTCGCCAAATCATAGGAAGGATGTCATATCATATCATATACATACAGCCGGAAACAGACCTTTTCGGCCCTCCAAGTCCGTGCCGCCCAGTGATCCCCGTACATTAACACTATCCTACACCCACTAGGGACAATTTTCACCCAGCCAATTAACCTACATACCTGTACGTCTTTGGAGTGTGGGAGGAAACCGAAGATCTCGGAGAAAACCCACGCAGGTCACGGGGAGAACGTACAAACTCCTTACAGTGCAGCACCCGTAGTCAGGATCGAACCTGAGTCTCCGGCGCTGCATTCGCTGTAAAGCAGCAACTCTACCGCTGCGCTACCGTGCCGCCATGTCGACAAAATGGAGAGGGTACAGAGGAGATTTACTAGAATGTTGCCTGGGTTTCAGCACTTGGGCTACAGAGAGAGGTTGAACAGGTTGGGTCTTTATTCTTTGGAGCGTAGAAGGTTGAGGGGGGACTTGATAGAGGTTTTAAAAATTTTAAGAGGGACGGACAGAGTTGACGTGGGAAGGCTTTTCCCTTTGAGAGTGGGGAAGATTCCAACAAGGGGACATAGCTTCAGAATTGAGGGACAAAAGTTTAGGGGTAACATGAGGAGTAACTTCTTTACTCAGAGGGTGGTGACTGAATGGAATGGGCTTCCGGTGGAAGTGGTGGAGGCAGGCTCGATTTTATTATTTAAGTGTAAATTGGATAGGTATATGGATAAGAGGGGATTGGAGGGTTATGGTCTGAGAGCAGGTAGATGAGACTAGGTCAGAGAAAGTGGTCGGCGTGGACCGGTAGGGCCGGACGGGCCTGTTTCCGTGCTATAGTTGTTATATGGTTATTATATGGTTATATGGTTACATATGGTAATTACGGGAGAGCACGGGTAAATGGTCAATTAGGCGAGGGCACCACAAATGGGGATTTGCGGGTGCGCCGTTATTGAAGTGTGGCGGGTAGATAAACAACAACAAATATGAAATTAGCGGAGGGAAACTGTAAATGTGGAAATAGGGGAGTGCTCCCGCAAATGGGAAATCAGGAGAAGGCAAACCTACGTAGAATTAGGGGAGGGCCCTGTCTGTTTCCATGAATGTTCCTACTTCTCTCTGTGAGT
>NC_135971.1:6291518-6311934 GCF_053455715.1 Rhinoraja longicauda | reverse complement strand
ACACGTCTCTATAAGATCCCCCTCTCATCCTTCTAAACTCCAGTGAATACAAGCCCAGTCTTTCCAATCTTTACTCGTATGACAGTCCCGCCATCCCAGGGATTAAACTGGTGAACCTACGCTGCACTGCCTCAATAGCAAGGATGTCCTTCCTCAAATTAGGAAACCAAAACTGCACACAGTACTCCAGGTGCGATCTCACTAGGGTCTCACTAGGGCCCTGTACAACTGCAGAAGGACCTCTTTGCTCCTCAACTCAACTCCTCTCGTTATGAAGGCCAACATTCCACCAGCGTACGACAAGGTTAGTTTGAGTGAAACAATTTCTCGCTGAGTTATTAGTTTATTTATCGGTTTGTTTTCACATCCTGCATGTGGAGCGAATAATTAGCTGTAGGATCAGTCTGTTTATCTGTTGTTGGTGATTCTCCAGCAAGGCCGCCTGGCCCTTGGGTCTTCACGGAGTTCCTAGGCCCTGTGGAGCCTGGAAAACTAGGCCCGGTAAAGAGCCTGGGCCTCGGTTAGTCCATAAGTCCTCGGGAGCCTTGAAACAAGGTCGCGTTCAAGCCTAGGCCTTGTTTAAAGTACTTTGGAGCCTCAAAACTAGGACCAGATAGCAAACTGAGCCTCGATTAGTCCGCACGTCCTCGGGAGCTTTGAAACTAGGCCGCGTTCAAGCCTAGGCCTGTTTTAACGTTCTTTGAAGCCTCAAAACTAGGCCCAGTTCAGAGCCTGGGCCTTGGTTAGTCTGTAAGTCCTCAGGAGTCTTGAAGGGGGGAGGGGGTGAGGGGGAGGCCCTTCCACCCTTCCAGTCCCTACTAGAACAGTCTGTCAGACACAGTCAACCTCCCTCCCCTCTCTCTCTTGCTCTCCCTCCCACTCTCCCCCACTCCCTCCCTCTCTCTATCTATTTCTCGCCCCATCTTTCTCTCCCCCTCTCTCTCTCCCTATCTCTTTCTCCCACCCTCTCCCACTCCCTCTCTCCCCCTCTCCCTCTGTCTCTCTTTTCCTCTTTCTCCCCCTCTCTCTACCCCCTCTCCCTCTCTCACCCACTCCCTCTCATTCTCTATCTCTTTCTCTCCCTCTCTCTGCCGCCTCCCATTCCCTCTCTCTAACCCCTCTCTCTCTCTCCCTCTCTCCCACTCCCTCTATCTCTCCCCATCTCTTTCTCCCCCTCAATCTCTCTCTCTCTCTTATCCCCTCTCTCCCCCTCTCTCCCCCCATCTTTTTCTCTCCCCCCTTCTCTCTCTCTCCCCCTCTCTCCATTTCTCTCTGTGGCCTGACTCGCTGAGTTACTCCAGTTCTGTTGCGTCTATCTTAAGACAGAAACAGACAACAGGTGCAGGAGGAGGCCACTCGGCCCTTCGAGCCTGTACGCACCGCCATTCATTGTGATCGCGGCTGATCATTGACAATCAATAACCCGTGCCTGCCTTCTCCCCATATCCCTTGATTCCACTGGCCCCTAGAGCTCTATCTAACTCTCTCTTAAACCCATCCAGTGAATCGGACTCCACTGCCCTCTGGCAGAGAATCCCACACATTTACAACTGCAAACGTTCCTCCTCACCTCAGCTTTAAACGGCCTCCCCTTTATTCTTAGACTGTGTGGCCCCTGGTTCTGGGCTCGCCCAACATTGGGAACATGTTTCCTGCATCTAGCTTGTCCAGTCCTTTTATAATTTTACACGTCTCTATAAGATCCCCTCTCATCCTGCTGAACTCCAGTGAATACAAGTCCAGCCTTTCCAATCTTTCCTCGTACGACAGTCCCGCCATCCCGGGGATTAACCTGGTGAACCTACGCTGCACTGCCTCAATAGCAAGGACGTCCTTCCTCAAACTAGACCAAAACTGCACACAGTACTCCAGGTGTGGTCTCATCAGGGCCCTGTACAACTCAAAAATGCGTCAACATTCAATCTCTCCCTCTCTCTCTCTTTCCCACTCCCTCTCGCCCACTCTCTCTCTCTACCGCACAGAACTGCTTTGAGCTCTACATCCCCAATAATCATGACCAGTTGATCAAGGCGTGCAAGACAGAGGCTGATGGCCGGGTGGTCGAGGGGAACCACACCGTGAACTGAATATCCGCCCCTACCCTCGATGGTGGAATGGATCAAATACGAGAGAGAAAGAGAGAGAGAGAGACAGAGAGAGAGAGAGAGAGAGAGAGAGAGGGAGAGAGAGAGGGGGAGAGAGAGAGGGGGGGGGGAGAGAGAGGGGGAGAGAGAGAGAGAGGGGGAGAGAGAGGGTGTGTGTAGGGTAGTGTTAATGTGCGGGGATCGCTGGGCGGTGCGGACTCGGTGGGCCGAGGGGCCTGTTTCCGAGCTGTATCTCCAATCTAAACTGAAGCAAACTAAACTGCTGTCTCCCCGTTCAGTAGATTTCAAAAGAATTCAAAAGCAATCTGTACAGTCCAAGTAATTTTGAGTTTATTTCAATTACAGTATTGGAAGCAACAATGCACATCATTCAAATAAACGCGATCTTTCAATTAGCTTGTCGTGTGTGTCAATGGTTGTGTACATTTTCCAAATCACTGAAGTAACATGAACTGTATCTATTACATTGAACCAGTCATTGAACGGAGTTAATAATACCGTAACGACTTTTGACCAGAAGGGTCCAATCCCATTACATTTAAAAAATATTTTCACAAAAGTAATTTCTGTTCCGTTGCCGGACGCGGTTAACGCGTTAAAATGAACGGATCGACAGCTCTGATTCCACTTGCTGTTTATTTCTCTCTTCCCACATTTACATTCCCCCTGGTTTTATTTCCGCGCTCACTGGGGTTTTTACGACGCGGAATTTGGGGATTAAATGGGAGCCGTTCAGCGCCGACCTGTTGTCCACCGGGTTTCTGCCCCACAGCCCCTGAGCCCCGCTCCTGACGCCGGTCCCGGGACCCGACCCTTTTACACACCCGGAGCGGAACCGGAGCAGATTCTCAGCCACTGGTCTTTACGCCAAGAAGGTCCGAAGAAAGGATAAAGTTTCTCCGTGAATTTATTCCCAGTGAAGGTGTGGAGATGGGACTTGGTGTCCGCGTCGTAAAATGAAACTGTCCCGGACTCGTAACTGAGATAAACTCCCACCCTCCCGGGGATGGGACGGGCGGGGAGACGGGATGGAGGGGAGGTGACTGCAACAAACTCGTCATCCCACCGCTCGATCCTCCAGACTCCAGTCTCCGGGGTCAATGTGACCGATCCCTTCCTCTCCACAGACTCTGCGGCGACTCCCAGACTCCAGCCCTCACTCCCCGCCACCTCCACCTCCCAGTAATGTCTCCCCGATGTGAATCCCTCCGATCCCAGCACACAAGCCCAGTATGTAAACCTCTTCCCGGTGTCAGGGAGACTCCTCCCGGGCCCGGTCCGTCTCACCCTCTTCCGATCCTCAGACACCTCGAGCTGCGCATGCGCTGTTTCCACATCCAGGGTGACGGAGACTGGGGGGAGAAGCAGAGAATCAGAGAGTCCCCGGGGGTCGGGGGGAGACTCGGGCAGCGCGGCCCCGGGACCGGGGGAGAGGCGGGCGGACAACTGAAACCCTGCCCGGGGTTTCACCCACAACCACATCGGGTGGACAACAGACATCTCTCCCGGAGTTTTTGTCCGGGGATGGAGAGGGGAATTTCGTGAGGTGGGGGAGGGTGGACGGGGAGGACGAGTGCGGAGAGTGAGGAGGATTGCGAGATTGCGGTGGTGAAGGAGAAACGAAGGGGGGGGGGGTTACTCACATATGGAGGCAGATCGGAGCAAGAGGATATTGAGGTTAGCGGTAATTTGAGGTTGTTAAAGAGGAGGTAGAGGTGCGTGGTGGGGTCGTCATGATCACAGTGAAAGGGGGCAGGCACGAGGGGCCAGATGACCTGCCCCTGTTTCAATGAGTGGAGGGTGAGAGAGAGGGAGGGGTGGCTTGGACCATGGAAGGAAGCAGAGGTTGAATGATCGGGTGTGGACAGAATGGGTGGAGACTTGTGGTTGTGGGGTCGTTGAAAGAGAGAGGATTCACGGGTGGATTTGTTGGGTGTGTACAACTAACACATTGATCTCATTGTGAACCAAGATATGAACTCCACTGAGGGACTTGACAATGTTCCGCGTGCAAGGCTGGTCCAGAAAGCGAAGGCAGGTGGGATCCAAGGCAAGCTGGTGAAATTGACCCACAATTGGCTTGGTGGTTGGAGGTAGAAGGTATCGGTAGAAGGATGATTTTTCTGCTTGGAGGTCTGTGGCTGGTGGTGTATAGCAGAGATCGGCGCTGCAACCTTTGCTGTTTATGTTATATGTCCATGGCTTGGATGTGAATGTCGGAGGTGTGATTAGTAAATTTGGGGAGGAGGCAAAAATTGTGGATAGTGGGGAAGGTTGTCAAAGTCTGCAGCAGGATGCAGGGTAATTATCTAAACCTTATTCGCATGCAGGGATATCAAATCACGAGAGTGCAGGTTTATATTGAGAGCAAAGAATTTTAAAGTATATCTGAAATTTAGGTTTTACTAGACCAAGTGGACACGTTGGGCCCAAACCTCTCCTGCATTGGTGCAGCACCCTCTCTTCCCCACCTCTCCCCCTCCTCCCCGCCTTCCTCCCTCCCTCCCTCCCTCACCCCCCCCCTCCCCCTCTCTCCCTCCCTCTACCCCACCTCCCTAGGAGATAGATTTAAACTTTAAAATGTGAATAACATTAAAAATATAACACCGATTTCAATGAAACTTCTTCCATTAGCACCAAAGGGATGACGGTGAGTAAGGTGGGTTTAAAATCGTCATGCTATCGTGTACCATTTTCGCTGTAGTTCAGGAACAAACAAACAAACGAGAGGTTTAGTACATAGATTTACACTGAGAGTGGGTGACATCGGGAACATGCTACAGAGGGGGTGGCGGAGTGAGATATCATCAATATATTGGAGGTACTTAAATAGGTGAGGTGGAGAAGAATGCCGATGGAATATGGGCAAATCGATTAGTATAGCTTGGGAAAAGATGGTCATGGACACGATGGGCTGAAGGGCCAGACTCTGTAATGTACAACCACGGCTCTCAGCTCCAAGAGCACTGAATGACTGAGTCTCCACAGCCACCGGTGCAGGGTCGTTCCCCAGCCTCTGCGTGCAGTAATGTCTCCTTATCTCTGTGCTACATGGTGCGGCCCACATTCTGAGAGAATGCCCGCTCTCCAGACCCCTCTGACAGGGGAACCATCCTCCCTGCATCCAGCCCATTGAGCCCTGTAAGAACACTGTGTTTCACTGAGATCCCCTCTAATACACTGAAACACTCAAGTACACAGGCCTAGTCTACTCAATCTCACCCCACACAGCAAACACATTGTCCTAGGTACAAGTATTATTAATCTTTGCTGCATTCCCTCTGCGTCAAGTCTGTCAATTTATCGGTGCACAGGAGGAAAGGAACACAAGAAAACAGGAGCAGGATTAGGATCCACTCCTCAGGCTTGCCCCTCCATTCAATGTGATCATGGCTGATCTAAGCTGGCACGAATTCCTCTTCTGTGTGAGTTCCCCATAATCTTATATTTTCGATCTATCAAATATTTATTTGTAGCCAAGTTGCACATATCAAACAACTCAGCTTTTTACCACCACCCTGGGCACAACATATCAGATATTCACTGCCCTCCGAGAGATGCAACTTCTACACACCGCATGGGAGGCCGCTCTGGAAGGTTGGATCTCATGGAATCCGGGGTGAACTAGCGGATGGAACACAACATTACCTGAAGGTCGCAGACAGAGGATGTTGGTAGAGGGTTGATTTTCAGACTGGAAGCAGAGCCCACTGTTGTTCCTTATTTATATACACGATTAGGAGTGTATGTAGGTTGCAAGGTTAGTCAGTTTGCAGATGGAAGTAAAATTGGTGACATTGTGGAGAGTGAAGAATGTTTCCTGAGAGTAAATGGGATCCCTGTGAACTGGGCCAATGGGCTCAGGAACTGCAGGTTGGATTTATTCATGTGAAGGTGAGGCGATGCACTTTGCTGAGACAAACCAGGGCAGGACATACACAGTAAACGGGGAGCTTTATAGAACAGAGAGATGTCGGGGTGCAGGTGCACAGTGTCATGGAAGATGCAACGGTGACAGGCAGGGAGGTGAAGAATGTGTTTGTCGCTCATGCTTTCATAGGTCAGGATATTAAATACAGCGTTTGACACAATGAGGTTGTTTGTAAATTGGAGAGGGTGCAAAAGGGTTTACGCCAATTTCATCAGGTCTGAAGGGAGACGTTGGACAGGCAGGGACATTTGTCCTTGGAGCCCATCAGGGTGCTTTAACAGTCGTGTATAAGATCTATATAAGGTGCACAGATGAGGTGAATAGCCACAGTATTTTACCCAAGGTAGGAGAGTCTAAACCTAGAGTGCATCAGTTCAAGGTGAGAGTGGAAACAGTAAAAATGAGCAGCTTTTTCAGTCAATGCATTGTGTATGTACGGAACGAACTGACAGAGGAAATGGTGGAGGGAGGTACAACGACGACCTTTTACAGACAGTTGGGTGGATACGTGGATCAGAAAGACGGAAGAATATGTGTCAGACTCAGGCAAGTGGGACAAGCTTGGTTGGGCAACTTGGACTGTAGGTGATTGAATTAACATTTTGTTCAAGATGGCCGCGCCGTTGTTTTTGGCTGCCTGCCACTGTATGTTTCTTTTTTTTCCTAGTCAGATGTGCAGCACTTTGGTCAACGTGGGTTGTTTTTAAATGTGCTATACAAATAAATTGACTTGACTTGACTTGACTTGGTTGGCATGGTCATGTCGAATCAAAGGGCCTATTTCTGTGTGTCACAGCTCTCTGACTCTGTCATGCTTTTCTGCAGCTGTGTTTGGTGGAAGATCAAATCTTCAATTTCCCTTCAGTCCAAAATACCATTAATGCTTGCATTTACACATTACTTAAAGATGTCAGAAACAAGAACAATGGAAAAGGTATAAGCTTTACCTTGCTTGATGGCATCAGATGTTTCTGCCAATACCGTGTTGTACAAAAAAGGAGTTTCAAATTTTTCAAGCAGCAAGTTACCATCTACCACCGACTGTGGTTTGGCTTCATCACCAACTCTGCAAATATTTAACAGCTGGTTATAAACTGAGCGTTAGAAATATATTGGACTGTTCAACAAAACCTTACAATGTTTCCGTCAAGTGCATGTCCCACCTTCGCTTGCGACCAGCTTCCTCCTGAAAGAAATAAAACACAAATCTCAATTGACTGAGATGGATCGTCCTCATCCTGACAGCGGGAATTTCTCCACATTTCTACAACCCTCTGATAATTCCCATTTCCCAACTCTTATCGCCGCTGTCATGCAGATAGAAAGCGGACATTGCCGTAGAGACGTAGAACGTTGGGGAAAAGCACAAGGAATGTTCATGAGAATGACGCCATAACTGAGAGGATGGAACTCAATGCAAAGACTGGGCAGGTCGTGGGAGTTTATCTGGGGAAGATTGCAGGAGTGAAGAGATAGGATTTAAGTTTATCGGTGGATTTAAATGGGTGAGGATGAAATAATATCTCTAATCGATGGGAGAGCAAAAATCAAAGCTGAAATGTAACGCGGTCTTCAACAAATACTGAAAGGAATGCAGTTATGAGAACATGGACCTCACTTGCATTGGAGGGACTGAAGCCAACAGCAGAGATAATTTAAGGGCGATCGGGATAAACACTTGAGCACTCCTGGAATTCGGGGTATTGTTACCGGGTGTGGTGAGTAGATGGGAGGGATGTTGAGTGGAGCTGAAATCTTGACTGGATAGGATGGGCCGAATGGCCTGTCTATGATGTAGAGTGGGATGTCATTCTATGGTGAACAAAGGTGGGTAAAACAAACAGAGCAAATTCCCCCAAGGTGACCGCCCACTGCTGATGGGAACCGGATGTAGATGATCAATCTGCTGTGTGCGCCATGTTCAAGATTTCAGTGTTAATCCCCACAATGTGGTCATGGCTGATCTAGCCCGGGACTGAACTCCTCTGCTTTGTCCCATTTCCTTTGATTTGAGTTCCCCGAATTTTCAAAAATGTATCTTCCTCTGGTATAAATACGTCTAACAGGTTAAACCTCTCAGAGTCTCTGGGTTGGAGAATCCCAGAGATTTACTGCCCTCTGTCCATTCGTGGCCCTTGGGATCAGATTACGATCACCCATCGTAGTTCTGAACTCCATAGAATAGAAACACCTCTCTACATTCCGGCCAGGCAGGCCTGAGATCTCATAGATTATGCGAGAGGCCAATTAGTTTGGGAACAACAACTGGAACAGATGAAACATTTACCCAGTTCTCAATTACTGGTAAATGCAGCATTTATTTCTGAAATATCCCCCACCATGTTGTGACTGTGCACTTTCACTTCGCCAGACTGTAGTGTAACCCCTCACCTTCAGAAACACCACATTGTCCTTTTGATCCATCTGTTGCTGCAACTTAAAGATTTCCTCCTGAATGGAATTTAAATTCTCTTCAATTTCTCGAAGATTTTTCTCCATTGCATTTAGAATCTTCTTCTCTTCCTCCCGGATATCTGCCAGTCCTCGCTGCTCTTTCTCAGTGAGAATCTCGTGCAGTTCAGCAAACTGGGATTTGATCTTAGACTGAAGGTTGTGTGACTGTTCCTGTGAAATGAAAGGTGAAGATCAATATTTCATCAATATCTCAAAGTGTGGAGTCGTGCATTTTGATGGTAGGAATAAAGGCATAGATTATTTTCTAGATGGGGTCAGAAACCAGAAAATGGTGGTGCAAAGGGATTTGGGAGTGCTGATGTTGGATTCCCAAAATGTTAATCTGCAAGTCGAATCGATAGTAAGGAAAGCAAACTCTGTGCCTGCATTTATTTCAAGAGGGCTTGTATACAAAACCAGGGATGTAATGTTGAGGCTCCTTAAGGCGCTGTTAAGGCCGCATTTGTAATATTGTGAACAATTTTGGGCACCATATCTGTGGAAAGATGTGCTGGCTCTGGAGAGGGTCCGGAGGAGGTTTACAAGAATGATTCCAGGAATGAGTGGGTTAACCTATGATGAGCATTTGTCAGCACTGGGCCAGTACTCACTGGAGTTTCAGAGAATGAGGGGGACCTAATTAAAACATACAGAATAGTGAAAGGCGTGGAAAGAGTGAATGTGGAGAGGATGTTTCCACTAGTGGGAGAATCCAGGACTCAAAGTCATAGCCTCAGAATTAAAGGATGCTTTTTTAAGAAGATAAAGAGAAATTTCTTTAGTCAGAGGGTGGTGAATCTGTGGAATTGTTTGCCACAGAAGGCTATGGATATTTTTAAGGCAAAGATAGATAGATTCTTGATTAGTACAGGTTTCAGAGATTATGGTGAGAAAGCAGGAGAATGGGGTTAGGAGGGAGAGATAGGTCAGCCATGATTGAATGGCGGCGTAGACGTGATGGGCCAAATGGCCTCATTCTACTCCTATTCCTTATGACTTTAATTCCCTGCTGCCTATTCCTTTTCACGTACCCATTAATTCTCATTCATCCGCCCACCACCCACCTCCGCAGGGATAATTTACAGTCACCGATTGACCTTTGAACCAGCATGTATTGGGCACCAAAGATACTAGAGGAGCAAGATAGACCACCCGACTCTTAAAACCGCAGTTGGTCATGGGTAAATTTCAGCGCCATTTTAGTAAGCAGATTCTGTGTGCCAGACTGGGCTGTGTTCACAACATTTCTTCGTATATAAAATGTTTGCAAACAATTATTTTTGTTCAACTTCTTGGATGGGTTGATAGTTGACATCTATAACTATTTCTTGAAGAGTTGGTGCTTCGTGATCTTTAAACTTTGGATGTTACTGATTGAATATTTGCACTAGTGATCCACTGTCTGTATCTGACTAATTGATCATATTTAATGAACTGTTCTTCTTTGCTTTCTCTGTTAATTATAATTTCACCTCCACGAGCTGTATCTCTTTTTGTTTTATTTTAAAAAGTCATGGAAGCAGAGATTAGGCATTTGCAAACAATAGAACTCTACTGTATCCACAATATAATCGAAAAGACATTTAACTTTATAATTAGAACCAAGAAAATTTGAATTGGTGAATTGATTAGTTAAAAATCCTTGACAGCCACTAAAATGACCAATGCTGCCTGATGTGGTACAGAGCACGAATCCAATTCAAATAGACACAGTGATGGAGTAAGTCACCGGGTCAGGCAGCATCTCTGGAGAAAAAGGATGGGTGATGTTTCATGTTGGGACCCTTCTTCAGACAAAGGAGGGAAGGTGAAGTGCTGGTATAAATCAGGACATGTTCATTTCATTGGTTAGCTGATATGTGAAACAGTGCAACCCTGTATATCTTGCACACAAAATGATGTAAAACTTACCATGAATGACAGAAATAAAAGGTGTTATCCTTGTTTTATGAAATTCATTTTTGAATGATGTAAAATTGAAGGGGGTTGGTGCAATATACTGCTAACCCACAAATGTATCGTTATGAGATATTCACATTTAAAAAATCCATTAATCACAACAAAACCTAGAAGGTGCCTATGTTATTTGACCAACTTATCGGTTAAATTTAAATAAGAATTTTTTACAGGTTGTAGGATAGTGGGTATCGTGTCAATGCCTGTAACTCATTTTTCACAATACTGAGGGTTAGCACTATATTGCACCGACCCCCTCAATTATATGTTACATTCAAAACTAAACTATGGTGGTAATGCACATTATTCATGTCTAAAGCTAGCACTTCTGTATAAGTGTAGGTATGTATGCATTACATTTTATTACACTAATGTAGAATGAAAATAATGGAAAAATATCTTAATATGTGTTCATAGTTATTTTATTCACAATATTAGGATTTCTGGAAATAAGTTTGATGTCACTGATTGCGAATGTGTACGGGTAGGCCCTAATGAAATGCATGTGAGAGAACAGTGAACATGAGAGGGAGAACCATGCGCTGAGAAGTGTGTGAATGACTGATTTTATATTTGTATATATATTTGTATGTATTGGGTATAGAGAAAAAGAGAGAGAGAGAGAGATTGAAAGTAAAAAGGTTGCTAAACAAATAATTAGAGGAAATCACTAGAAAGTAACTAGACATATATCTATAAAGGTTGAATCGCCTTTATGGTTTATGTTCCATTTGAAAAATAAGATGAAAAGAGAAATAGAGCGTTGCTTTAAATCAAAGTTGCTTCTGATCCGCGAGAAGGAACTTTGAGATCTATTTATCTCCATCTTGCATCTCACACACAAACAAACACACATTCATATCTATACATATATATATATATATGTTAAATTTGTGCTGAGTGTGTGTTTGAGCAATACAAGGGAACCTGCACAAAAGAGGGGACTGGGGAGGAAAGATGGGAAGGACTTGGGCAGAAAGAGTAAGAAAATAAAATCAGAGAAATTTAGCAGGGGGAAAACATTTAAAAATAAAAAAAACAAAAAAATGTGAGTTGATAGATGAGATATTTTCTGCACTTTGATGGGATCATCACACATACTGTTCCCCCACAACACTGATTACACAGCGAGAGGCGGGTTTTGCTTACTAAAATGACGTTACGTACTACACTTCGACGGGATTTCGACGGAGCGGTTCATTTTGCTCCTCTAGTATCTTTGTTGCGGACGTGGAAGGAATCCGCCGCGGTCACAGGGAGAAGGCGTGAACACACCGGCAGCGCCCGAGGTCAGGATCGAACCCGCTCACCAGAACTAGGAGACAGCAGCACTACTTGTGTCACTGCGCTGCCCTGTTATTACACGCGTCACAGGGATCAAACCTGCACAAGATCAGGAAATCGAAACTTAAAAGCCTCACCAGAACTCCAGAAATCTTCTCTTTCTGTTGCTGCTCCATTTGGTGGATTTCAGATTTATATTTTGTGAGAGACTGGATGGAAGATTTCACCTGATCCTGGAATTGTGTTTGGGAATCAGAAAATTAAACTGTTGAACAATAAAAATTGAATTAAAATGATGTGATTAAAATCGGTTTGCTTTTACCTTAAAGACTTCAACAGCTTCATCTACCGGCATGAAGCGGTGATCTCTGTGTTCCCGCGCATCTCGACAAATCAGGCAGATCAGCTTCTTGTCAGTTTCACAAAACAGCTTCACTTCTTCCTGATGTTTCTCGCAGTGAAGTTTAATTTTCTTCTCTGGAATTTTTTCCTGATTCAGGCTCAGTGCTCGAGCTTTCTCAGCCAGTCTCGCCAAGGCCCGACTCACCCTGAGGGTGCGGTCTGTAAACACCTCTCTACATTCCGGGCAGGAGTTTCTCCCCTCCCTGTCCCAACTCTGTGTGATACAGGAGCGGCAGAAGTTGTGCCCGCACTCCAGTGTAACCGGATCGGTGAAGAAATCCAGGCAGATGGGACAAACTATCTCCTCCGTTAAACTCTCGAACCTGTCTTTCGAAGCCATTTTGAATCTGTCACTTCCTGGTTCAAAACGCATGTCCACTGCGCACGCCGCCGTCTAGCGGAATGAATGTAAATCTGCTGCAAGGGAGAGGTTGGGCAGGGAAGGATTTATTAATTGGAGCACAGGAGGCTGAAGTGCATAAGACCAAGAGGTGAATAGACAGGGTGAATGCACAGTCTGTTACCCTGAGCAGTGGAATCGAGAACTAGAGGACACAGGTTTGTGGTGAGAGGTGCAAGATTTAATCGGAACCTGATGAAAACATTTTTACACAGAAGGTCGTGGGTGTCTGGAACAAGCTGCCAGAGGGGGTAAGTGAGGCTGGACAACAACGTGGAGTGGAGTTGAAGCCCCGTTTCCTAAACAAAGATGATACCTCTGAATCACCCCTCCTCCTCTTGCTCCTCCTCCCTCTCACCCCCCCTCTTCCTCTCCCTCTCCTCCTCTCCCTCATCTTCCTACTCGCCCTCTCCTCCCTCTCCTCCACTCCCTCTCATTCTCTCCCTCTCCATGCACCCCCTCCTCACCCCCCTCTTCCTCTCCTTCACCTCTCCTCCTCCTCTCCCACTTCCTCTCCACCTCTCTCGTTCCCCTCACCCCTCCTCTCCCTCGCCTCTTCCTCTCCTCCTCACCCCTCCATTTCTCTCACCTCCTCTCCCTCACCCCTCCATTTCTCTCTCCTCCTCGACTCCGGGCCCGCCCAAGGCCGCCTCTCTCCGCAGCCGCCGCCGCTCCTTGTGGAGCCGCTGCCGGGCGGGGTCGGGGTCGGCGCTGCAGGCCCGGCGGAGAGGGAGGGGGATGAGGGGGAGAGGGTGGAGGAGGGGGATGAGGAGCCGCCTCAACAGCGGGTCTCGGGTTGCCGCCGCCATCAGCGCCATGGGGTCTTGCTTCCATAATACCGGTTGCCATCAAAGCTGAAGTGAACAGTATTCAGTCGGTATGTGTAGGAAGGAACTGCAGATGCTGGTTTAAACCGAAGACAGACACAAAATGCTGGAGTAACTCAGCGGGACAAACAGCATCTCTGGAGAGAAGGAATGGGTGACGTTTCGTGTCAAGACCCATCTTCAAACGGTCAGAATCGACCCGTGCGTTGGAAGGAACTGCAGATGCTGGTTTAAACCGAAGATTGAGTCTGAAAAAGGGTCTCGACCCGAGACGTCACCCATTCCTTCTCTCCAGAGATGCTGCCTGTCCCGCTGAGTTACTCCAGATTTTGTGTCTATCTTCGGCAATCGGTCGGTGACAAGCTTTGAGTTTAAAGTCTGAAGATGTTAGAGGGGATGATTGAGGTGTAAGCGAGGAGAGAATCAGGCTGGCAGATGGCATCGCAGATCCTGATTACACAATAATCAGAAAAAAAGATAAGGTGTGAACAAGAGCTCGTTTAAAAGCGTTAAATTGTCCAAGTAAGCTTTAGTAAGTTTTAGATATAGGTTTCAAATGTCTTTTATTGTCACGTGTACCAATTAAGGTATAGTTTTATGCGAATTACCATAAAGCCAGACGAAAATAAAAGCAACAAGACACAGAATTACATAAAAGTATTTCTGTTGCTTTGACGGACGCGGTTAACGCGTTGAAATGAACGGATCGACAGCTCTGATTTCACTTGCTGTTTATTTCTCTCTTCCCACATTTACATTCCCCCTGGTTTTATTTCCGCGCTCACTCGCGTTCTGTAGCTTTACTATTTTGTACGTAATTATATTTTCAATAAACACACCCACAAGTTCCACGGCATGATTTGGCACAGAATACAGAAAGAACATTGCAGTAGTCTTGTCGTGGCTCAATCGGAGCCACAGACCACTTTTCTAATGCACATTATAAGCAGATGCCACTGTGCTAAATGTCGCAACACTCCCTGCACACTAAGAGCAATTAACCAACAAACCCGCATGTCTTTTGGAGGTGGGAGAAACCCGGAGCAATAGACAATAGACGCAGGTGAAGACCATTCGGCCCTTCGAGCCTGTACGCACTGCCATTCAATGTGATCATGGCTGATCATTCTCAATCAGTACCCCGTTCCTGCCTTCTCCCCATACCCCCTGACTCCGCTATCCTTAAGAGCTCTATCTAGCTCTCTCTTGAATGCATTCAGAGAATTGGCCTCCACTGCCTTCTGAGGCAGAGAATTCCACAGATTCACAACTCTGACTGAAAAAGTTTTTCCTCATCTCAGTACTAAATGGCCTACCCCTTATTCTTAAACTGTGGCCCCTTGTTCTGGACTCCCCCAACATTGGGAACATGTTTCCTGCCTCTAACGTGTCCAACCCCTTAATAATCTTATACGTTTCGATAAGATCCCCTCTCATCCTTCTAACCTGCAGGAAACCCACGTGGTCACCGGGAAAACGTGCAAACTCCGAACAGACTGCAACAGAGGTCATGTTTGAACTCTGGTCTCTGGCCCTATGAGGCAAATGCTCTACCTGCAGCTCCACAGCACCTCAGAAATATTAACCCTTCCCTTTCCAGACACTGCCCAACCTGCTGAATGCCGACAACCTTTTCTGTTTTTTTGTTGGCTGTTTATGGTCAGACTCACATTCCAATCACCCAATCAACTGGAAAAACAAAAAAAAAACACGCAGATGCTAAAAATTCAAATGGAAACACCATTCATCATCAGTATTACATCTGAAATGTCAGGTCTGTTTCACCTTGCAAATGCGGCCTGACCTGCTGAGTATTTGGGACAGAGGGGGTAAGTGAGGCTGGACGATTACGTGGCGGCGGGCATTAGGACCCGGGGGGACCCGGAGCTGTGGAGCCGCCGGCGCAGCTGCTGCTGAACCCGCGGTCAATGAAAGGGGCGGGGCACGGCTGAGGGGAGGCGGAGCTCAGCCCCGTCAATCACAGCCCTGACCACAAAGTGGATGTCATTTGCAATCAGCTGCGGGTAAATTTCATTCCCTTAAACTCAACACATCAGTGTTTCCCATCGTGAATTTTTCATTATATTAGGCTGCACAATAACATCACTTCTACACCAAACACTGTTATTGTATTTAACAGACCTCACCTGGGCGGTAGAGAGAGAGTCGCCACGGTTCATTATATTAGGCTGCACGATAACATTACTTCTCCTGCAAACACTGTAATGAAGAAGGTATCACAAAATGCTGGAATAACTCATTTTGTGATACCTTCGATTAGTACCAGCATCTGCAGTTATTTTCCTGTAATGAAGAAGGGTCTCGATCCGAAATGTCACCCATTCCTTCTCTCCAGAGATGCTGCCTGTCCCGCTGAGTTCCTCCAGCATTTTGTGTCTGTCTTCGGTGTAAACCAGCATCGGCAGTTCCTTCCTACACACTATAATTTTATTTAACAGTCTCATGTGCAAACTTGAATTCAACTCAATGATTCAATTATACTCTATTGTCACAGTTACCTCGGGACGGTGAAATGCTTTGCTTTTGCATGCAATCCGGTAAAATACAGACCTCACCCGGGCGGTACAAAAAGAGTGGCCACGTTTCTGGCGCCGACAAAGTTGCGAGAAGTTCATGGAACAGTCTATATTTCCCCGCAGCGGCGAACCAGGTCCGGCCGCACGAGGCAGCAGGCGCCCCCGCGCCGGGACCCCCTTCGTTCTCGGCTGCCCCCTGCCGGGTTGCTCTCGGGTTGGAATGATTCACGGCTATTTTCCCATCGTGGAAAAGTCAAAGACGAGACGACTTAGATTTTAGCACAGGAGGGGCAAGTTTCAAGGAGATGTGCGGGGCATGTTTTATTACACGGGGTGGTGGGTGCCTGGAACGCGCTGCTGCAGTGGTGGGAGAGGCACATACGATAGAGGCATTGCACAGTCTGATGTGGGCTGAAGGGACTGTTCTAGATCGATGTGGCCGTCAACAAAACCAACAGGTTATTTGTAGTTCCCTTCCCAACATTCAGCGTTATTTTTCTCCCTTGAATTATTTTTTTCAGATTACACTCCCTGTTCCCATTTACACGTCCTCAGTAAGACCTACACAGTCCTCGTCCGATCAACACCAACACCAATTCATTCACACTGATACAGCGGTCTTGCAACTCTTCGAATTTTGCGACATGCCAAACTTCCTCGGTCTGCTGAGGAACTAGAGGCATTTAGATGTAGAGGAGACCACAGCGAGAGGACCGAGTGCCATAGACGAGGTTAGAGGAGATGCAAGTGAATCTCTGCCTCCCATGAAAGGGCTGTTTGTGTTCATGAATGGTGGTGAAGGTCGTGGTGCAGGGAGAGGGTGGAGCGCCCCCTGGTGGGAAAGCGCCTGGGGATGGGATGATGGGGTGAAAGATGAAGACCAGGGATCTCTACGCTTATTCTCTCTGGAGGGGAGGGAGGTGAGATCTAATGTGCAGGAAGTGGTGCAGATACAGGTGAGGGCACCATCAATTGCAGTGGAGTTGAAGCCCCGTCTCCTGATGAAAGAGGGCCTGGAGTAGAAGACCTCATCTTGAGCACTGATGCGGCGGAGACGGAGGGACTGAGAGAAGGGGACGTCATCGTTACAGGAGGCTGGGCTGGACGAGGCACAGTCTGGGGAGATGTTGGCGTCAGTGTGTTTGTGGTCAATGTCTCGTGGTCACCATGAGGTATGAAAATGAAGACAACAATCTGAGCGTGCACTGATGATGAAGGAAAAGTTGAGCACACAGTGGTCCATTGTTGACTGTGGAATGGATGATAATTAAGGGACATCAACAGGTAAACTAGCAGGATGCCCATGGTGTGGGCGGGGACAGAGAGAGGTGAATTGCAAGGCTTACTTGACATTAGATAAATCAGTATTCATAGCTGGGTTGGAAGCTGCCCAAGTGAAATATGAGATGCTCTTCCTCCAATTTGTGCTGGGCCTCGCTCTGACAACAGAGGCGGCCCTGGACAGAAAGGTCAGCCTGGGAATGGGAATTAAAATGTTTGGCAATCCGGAGATCGCATAGGTCAAGACGCACTGGGCGTATGTGTTCAGCGAAATGATCGCTCGGTCTGCACTTGGTCTCGCCTACAGATAGGAGTCCAGTAGATGCAAAACCTATCCCTATACGTCCTTCCCAGACTCCACTTAGGGACATCGCCAGTCCTTTCTGGTGAGGCAGAGGTTCACTTGCACCTCCCCCAACCACATCTACCGTGTCCGTTTTTCTCAGTGTGGTCTCCAAATTATCGCAAGGGTTGAACCCTGGTATCCAGCCCAATGAGACACCGGCTCGACCCGCTGCTCCACAGTACCTCAGAAATATAAAGCCTTCCATTTCCAAATACTGTACACTGCCCGACCTGCCGAAGGCTGTCAACGTTTTCATGGCAATTTATGGTCAAACTCACATTCCAATCGAACATTGAACAGGAAAAATTAAAAATAAAGCAGATGCTGAAAATCTGAAAGACATAAGATCCAAGAAATACCCAGAAGATCGGTTAGCTTCTGTAGAGACCGAAAACAGAGTTAATGGCTCAGGTTGAACACCATTCATCATCAGTATTAGATCTGAAATGTAATGTCTGTTTCACCTTGCAGATGCTGCCTGACCACCTGAGTATTTGGGGCAATTTCTGCTTTTATTCCACATTTTAAGCCATGGAGAGGAATTTCGTGAGGTGGGGGAGGGTGGATGGGGAGGGGGAGGGTGGAGAGTGATGAGGATTGCGAGATTGCGGTGGTGAAGGAGAAACTAAGGGGGAGGGGGGCTACTCACATATGGAGGCAGATCGGAGCAAGAGGATATTGATGTTAGTGGTAATTTGAGGTTGATAAAGAGGAGGTGGAGGTGTGTGATGGGGTCGTCATGATCATAGTGAATGCGGGCAGACATGAGGGGCCAGATGGCCTGCCCCTATTTCTTTGAGTGGAGGGTGAGAGAGAGGGAGGGTGGCTTGGACCATGGAAGGAAGCAGAGGTTGAATGATCGGGTGTTGTACAGAATGGGTGGAGACTTGTGGTTGTGGGGTTGTTGAAAGAGAGAGGATTCACGGGTGGATTTGATGGGTGTGTACAACTAACACACTGATCTCATTGTGAACCAATATATGAACTTCACTGAGGGACTTGACAATGTTCCGCGTGTCAGACTGGTCCAGAAAGCGAAGGCAGGTGGGATCCAAGGCGAGCTGGTGAAATGGATCCACAATTGGCTTGGTGGTTGGAGGTAGAAGGTAGCGGTAGAAGGGTGATTTTTCTGCTTGGAGGTCTGTGGCTGGTGGTGTGTAGCAGAGATCGGCGCTGCAACCTTTGCTGTTTATGTTATATGATCATGGCTTGGATGTGAATGTGGGAGGTGTGATTAGTAAGTTTGTGGAGGAAGCAAAAATTGCGGATAGCGGGGAAGGTTGTCAAAGTCTGCAGCAGGATACAGGGTAATTTACTAAACCTTATTCGCGTGCAAAGATATCAAATCACGAGAGTGCAGGTTTATATTGAGAGCAAAGAATTTTAAAGTATATCTAAGATTCAGGTTTTAATAGATCAAGTGGACCCGTTGGGCCCAAACCTCTCCTGCATTGGTGCTGACCCTCTCCCCCACCTCTCACCTTCCCTCCCCTCTCTCTCAACCCCACTTTTTTCATACCTCCCTCCCACCTCCCCCCTCCCTCCCTAGGAGATAGATTTAAACTTAAAAATGCGAATAACTTAAAAAATATAACACCGATTTCAATTAAACTTCTTCCATTAGCACCAAAAGGATGTCCCTGAGTAAGGAGGGCTGAAAATTGCCGCACTATCGTGTACTGTTTTGGCTGTAGTTCAGGAACAAACAAACAAACGAGAGGTTTAGTACATAGATTTACACTGAGAGTGGGTGATATCTGGAACATGCTACAGAGCAGGGGTGGAGTGAGATATAATCACTATATTTGAGGCACTTATTTGAGGAACCAAAGTATTTGTTCAATTGGTCTGCCATCTCCTTGTTCCCTATGATCAATTCACCTGTTTCCGACTGCAAGGGACCTACATTTGCCTTAACTAATCTTTTTCTCTTGACATATCTATAAAAGCTTTTGCAGTCTGTTTTTATGTTCCTTGCCAGTTTTCCCTCATAATCTATTTCCCCTTTCCTAATTAAGCCCTTTGTCCTCCTCTGCTGGACTCTGAATTTCTCCCAGTCCTCTGGTATGCTACTTTTTCTGGCTAATCTGTATGCTTCTGGCTATCTCTCTCTCCCTCTCTCTCTCTCCCTCTCTCTCTGTCCCAAACTCTCCCTCTCCCAAACTCTCTCAAACTTTCCAAAACTGTAACTCCCCTCAGTGTGTCTCTCCCTCCCTCACTCTCTCTCTCCCCCTCTCTCACTCTCTCCCATCTTTCTCAAACCTTTATCTCCACTCTCTCCCTCCCCCCTAGCAACCCCACCAAGCACCCCCCTAGCAAACCCCCTAGTAACCACACCTAGCAAAACCCCTCGCCCCCTAACAACCCCACCTAGCCACCCCTCCTAGCAACCACTCACTCCTGAGCAACCCCCCCTAGCAAAACCCCTCCCCCAAAGCAACCCCTCCCCCTTAGAAACCCCTCGCACCCTAGCAACCCCCCAGCAACCCCCCCCTAGCAACCACACCTAGCAAAACACCTCCCCCCTAGAAACCCCCCTAGCAACCCCACCCTAGCAACCGCCCTAGCAACCCCACCTAGCAAAACCCCTCCCCCACAAGCCAACCCCCCATAGCAACCCCCTCAGCAACCCCCCTAGTAACCACACCTAGCAAAACCCCTCGCCCCCAACAACCCCACCTAGCCACCCCTCATAGCAACCCCATCTAGCCACCCCTCCTAGCAACCCCATCTAGCAACCACTCACACCTGAGCAACCCCCCTAGCAAAACCGCTCCCCCATAACAACCCCTCCCCGTTAGCAGCCCCTCGCACCCTAGCAACCCCCCCCCCCCTAGCAGCCCCCCTAGCAACCCCCCGTAGCAACCACACCTAGCAAAACACCTCCCCCTTA
>NC_135971.1:6286518-6289018 GCF_053455715.1 Rhinoraja longicauda | reverse complement strand
GGGAGGGAGAGGGAGAGAGAGAGAGAAAATGTTTTGAGAAAGAGGGGAGGGAGGGGGAGTGGGAGAGAGAGAGAAAATGTTTTGAGAAAGAGGGGAGGGAGAGAGAGAGAAAATGTTTTGAAAAAGTGGGGAGGGGAGGGAGAGGGAGAGAGAGGAAATGTTTTGGAGAAAGAGGGGAGGGAGAGGGAGAGAGAGAGAAAATGTTTTGAGAAAGAGGGGAGGGAGGGAGAGTGGGAGAGAGAGAGAAATGTGTTGAGAAAGAGGGGAGGGAGGGAGAGGGAGAGAGAGAGAAATGTTTTGAGAAAGAAGGGAGGGAGGGAGAGAGAGAGAAATGTTTTGAGAAAGAGGGGAGGGAGGGAGAGGGAGAGAGAGAGAAAATGTTTTGAGAATGAGGGGAGGGAGGGGGGGAGAGAGAGAGAAAATGTTTTGAGAAAGAGGGTAGGGAGGGGGAGAGAGAGAGAGGAAATGTTTTGAGAAAGAGGGGAGGGAGGGGGAGAGAAAGTTTGGAAATTTTTGAGAAAGTTTTGGAAAGTTAGAGGGAGAGAGAGAGAGAGAGGGGGGGAGAGAGACACACAGAGGGGAATGAAAGTTTTGGAAAGTTTGAGAGAGTTTGGGAGAGAGAGAGAGAGTTTGAGACAGAGAGAGGGGGAGAAAGAGAGAAGGGGAGGGAGAGAATATTTGAGAAAGTTTTGGAAAGTTTGAGAGAGAATGAGAAAGAGGAGGGAGAGAGAGAGGGAGAGAGAGAGAGAGTGGAGAGAAAGGTTTGAGAAAGACGGGAGAGAGAGAAAGGTAGAGAGGGAGCGAGAGAGGGGGAGAGCAAGTTTTGAGAAAGTTTTGGAAAGTGAGAGGGAGAGAGAGAGTTTAAGAGATAGAGAGAGAGATAGATTTAAGAGAAAGAGTGAGAGAGGGAGAGTGACAGAGAGAGGAAGGGAGAGAGACGGAGAGAGAAAGAGGGAGGTAGAGAGAGAGATTGAGAGTTGAAGCATTTTTGGGCCTAAATTTTAGGCTTTAGATGATTTCGGGCGAACGTACGATTTAAACGATTTCAGAGAGAGAGAGACAGAGAGAGGGAGCATTTGAGAAAGAGGAGAGAGAGAGAGAGTTTGAGAAAGGGGAGAGAGAGAGAGAGAGAGAGAGAGAGAGAGAGAGAGAAAGAGAAAGAGAGAGAGAATGTTTTGAGAAAGAGGGGAGGGAGAGAGAGAGAGAGAGAGAAAATGTTTTGAGAAAGAGGGGAGGGAGAGAGAGAGAGAGGGGAGAAAATGTTTTGAGAAAGAGGGGAGGGAGAGGAGAGAGAGAGAGAGAAAAAAAATGTTTTGAGAAAGAGGGGAGGGAGGGAGAGAGAGATAAAATGTTTTGAGAAAGGGGAGGGAGGGAGAGAGAGAGAGAAAATGCTTTGAGAAAGAGGGGAGGGAGAGAGAGAGAGGAAATGTTTTGAGAAAGAGGGGAGGGAGGGGGAGAGAAAGTTTTGGAAATTTTTGAGAAAGTTTTGGAAAGTTAGAGGGAGAGAGAGAGAGAGAGGGGGGGAGAGAGACACACAGAGGGGAATGAAAGTTTTGGAAAGTTTGAGAGAGAATGAGAAAGAGGAGGGAGAGAGAGTGGAGAGAAAGGTTTGAGAAAGACGGGAGAGAGAGAAAGGTAGAGAGAGAGGGAGCGAGAGAGGGGGGAGAGCAAGTTTTGAAAAGTTTTGGAAAGTGAGAGGGAGAGAGAGAGATAGATTTAAGAGAAAGAGTGAGAGAGGGAGAGTGACAGAGAGAGGAAGGGAGAGAGACGGAGAGAGAAAGAGGGAGAGAGAGAGAGATTGAGAGTTGAAGCATTTTTGGGCCTAAATTTTAGGCTTTAGATGATTTCGGGCGAACGTACAATTTAAACGATTTCAGAGAGAGAGAGACAGAGAGAGGGAGCATTTGAGAAAGAGGAGAGAGAGAGAGTTTGAGAAAGGGGAGAGAGAGAGAGAGAGAGAGAGAGAGAGAGAGAGAGAGAGAAAGAAAGAAAGAAAGAAAGAGAGAGAGAGAGAGAGAAAGAGAGAGAATGTTTTGAGAAAGAGGGGAGGGGGAGAGAGAGAGAGAGAAAATGTTTTGAGAAAGAGGGGAGGGAGAGAGAGAGAGGGAGAAAATGTTTTGAGAATGAGGAGAGGGAGGGGGAGAGAGAGAGAGAGAAAATATTTTGAGAAAGGGGGCAGGGAGGGAGAGGGAGGGAGAGAGAGAGAGAGAAAATGTTTTGAGAAAGAGGGGAGGGAGAGAGAGAGAGAGAGAAAATGTTTTGAGAAAGAGGGGAGGGAGAGAGAGAGAGAGGAAATGTTTTGAGAATGAGGAGAGGGAGGGGGAGAGAGAGAGAGAGAAAATATTTTGAGAAAGAGGGCAGGGAGGGAGAGAGAGAGAGAGAGAGGAAATGTTTTGAGAAAGAGGGGAGGGAGGGGGAGGGAGAGAGAGAGAGAGAGAGGAAATTTCCTTTTTCATTTCATATATACAGCCGGAAACAGGCCTTTTCGGCCCACCGAGTC
>NC_135971.1:6262738-6286018 GCF_053455715.1 Rhinoraja longicauda | reverse complement strand
CTAGGGGGGAGGGGTTTTGCTAGGTGGGGTTGCTAGGGGGAGGGGTTTTGCCAGGGGGGTTGCTAGGTGGGGTTGCTAGGTGTGGTTGCTAGGGGGGATGCTATGGGGGGTTTCTAAGGGGGAGGTGTTTTGCTAGGTGTGGTTGCTACGGGGGGTTGCTAGGGGGGCTGCTAGGGTGTGGTTGCTAGGGGGGGTTGCTAGGGTGCGAGGGGGCTGCTAACGGGGAGGGGTTGTTATGGGGGAGCGGTTTTGCTAGGGGGGTTGCTCAGGTGTGAGTGGTTGCTAGATGGGGTTGCTATGAGGGGTGGCTAGGTGGGGTTGTTGGGGCGAGGGGGTTTTGCTAGGTGTGGTTACTAGGGGGGTTGCTGAGGGGGTTGCTATGGGGGGTTGGCTTGCGGGGGAGGGGTTTTGCTAGGTGGGGTTGCTAGGGGGGTTGCTAGGGTGGGGGTTGCTAGGGGGGTTTCTAGGGGGGAGGTGTTTTGCTAGGTGTGGTTGCTAGGGGGGGTTGCTGGGGGGGTTGCTAGGGTGCGAGGGGTTCTAAGGGGGAGGGGTTGCTTTGGGGGAGGGGTTTTGCTAGGGGGGGTTGCTCAGGAGTGAGTGGTTGCTAGGAGGGGTGGCTAGGTGGGGTTGTTAGGGGGCGAGGGGTTTTGCTAGGTGTGGTTACTAGGGGGTTTGCTATGGGAGTTTGCTAGGGGGGTGCTTGGTGGGGTGCTAGGGGGGAGGGAGAGAGTGGAGATAAAGGTTTGAGAAAGATTGGAGAGAGTGAGAGAGGGGGAGAGAGAGAGTGAGGGAGGGAGAGACACACTGAGGGGAGTTACAGTTTTGGAAAGTTTGAGAGAGTTTGGGAGAGAGAGAGAGTTTGGGACAGAGAGAGAGGGGGAGAGAGAGGGAGTGGAAGGAGATAGCCAGAAGCATACAGATTAGTCAGAAAAAGTAGCATACCAGAGGACTGGGAGAAATTCAGAGTCCAGCAGAGGAGGACAAAGGGCTTAATTAGGAAAGGGAAAATAGATTATGAGGGAAAACTGGCAAGGAACATAAAAACAGACTGCAAAAGCTTTTATAGATATGTCAAGAGAAAAAGATTAGTTAAGGCAAATGTAGGTCCCTTGCAGTCGGAAACAGGTGAATTGATCATAGGGAACAAGGAGATGGCAGACCAATTGAACAAATACTTTGGTTCCTCAAATAAGTGCCTCAAATATAGTGATTATATCTCACTCCACCCCTGCTCTGTAGCATGTTCCAGATATCACCCACTCTCAGTGTAAATCTATGTACTAAACCTCTCGTTTGTTTGTTTGTTCCTGAACTACAGCCAAAACAGTACACGATAGTGCGACAATTTTCAGCCCTCCTTACTCAGGGACATCCTTTTGGTGCTAATGGAAGAAGTTTAATTGAAATCGGTGTTATATTTTTTAAGTTATTCGCATTTTTAAGTTTAAATCTATCTCCTAGGGAGGGAGGGGGGAGGTGGGAGGGAGGTATGAAAAAAGTGGGGTTGAGAGAGAGGGGAGGGAAGGTGAGAGGTGGGGGAGAGGGTCAGCACCAATGCAGGAGAGGTTTGGGCCCAACGGGTCCACTTGATCTATTAAAACCTGAATCTTAGATATACTTTAAAATTCTTTGCTCTCAATATAAACCTGCACTCTCGTGATTTGATATCTTTGCACGCGAATAAGGTTTAGTAAATTACCCTGTATCCTGCTGCAGACTTTGACAACCTTCCCCGCTATCCGCAATTTTTGCTTCCTCCACAAACTTACTATTCACACCTCCCACATTCACATCCAAGCCATGATCATATAACATAAACAGCAAAGGTTGCAGCGCCGATCTCTGCTACACACCACCAGCCACAGACCTCCAAGCAGAAAAATCACCCTTCTACCGCTACCTTCTACCTCCAACCACCAAGCCAATTGTGGATCCATTTCACCAGCTCGCCTTGGATCCCACCTGCCTTCGCTTTCTGGACCAGCCTGACACGCGGAACATTGTCAAGTCCCTCAGTGAAGTACATATATTGGTTCACAATGAGATCAGTGTGTTAGTTGTACACACCCATCAAATCCACCCGTGAATCCGCTCTCTTTCAACAACCCCACAACCACAGGTCTCCACCCATTCTGTACAACACCTGATCATTCAACCTCTGCTTCCTTCCATGGTCCAAGCCACCCCTCCCTCTCTCTCACCCTCCACTCAAAGAAATAGGGGCAGGCCATCTGGCCCCTCATGTCTGCCCGCATTCACTATGATCATGACGACCCCACCACACACCTCCACCTCCTCTTTAACAACCTCAAATTACCACTAACCTCAATATCCTCTTGCTCTGATCTGCCTCCATATGTGAGTAGCCCCCCTCCCCCCTTCGTTTCTCCTTCACCACCGCAATCTCGCAATCCTCATCACTCTCCACCCTCCCCTTCCCCACCCACCCTCCCCACCTCACGAAATTCCTCTCCATCCCTCTCCATGGCTTAAAATGTGGAATAAAAGCAGAAATTGCTCCAAATACTCAGCTGGTCAGGCAGCATCTGCAAGGTGAAACAGACATTACATTTCAGATCTAATACTGTTGATGAATGGTGTTCAACCTGAGCCATTAACTCTGCTTTCGGTCTCTACAGAAGCTAACCGATCTTCTGGGTATTTCTTGGATCTTATGTCTTTCAGATTTTCAGCATCTGCTTTATTTTTAATTTTTCCAGTTCAATGTTCGATTGGAATGTGAGTTTGACCATAAATTGCCATGAAAACGTTGACAGCCTTCGGCAGGTCGGGCAGTGTACAGTATTTGGAAATGGAAGGCTTTATATTTCTGAAGGTACTGTGGAGCAGCGGGTCGACCCGGTGCCTCATGGGGCTGGAGACCAGGGTTCAACCCTTGCGATCATTTGGAGTCCACACTGAGAAAAACGGACACGGTAGATGTGGTTGGGGGAGGTGCAAGTGAACCTCTGCCTCACCAGAAAGGACTGGCGATGTCCCTAAGTGGAGTCTGGGAAGGACGTATAGGGATAGGTTTTGCATCTACTGGACTCCTATCTGTAGGCGAGACCAAGTGCAGACCGAGCGATCATTTCGCTGAACACATACGCCCAGTGCGTCTTGACCTATGCGATCTCCGGATTGCCAAACATTTTAATTCCCATTCCCAGGCTGACCTTTCTGTCCAGGGCCGCCTCTGTTGTCAGAGCGAGGCCCAGCACAAATTGGAGGAAGAGCATCTCATATTTCACTTGGGCAGCTTCCAACCCAGCTATGAATACTGATTTATCTAATGTCAAGTAAGCCTTGCAATTCACCTCTCTCTGTCCCCGCCCACACCATGGGCATCCTGCTAGTTTACCTGTTGATGTCCCTTAATTATCATCCATTCCACAGTCAACAATGGACCACTGTGGGCTCAACTTTTCCTTCATCATCAGTGCACGCTCAGATTGTTGTCTTCATTTTCATACCTCATGGTGACCACGAGACATTGACCACAAACACACTGACTCCAACATCTCCCCAGACTGTGCCTCGTCCAGCCCAGCCTCCTGTAACGATGACGTCCCCTTCTCTCAGTCCCTCCGTCTCCGCCGCATCAGTGCTCAAGATGAGGTCTTCTACTCCAGGCCCTCTTTCATCAGGAGACGGGGCTTCAACTCCACTGCAATTGATGGTGCCCTCACCTGTATCTGCACCACTTCCTGCACATTAGATCTTACCTCCCTCCCCTCCAGAGAGAATAAGCGTAGAGATCCCTGGTCTTCATCTTTCACCCCATCATCCCATCCCCAGGCGCTTTCCCCTACAACCCACCAGGGGGCGCTCCACCCTCTCCCTGCACCACGACCTTCACCACCATTCATGAACACAAACAGCCCTTTCATGGGAGGCAGAGATTCACTTGCATCTCCTCTAACCTCGTCTATGGCACTCGGTCCTCTCGCTGTGGTCTCCTCTACATCTAAATGCCTCTAGTTCCTCAGCAGACCGAGGAAGTTTGGCATGTCTCAAAATTCGAAGAGTTGCAAGACCGCTGTATCAGTGTGAATGAATTGGTGTTGGTGTTGATCGGACGAGGACTGTGTAGGTCTTACTGAGGACGTGTAAATGGGAACAGGGAGTGTAATCTGAAAAAAATCATTCAAGGGAGAAAAATAACGCTGAATTTTGGGAAGGGAACTACAAATAACCTGTTGGTTTTGTTGACGGCCACATCGATCTACAACAGTCCCTTCAGCCCACATCAGACTGTGCAATGCCTCTACCGTATGTGCCTCTACCACCACTCCAACAGCGCGTTCCAGGCACCCACCACCCACTGTAATAAAACATGCCCCGCACATCTCCTTGAAACTTGCCCCTCCTGTGCTAAAATCTATGTCGTCTCGTCTTTGACTTTTCCACGATGGGAAAATAGCCGTGAATCATTCCAACCCGAGAGCAACCCGGCAGGGGGCAGCCGAGAACGAAGGGGGTCCCGGCGCGGGGGCGCCTGCTGCCTCGTGCGGCGGGACCTGGTTCGCCGCTGCGGGGAAATATAGACTGTTCCATGAACTCCACGCAACTTTGTCGGCGCCAGAAACGTGGCCACTCTTTTTGTACCGCCCGGGTGAGGTCTGTATTTTACCGGATTGCATGCAAAAGCAAAGCATTTCACCGTCCCGAGGTAACTGTGACAATAGAGTATAATTGAATCATTGAGTTGAATTCAAGTTTGCACATGAGACTGTTAAATAAAATTATAGTGTGTAGGAAGGAACTGCCGATGCTGGTTTACACAAAATGCTGGAGGAACTCAGCGGGACAGGCAGCATCTCTGGAGAGAAGGAATGGGTGACATTTCGGATCGAGACCCTTCTTCATTACAGGAAAATAACTGCAGATGCTGGTACTAATCGAAGGTATCACAAAATGAGTTATTCCAGCATTTTGTGATACCTTCTTCATTACAGTGTTTGCAGGAGAAGTAATGTTATCGTGCAGCCTAATATAATGAACCGTGGCGACTCTCTCTCTACCGCCCAGGTGAGGTCTGTATTTTACCGGATTGCATGCAAAAGCAAAGCATTTCACCGTCCCGAGGTACATGTGACAATAGAGTATAATTGAATCATTGAGTTGAATTCAAGTTTGCACATGAGACTGTTAAATACAATAACAGTGTTTGGTGTAGAAGTAATGTTATTGTGCAGCCTAATATAATGAAAAATTCACGATGGGAAACACTGATGTGTTGAGTTTAAGGGAATGAAATTTACCCGCAGCTGATTGCAAATGACATCCACTTTGTGGTCAGGGCTGTGATTGACGGGGCTGAGCTCCGCCTCCCCTCAGCCGTGCCCCGCCCCTTTCATTGACCGCGGGTTCAGCAGCAGCCGCGCCGGCGGCTCCACAGCTCCGGGTCCCCCCGGGTCCTAATGCCCGCCGCCACGTAATCGTCCAGCCTCACTTACCCCCTCTGTCCCAAATACTCAGCAGGTCAGGCCGCATTTGCAAGGTGAAACAGACCTGACATTTCAGATGTAATACTGATGATGAATGGTGTTTCCATTTGAATTTTTAGCATCTGCGTGTTTTTTTTTTGTTTTTCCAGTTGATTGGGTGATTGGAATGTGAGTCTGACCATAAACAGCCAACAAAAAAACAGAAAAGGTTGTCGGCATTCAGCAGGTTGGGCAGTGTCTGGAAAGGGAAGGGTTAATATTTCTGAGGTGCTGTGGAGTTGCAGGTAGAGCATTTGCCTCATAGGGCCAGAGACCAGAGTTCAAACATGACCTCTGTTGCAGTCTGTTCGGAGTTTGCACGTTTTCCCGGTGACCACGTGGGTTTCCTGCAGGTTAGAAGGATGAGAGGGGATCTTATCGAAACGTATAAGATTATTAAGGGGTTGGACACGTTAGAGGCAGGAAACATGTTCCCAATGTTGGGGGAGTCCAGAACAAGGGGCCACAGTTTAAGAATAAGGGGTAGGCCATTTAGTACTGAGATGAGGAAAAACTTTTTCAGTCAGAGTTGTGAATCTGTGGAATTCTCTGCCTCAGAAGGCAGTGGAGGCCAATTCTCTGAATGCATTCAAGAGAGAGCTAGATAGAGCTCTTAAGGATAGCGGAGTCAGGGGGTATGGGGAGAAGGCAGGAACGGGGTACTGATTGAGAATGATCAGCCATGATCACATTGAATGGCAGTGCGTACAGGCTCGAAGGGCCGAATGGTCTTCACCTGCGTCTATTGTCTATTGCTCCGGGTTTCTCCCACCTCCAAAAGACATGCGGGTTTGTTGGTTAATTGCCCTTAGTGTGCAGGGAGTGTTGCGACATTTAGCACAGTGGCATCTGCTTATAATGTGCATTAGAAAAGTGGTCTGTGGCTCCGATTGAGCCACGACAAGACTACTGCAATGTTCTTTCTGTATTCTGTGCCAAATCATGCCGTGGAACTTGTGGGTGTGTTTATTGAAAATATAATTACGTACAAAATGGTAAAGCTACAGAACGCGAGTGAGCGCGGAAATAAAACCAGGGGGAATGTAAATGTGGGAAGAGAGAAATAAACAGCAAGTGAAATCATAGCTGTCGATCCGTTCATTTCAACGCGTTAACCGCGTCCGTCAAAGCAACAGAAATACTTTGTGTAATTCTGTGTCTTGTTGCTTTTATTTTCGTCTGGCTTTATGATAATTCGCATATCACTGTACCTTAATTGGTACACGTGACAATAAAAGACCTTTGAAGCCTATATCTAAAACTTACTAAAGCTTACTTGGAGAATTTAACGCTTTTAAACGAGCTCTTGTTCAGACCTTATCTTTTTTCCTGATTATCGTGTAATGAGGATTTGTGATGCCATCTGCCAGCCTGATTCTCTCCTCACTTACACCTCAATCATCCCCTCTAACATCTTCAGACTTTAAACTCAAAGCTTGTCACCGACAGATTGCCGAAGATAGACACAAAATCTGGAGTAGCTCAGCGGGACAGGCAGCATCTCGGGAGAGAAGGAATGGGTGACGTTTCGGGTCGAGACCCTTTTTCAGACTCAATCTTCGGTTTAAACCAGCATCTGCAGTTCCTTCCAACGCACGGGTCGATTCTGACCGTTTGAAAAAGGATCTTGACCTGAAACGTCACCCATTCCTTCTCTCCAGAGATGCTGTTTGTGCCGCTGAGTTACTCCAGCATTTTGTGTCTGTCTTCGGTTTAAACCAGCATCTGCAGTTCCTTCCTACACATACCGCTGATTACTGTTCACTTCAGCTTTGATGGCAACCGGTATTATGGAAGCAAGTCCCCATGGCGCTGATGGCGGCGGCAACCCGAGACCCGCTGTTGCCGCGGCTCCTCAACCCCCTCCTCCACCCTCTCCCCCTCATCCCCCTCCCTCTCCGCCGGGCCTGCAGCGGCGGCACCGACCCGACCCCGCCCGGCAGCGGCTCCACAAGGAGCGGCGGCTGCGGAGAGAGGCGGCCATGGAAGCCCGGAGTGGAGGAGAGAGAAATGGAGGGGTGAGGGAGAGGAGCAGAGAGAAATGGATGGTTGAGGGAGAGGAGGAGAGAGAAATGGAGGGGTGAGGGAGAGGAGGAGAGAGAAATGGAGGGGTGAATGAGAGGAGGTGAGGGGAATGGAGAAGTGAGGGGAAGGAGGAGAGAGAAATGGAGGGGTGAGGGAGAGGAGGAGAGATAAATGGAGGGGTGAGGAGGAGAGGAAGAGGCGAGGGAGAGGAGGGGTGAGGGGAAGGAGAGGGATGAGAGAGAGGTGGAGAGGGGCGGGAGGAGGACTGGTGAAGGAGAGGAAGGGGGGTGAGGAGGAGGAGAGGTGAAGGAGAGGAAGGGGGTGAGGAGGAGGTGCAGGGAGAGGGAGAGAATGAGAGGGAGTGGAGGAGGGTGAGTAGAGGAGGAGAGGGAGAGGAGGAGAGGGCGAGTAGGAGGATGAGGGAGAGGAGCAGAGGGAGAGGGAGGAGGAGCAAGAGGATGAGGGGTGATTCGGAGGTATCCTCTTTCTTCAGGAAACGGGGCTTCAACTCCACTCCACGTTGTTGTCCAGCCTCACTTACCCCCTCTGGCAGCTTGTTCCAGACACCCACGACCTTCTGTGTAAAAATATTTTCATCAGGTTCCGATTAAATCTTGCACCTCTCACCACAAACCTATGTCCTCTAGTTCTCGATTCCACTGCTCCGGATAACAGACTGTGCATTCACCCTGTCTATTCACCTCTTGATCTTATGCACTTCAGCCTCCTGCGCTCCAATTAATAAATCCTTCCCTGCCCAACCTCTCCCTTGCAGCAGATTGACATTCATTCCTCTAGACGGCGGCGTGCGCAGTGGACATGCGTTTTGAACCAGGAAGTGGCAGATTCAAGATGGCTTCGAAAGACAGGTTCGAGAGTTTAACCGAGGAGATAGTTTGTCCCATCTGCCTGGATTTCTTCACCGATCCGGTTATACTGGAGTGCGGGCACAACTTCTGCCGCTCCTGTATCACACAGAGTTGGGACAGGGAGGGGAGAAACTCCTGCCCGGAATGTAGAGAGGTGTTTACAGACCGCACCCTCAGGGTTAGTCGGGCCTTGGCGAGACTGGCTGAGAAAGCTCGAACACTGAGCCTGAATCAGGAAAAAATTCCAGAGAAGGAAATTAAACTTCACTGCGAGAAACATCAGGAAGAAGTGAAGCTGTTTTGTGAAACTGACAAGAAGCTGATCTGCCTGGTTTGTCGAGATGCGCGGGAACACAGAGATCACCGCTTCATGCCGGTAGATGAAGCTGTTGAAGTCTTTAAGGTAAAAGCAAACCGATTTTAATCACATCATTTTAATTCCATTTTTACTGTTCAACAGTTTAATTTTCTGATTCCCAAACACAATTCCAGGATCAGGTGAAATCTTCCATCCAGTCTCTCACAAAATATAAATCTGAGATCCAGCAAATGGAGCAGCAACAGAAAGAGAAGATTTCTGGAGTTCTGGTGAGGCTTTTAAGTTTCGATTTCGTGATCTTGTGCAGGTTGGATCCCTGTGACGCGTGTAATAACAGAGCAGCGCAGTGACACAAATAGTGCTGCTGTCTCCTAGTTCTGGTGAGCGGGTTCGATCATGACCTCGGGCGCTGCCCGTGTGGTTCACGCCTTCTTCCTGTGACCGCGGCAGATTCTGTCGTGTTCAAAAATGAAGCAGATGACATGGAGAATTCTTCAAGAAGTTAAAAGCCTTTATTTGCAAACAACGGCTGGAACAATCAGGATGTCAACCATCTGACTGCCCACTTAGTACACCGGGCAGCCTATTTTTATAGGATTATTCTAAACCTTATCTTCTTTACATTACCTCATACCCACACTCCTTTCTTCAGTCCTTCATTTCTTTGTAGTACCCGTTTGTCCCGCCACCATTAAATCCCATTTCGTAATATATCCTTATCTCAATGCTCACATCCCTTCATACTTTGCCTCCCTTATTTCCTGCTAGTCCATCCCTCACGTCCATCCATCACCCCAAAGCCTATGTCTTTCCTTATCTCTTCTCTTGCCACCATTAAATCCTACTCATTGATGAATGTCCGCATCTCTTCACATTCTGCCACCCTTATCATCTAGGCTAAAGCAAAGGTAAAGGCTAAAGAAAAGGAGTGTTATGTTACCGACACGTGTCAAGGGTAAGGAATGTCTAGAGCGCCTTAATTAGTTACAGAGAGGCGCCTAATGCCTAAGTAGTTACAAACCTTAAACAACAATGTATAAAATAATACCGTAACAATGTCTAATGTATAAAATAATATCATGTATAAAATAATATCGTATTATCTCCAATATTCCCCCCTTTGAGACCTACACGGTCTCACAGAAAAAGAAAACCAAAAACCGCACATGTTGTTAACTCAAATCATAAATCCACTCTCAACCATTAGCCCCCCAACTTAGGATTGTATAAAGGATGTGCAGTTTGTCAGTGTTCTTCTTCCAACATGCTAACATCCTGGGTCACTCGGCCAAAAACCTGCCCCCATATGTCTAGGGTAGGAAAAAAGACCCAGCTTCCCTTACAACGACGTTCTTAGTAATCCTCCAGAGTAAATTGCTCAACAGTATAGTATTCTATCGGAGGGATCTGTTTCTCTTGGAGGTGAAATTTGCCCGTATCCTGGAGCAACGGCAGCTGATTCGCAGTAGCTTTCACTCTTCTCCTGTATTTTCGTTCTCTTGCCCGTTTACCTCGAGGTCATTCACAGGTTGGTTGTGCCTGTGGGACAGTCCTTGTAGAATGATTGAGATGGTACCATGTAGACCGGCCCTCTACCTGAACAGCAGTCGGTGAGGCCTTAGCTACTGTGAACGGTCCTTCCCTTCTTGGCTCATTCCACCTTCGTCGAAAGGCTCGCACATAGGCCTGATCTCCGGGTTTAATAGGTCCTTCTCCCTGGTCCGCCTCTGGCTCCTTTTGCTTTTCCTGTGTGTAAATAGACTTGTGTATCATAGTTAATTGTTGCATGTATTGTTTAAGTTCTACCCCTAATTGTTCCAAACTTGGTCCCTTGTAAGGACCCCTCCATTTGGGCATCGGCATGGGTCTGCCAGTGAGCATCTCATGTGGTGTTAAATGAGTTATTCGATTAGTTTGCACGCGACAGCTCATTAATGCCAATGGCAGGGCATCAATCCAATTTAACTTTGTAGTTGCGCAAATCTTGTTCAATTTAGCCTTCAATGTTCCATTAACTCTTTCTACCATGCCCTGAGATTGAGGGTGGTATACACACCCAAATCTTTGTTTCACTCTCAGGGTTTGCAGTACCAACTTAACTGTTTTTTGAATAAAAGCCGCTCCATTGTCGGAACTGATTTCGGTTGGTATGCCGAATCGTGGGATGACCTCGTTAGTCAGAAACTTGACTAAAGTTCCTGCACCTAAATCCTTAGATGGTACTGCCCCCACCCATCTGCTAAATCTATCAATTACTACCAGCATATACCTTTTCCCTCTTACTTTTTTCAGCATGTCCACATAGTCAATAACCAGGTGCCTAAATGGTCCTTCGGGCACAGGTATATGTCCTATAGGTGTTGTTATTCCCTTTCTAACATTGTTTTGAGCACATATCTCACATTGTGACAGAATGTAATCCACTGAAGCCTGTAGATAGGGTGACCAAAACCCATCTCTCTTTATCTTCCTTAACACTTCCCCCCTTCCACAGTGGTCTAGCCCATGCGCTTCTGAGATGAGAATGGTCAGCAGAGGTGTAGGTGCTACCAGCAAACCTTCCTCCATAGTCCACAGGCCCTCTGCATTCTGTTTGGCTCCCCTCTGTCTCCACATTGTTTGTCCAGCTAAAGTAGCCCTACCTTGCATTGCAATTATATCCTCCTGTGTGGGTTGCAGGTTCAAATTTACCTGCGGGGCAATAATGGCTGATTGGCATCCAGACGCTTTTCTGGCTGCTTCGTCTGCGGCAGGATTGCCCTTTGTGATCATGTCGTTTCCCTTTTTATGTGCCTGGCATTTAACGATAGCTAGTGCCTTAGGTTTAGTCAGTGCCCTTATTAGGTCTGAAATTTGCTGAAAATGCTGTATGGGGTCCCCATTGCTTTTCTTGAAGCCTCGCTGCTTCCATACTGCCCCAAACAGGTGACAGACCCCATGGGCATATGCTGAATCTGTGTAAATGTCAGCTTTCTCACCCTCCATCATTTCACACGCTGTTGTTAAGGCCTTAATCTCTGCTAACTGGGCTGAACAAGGTTGTGGGCAAGCTTCTAATCTGATTGTTTGAAAACCTGATTGGTCCAGCTGCACTACTGCAAATCCTGCATGATTGCCATCATAATCCTTATAGCATGAACCATCCACAAACAAAACTTTCTTGTCCTCATCATTCAATGGTTCTGATTGTAAGTTCGTCCTTAATTTAGAAAAAAACATCGTTTCCCCAACGCAATCATGGGGCTCCCCCTCATAGTCAAGCGGAACATAATCAGCTATGTTACTTGTAATGTCTGGGAATGTCAAGAGCATTTGAAATGCTATTATTCTGGCCGGTGTTAATACAAACTTCCCCTTCTCCAACAGCTCTACTACTTTATGGTGTGTATATATAGTTACAGGATAGCCCATGGTTATAGATGAGACTTTGTTGTACGCATAGTGCAACGCAGCCAGTCCCTGATAGCAGGGTGGGTAACCCTGCGCCACCTCATCCAATTTTGTACTGTAGTATGTCACAGGCTGCTTAGCTTTACCTATGCCTATTTCCTGCATCAGTACTGCTGCAGCGTAGCCCTCCTGCCTGTTGGAACCATACAAGTGAAACATTCTCTCATAATTTGGAAGGGCTGGGGCTGACTGTAACTCTCGCTTAATGGTGTTAAAAGCTGTCTCCGCCTCCTCATTCTATTGTAAAACATTTCTCAAATTTGTGTGTCCTGCTTCCTTCAGTATTTTTCTCAATGGCATCACAATTTCAGCATATTCTCCAATCCAGTCTGAGCTATATCCAGACATTCCCAAAAATGTCATCATTTGCTTTACTGTCCGAGGCTTGGGAGCTTTAATTATTGCCTCAATTTGATCTGGTGCTGTAGCCTTTACTCCCTTGGAGATCAATCGTCCTAAATATTCTACCTGTTGCTTACAAAACTGCAACTTCTTCCTGGACACTTTATGGCCTCCGTATGCCAGCCTTTCTAAAAGAGTCAGGGTGTCTTGCTCACATTGCTCCTCACTTTCAGAGCAGACCAACAAATCATCCACATATTGTATTAACGTACTATGTAGGGATATACCTTCCAAATCTGCCTTCAGTACCTGATTGAAAACATGAGGCGAGTGTTTAAATCCCTGTGGCATCCTAGTATAAGTATATTGAATGCCCCTGTAAGTAAACGCAAACAAAAACTGGCATCTTTCCGCTAACGGCACGCTAAAGAATGTTGAGCAGAGATCAATCACTGAAAAGTACGCTGCCTCCGGTGGAATGTTAGTCAGCAGTGTGTGTGGGTTTGGAACCACTGCTGGCCAATCTCTCACTACCTCATTGACTGCTCGTAGATCATGTACTAATCTCCACCTTGTCTTGTCTGCTTTTAAAACTGGCAACAGCGGGGTGTTACAAGGACTTTTTGTCTTGACGAGTACTCCCGCTTCTAACAGACCCTGTATAGTTATTGCTATGCCTTCCTCTGCTTCTGGCTTTAAGGGGTATTGTGGTTTCCTTGGCAAAATTGCCCCCTGCTTTAGTTCTATTTCTACCGGGTTTGCGGATTTCACTTTTCCAACACCTGTATCATGTTGTGACCACAGGCCATGTAGCAGCCTGTTTAACATGTCTTCCTTTGTCTGACCTTCTCCCTTCTGTAATAAAAATAGATGTTGCTGGGGACTAATTTCAACCTCTTTTGTCGTTCCCACCATATCTATGCTCACCACTATCTTGACATAATTATCGTCCTCAGAGTTCCATACCTTCGGTGTAATTTTTTTCCAGTTAACAATAGTGTTTACTTGCTTCATCATGAGCCCCAAGTCCCTGGACTGATGTCCCTTATTTACTAGTAATGTCACATGAGGTGCAGCTCCTGGCACCCTATACCACTTGTCAAAAAAGGTGTTCCATTTAATTTGCAAGGCTGCCCCTTATTTTCCAATTGTTATGGCTTCTGCCCTTAGGTGCTGCTGGCCGCATGCTCCCAGGTGCCACAACCTCTCCTGCTCTATGTCCTGGGTCTCGTCAAACCGTACCGTACAATGTAACTCAGTCTTGGGTGGGGTTGCTTCAGGTAATAGGTTCATTACTCCCTCTTTCCATCTGTTCCACGTATTCCAAATTTGATCTTCTATATTTCCTACCCAAAATACATTAACTTTTCTAGCTTCCCCCATAAACAGCTGGGTATTCAATTTCTCCACGTTCAGACCATCTTTGGTACATTCTACCTAGCAGATTAATGGGGGTTCCTTTGGACACCAATACTATTTCTCTATTACTCATTTTTAAACTTACAGGGGTTGTGCATCGTGTTAACTGTGTTTTTCCCGAGAACCCTACAGTTTTAACAAATTTTCCTGACATGGGAAGGTGGGAGGCATACTGCGGCTGCACACAAGTATATGTAGCTCCAGTATCTAGCATCATAGGTGTTAACCGCCCTCCCAAAATTACCTGAACCATGGGTTCCTCTTCTGCCTGTCGCGTTATCATTGGGTAAAGTCCCTTCCCATCCGGGTCATCTGGGCACCCCTAATATCTAGCATAGGGGTTCACGAGTCCAGTCGGGCCTCCGACCGAGCCCGCTATGGCTTGCCCTGGGTTAAAACCCTGCTCATCCCCTGTGGGTCCCTGTTGGTACGGGCCGGGCCACGGTCGGTGTGGGCAGTTCCTCCTCAGGTGCCCTACCTGATTACATCCCCAACATATTCTATCAACTACCTGTCTGCCTACTGGCCTTCCTCTTCCCCTTCCTTGTGCTCCCCCTTGAGGGCCCCAATCCTGTCGGGGCTGATTCCCTGATCTGATTTGCCCCTGATAGGACATTTGAGGAGAAGCTCCCCCAAAGACATTTATTATTGGCATGGGATTATCCAGCCCCCGTCTGGCTCTACCATCGGGCTCACTGTGCATCAGTGTATCGTTCACTTCTGCTGTTTCAGCCAGGTCTGCTGTTACTGCCAGCATTTTCTTTCCTTTTTCACGCTCTTTCTTTTTTAGTTCTTCTAGTTGCATTTGCATCAACTTTCTCTGCACCTCTTCTTGTTGGTTCTCCATTTTTTGTCGTCTGCATGAACCAGGTGGTCCCTGAACTGGGAGTGGGATATGGTTGACAATTCCACCACTTCCTCCAGTCTGGACTTCACTTGAGGAGACATGGCGTCCACTATAGCAGTCCGAAACAAAGCGGTCATCAACTCTTTACCGTCTATTTTTTGTTCGGTTTCGAGTCTCTACTTATTCATTTGATCCTCCAGATAAGCCGCTGGGTTCTCCGTGTCCCCCAGCGGGTCTCCTTTCAATATCTTTAGGTCCACCTTGAGCGGGTAACAGTCTCTGAGGGCCTGCCATACCCTCTGCCTGACTTGATCAAATGGCGTGCCATCAATCATCGGGTTATTTGCGTTTTTTATCCCAGCCATTTCAAACAGCTCTGCTAATTTCATGGTTCCCATTACCTTCACCAGTAGTGCCTCAAATCTCCCATAGCCATTAACCGTCCCATAGTTTCCTCCTCAAATGCCCTAATCCATTTTCCTGCCCCGTTATATATGTTGGGCAAGGTGTTTTTCAGCCCTTCTAGGTCTCGGGTCGCCCAAGGGATATACTGGGTTTGTCCTGCCTTATCAAAAGTAACGGCATCATTCCACCCCTCAGCTCCTGTGTCCCGCTTGCCATCCCCTGTTGTGGTTCTACCTGTATGCTTTCCCACCTCATTCCTTCCTGGGCGTACACCTGGCTTTCCTTTCTTTCTCTTTCTATAGTTTTTTCAACTCCCTCATCTCTATCTCTAAGCGCTTCATGGATGCTTTTATTTCCCTTCTACACTCCCTTGTTTTTTCCCCATCACTTTCTAATTCTGCTTCACTCTCACAGTTTTGCCCTCTCTCTGATGCCTGTTGATTACTCGCCTGTGTTTCTGCGTTGTTGTCTCCCTCATACTCCTCATTTGCTGCCTGGCGGATCTCACAAATCTTTCTGTCCCTGAGGTCCTGCAGTCTTCTGATGTCTGCTTCTAGTTCCCGTGCTTCTGGCTTCATCCTTTCCTTTTCTCGCTGCCCCCTTCTTTGTCTATACTCCTTTATGTCTTGCCCATTCCTCCAAACTTCGACTTCTCCCTCTATCTCCACTATCCCTTTCATCAAAGGGCACTGCTTTATTCCTTCCAGGCCGGAATAGGGAGGGGGATACCCAGGGTCCCTTAGGCTGGGGTACAGAGTTGATTTTTTCTCCTGAAGCTCCTGACTTTCATGCTGTTTTTCGTGTTTTTCACCTGTGTTTGGGGTGGTATTCTTTTCCTGGTATGCTTTCCTCAGCCTTTCTCCTTCTATTCTAAACAATTTAAGCACGTCTAGTTCTTTTTCCTTTTTCGTTACTCGGATTTCTGATTTATCCTTAAGTTTATAGTTCTTGATTAACACTTCCATTTCATCACACATGTTTATATCAAACGTGCCTTCCTTGGGCCATTTCGTGACTAATTTTCCCGTCCTTTTTTCCCATTTTTCAGTGTTTTTTAATATCCTCTTTGGATACGGGGAATTTCTTACTTAGTATTGCAACTGCAGTTATTTTATTCATTGTACTTGTCTTATTTTAGTGCACTTGGTCAGTCAGTTTAAATGCAGTCCTTGTTCTCACTCCGTTCCGTCGCTATAGTCACTATGCTACCTACTACGCTATTTCTATTTTCTACAGTTCTACTATATTCCTTTAATATTTTGCAATTTTATTATTTTTATGTTATCCAATTATTCCAATTCTTGATCTGCCCGTACAAACCCCTCCTCACTTAGGGCGGTATCCACAGACCCTCTGATCCTGCCCGTACAGACCCCTAACTAACCAGAGTAATCCCCGGTTAACTAGAGTGGTATCCACAGGACGTTTTATCCTGCCAGTACAGACCCCCAGCTGACCAGAGTGACCCCCGGTTAACTAGAGCGGTATCCACAGGATGCTTTATCCTGCCCGTACAGACCCCTAGCTGACCAGAGTGACCCCCGGTTAACTAGAGCGGTATCCACAAGACGCTTTATCCTCCCCGTACAGACCCCTAGCTGACCAGAGTGACCCCCGGTTAACTAGAGCGGTATCCACAGGACGCCCCGTCTATTCAGTCCCCTATCCTCTTAGGGCGGTATCCACGAGGTCTTTTTGACATCACAAATCCACTTTCTTAACTTATCTATTTTCTACTTACCCCACTGCGCAGCCTTCTTGAGCAATCCTCCGGGTCTCTTTTTAGAATATTTTAGCCAGATTCTTTGGATCGGAGAGGCCCTTTTAACCGCCTAGATGGTTCTGTGTCACCAGCGGCCCCCCGTTTCAACAGGTTAAAAATCCAAATGAAGCGTAAAACCGCCTACCTTTTAGTGGGTGACCACCCTTGTCCTGTTGTTCCGGAGAGCCCCCATGGGGCTAGGAAGCGCCCTTGGCTGGTCGTCCTTTATCGAACGGGCCTCTTTCCGATCCTGCCGACTACGCCAATTTTGTCGTGGTTACCGGTGTTCAAAAATGAAGCAGATGACACGGAGAATTCTTCAAGAAGTTAGAAGCCTTTATTTGCAAACAACGGCTGGAACAATCAGGATGTCAACCATCTGACTGCCCACTTAGTACACCGGGCAGCCTATTTTTATAGGATTATTCTAAACCTTATCTTCTTTACATTACCTCATACCCACACTCCTTTCTTCAGTCATTCATTACTTTGTAGTCACCCATCTGTCCCGCCACCATTAAATCCCATTTAGTAATATATCCTTATCTCAATGCTCACATCCCTTCATACTTCGCCTCCCTTATTTCCTGCTAGTCCATCCCTCATGTCCATCCATCACCCCAAGGCCTATGTCTTTCCTTATCTCTTCTCTTGCCACCTTTAATCCTACTCATTGATGAATGTCCGCATCTCTTCACATTCTGCCACCCTTATCGTCTTGGCTAAAGCAAAGGTAAAGGCTAAAGAAAAGGAGTGTTATGTTACCGACACATGTCAAGGGTAAGGAATGTCTAGAGCGCCTTAATTAGTTACAGAGAGGCGCCTAATGCCTAAGTAGTTACAAACCTTAAACAACAATGTATAAAATAATACCGTAACAATGTCTAATGTATAAAATAATATCATGTATAAAATAATATCGTATTATCTCCCATAATTCCTTCCACGTCCAAACGACACGCCGGTTGGAGAGTCAATCGGCGATTGTAAATCATCCCTGCGAAAGTAGGTGGTGGGCAAATCAATGGGAATTAAAGGGGACGTGAAAGGGAATGGGCGGCAGGGAATTGGATGAGGGGAATGGGATTGATGGGATAATGACATTTCCGAAGCATTTGTACAAGCTATTGAATTCTCGTGATAATCAGCTATCTATTCAATGGAAGTAAATGGGATTGGTGAGGATCTGTACAGTGGCCAGTATGGATATAGTTGGCAGAATGGTCTATTCCTGCGCCCTATGACCAGATATTGATTGGCCAAATAATATTTTCCATACCGTGAGGAAACACAATACAGTGACATATTGATCTTCACCTTTCATTTCACAGGAACAGTCACACAACCTTCAGTCACAGATCACATCCCAGTTTGTTGAACTGCACCAGATTCTCACTGAGAAAGAGCAGCGTGTACTGACAGATATCCAGGAGGAAGAGAAGAAGATTCTGAATACAATGGAGAAACATCTCCAAGTGATTCAAGAGAATTTAAATTCCATTGAGAACGAAGTCAAAAGCTTACAGGAACAGCTGGATCTAAAAGACAACGTGTCATTTTTGAAGGTGAGGGGTTTTGGTGAGGTAAAAGTGCACGGTGGGTGACATTTGTGAAATAAACGCCACATTTACCAGTGATTCAGAACTGGCCCAATGTTCCCCGTGTCCCAGCAATGTGCTGCTGTTGTTCCAAAACTAAAGGGCTTCCCTCATAATGTATGGGAGCTCAGCACTGCCTGCAAACTCCTTGGGAAAGAGCTGCTGTGATCTTACCAATGAGAGTTGGGAAAGGGGAATTATCAGATGCTTGTAGCAATCTATGTGAAGTTCCCACTGTCCTGACGAGAAAAGTCCATCTCAGTTAATTGCGATTTGTGTTTTATTTCTTGCAGGAGGAAGCTGGTCGCAAGATGAGGTAGGACATCGTCTGGACTGAATGTTCTTGTAGAACAGCTCAAAAACATGCTGATGCTCAATTTATAACCTGTCGTTAAATATTTGCAGGGTTCATGATGAAGCCAAATCACTGTCAGTTGCAGATGGTGCCTTGCCGATGGAAAGGTTCGATAACCCTTTTTTGCTCAACACCGTGTTTAGAGAAACAACTGACGTCATCAAGCAAGGTAAATCTTAATCCCTTTCCATTGTTGTTGTTTGATATCTTTACGTCATACGTGGATGCAAAGGTTGATGTAATGATTGGATTGAAGGGAAATCAGATTAATCTAAGCTGGGAAGCATCACAGTCAGAGAGCAAAGCAGCACAGAAACAGGCCCTTTCACTGCACACGCCCATGCTGACCAAGTTGCCCAATCAAGCTCGCCCCACTTGCCTGCGTCTGCCCCATATCCTTCCAAGTCGTTCCAATCCACCTACCTGCCCAAGTGTCTCTCAAATATCGTAATTGTACCTGCCTTGAACACTTCCTCTGGCAGCTCACTCCATATAGGAACGACCTACTGCTGGAAAAAGCTGCTCTTCAAGTTTCTCCAAGTTAGTGTTTCCCCTCTCACCTGAAACCGATGTCCTCCAGTATTAGATTGGAAAAATACTGTGGGTATTCACCTTATCTGTGCACCTTATATAGATCTTATCCACGCCTATAGTCAGCCTGAAAGGCTCCAAAGACAAACGTCCCCACCTGCGCAAACTCTCCTGATAAACAAACCTTCCAGACCCGATAGAGTCCTCGTAAATCTTCTTGCACCCTCTCCAGTTTGCCAACAACCTCATTGTCTCAACGCTGTCTTTAATATCCTGACTTTTGAAAGAATGAGCAACAAACACATTCTTCACCTCCCTGCCTGTCACCGTTGCATCTTCCATGGCACTGTGTACCTGCACCCCGACATCTCTCCGTTCTATAAAGCTCCCCGTTTACTGTGTATGTCCTGCCCTGGTTTGTCTCAACAAAGTGCATCGCCTCACCTTCACATGAATAAATCCCACCTGCCGTTCCTGAGCCCATTGGCCCAGTTCACAGGGATCCCATTTACTCTCAGGTAACATTCTTCACTCTCCACAATGTCACCAATTTTAGTTCCATCTGCAAACTGACTAACCTTGCAACCTACATACACACCCAATCGTGTATATAAATAAGGAACAAGAGTGGACTCTGTCTCCAGTCTGAAAAACAACCCTCTACCAACATCCTCTGTTTGCGACCTTCAGGTAATGTTGTGTTCCATCCGCTAGTTCACCCCGGATTAGCACAGAGATAAGGAGACATTACTGCACGCAGAGACTGGGGAACGACCCTGCACCGGTGGCTGTGGAGACTCAGTCATTCAGTGCTCTTGGAAGCTGAGAGCCATGGTTGTACATTACAGAGTCTGGCCCTTCGGCCCATCGTGTCCATGACCATCTTTACCCCAGCTATACTAATCGATTTGCCCACATTCCATCGGCATTCTTCTGCACCTCACTTATTTAAGTACCTCCAATATATTGATGATATCTCACTCCGCCACCCCCTCTAGCATGTTCCCGATATCACCCACTCTCAGAGTAAATCTATGTACTAAACCTCTCGTTTGTTTGTTTGTTTGTTTGTTCCTAAACTACAGCGAAAGTGGTACACGATAGCATGACAATTTTAAGCCAACCTTACTCACCGTCATCCCTTTGGTGCTAATGGAAGAAGTTTCATTGAAATCGGTGTTATATTTTTAAAGTTATTCACATTTTAAAGTTTAAATCTATCTCCTAGGGAGGTGGGGTAGAGGGAGAGGGGGAGGGGGGTGAGGGAGGGAGGGAGGAAGGAGGGGAGGAGGGGGAGAAGTGGGGAAGAGAGGGTGCTGCAGCAATGCAGGAGAGGTTTGGGCCCAACGTGTCCACTTGGTCTAGTAAAACCTAAATTTCAGATATACTTTAAAATTCTTTGCTCTCAATATAAACCTACACTCTCGTGATTTGATATCACTGCATGCGAATATGGTTTGGATAATTACCCTGCATCCTTCTGCAGACTTTGACAACCTTCCCCACTATCCACAATTTTTGCTTCCTCCCCAAACTTACTAATCACACCTCCCACATTCACATCCAAGCCATGATCATATAACATAAACAGCAAAGGTTGCAGCACCGATCTCTGCTACACACCACCAGCCACAGACCTCCAAGCAGAAAAATCATCCTTCTACCGCTACTTTCTACCTCCAACCACCAAGCCACTTGTTGATCCATTTCACAAGCTCGCCTTGGATCCCACCTGCATTCGCTTTCTGGACCAGCCTTGCACGCGGAACATTGTCAAGTCCCTCAGTGAAGTTCATATATTGGTTCACAATGAGATCAGTGTGTTAGTTGTACACACCCATCAAATCCACCCGTGAATCCGCTCTCTTTCAACGACCCCACAACCACAAGTCTCCACCCATTCTGTTCTGTCCACACCCGATCATTCAACCTCTGCTTCCTTCCATGGTCCAAGTCACCCCTCCCTCTCTCTCTCACCCTCCACTCAAAGAAACAGGGGCAGGTCATCTGGCCCCTCGTGTCTGCCCCCTTTCACTGTGATCATGACGACCCCACCACGCACCTCTACCTCCTCTTTAACAACCTCAAATTACCGCTAACCTCAATATCCTCTTGCTCCGATCTGCCTCCATATGTGAGTAGCCTCCTTCACCACCGCAATCTCCCAATCCTCCTCACTCTCTGCATTCGTCCTCCCCGTCCACCCTCCCCCACCTCACGAAATTCCCCTCTCCATCCCTGGATAAAAAACTCCGGGGGAGATGTCTGTTGTCCACCCGATGTGGTTGTGGGTGAAACCCCGGGCAGGGTTTCAGTTGTCCGCCCGCCTGTGCCTGAGGCCGAGCGGCCTCTCCCCCGGTCCCGGGGCCGCGCTGCCCGAGTCTCCCCCCGACCCCCGGGGACTCTCTGATTCTCTGCTTCTCCCCCCAGTCTCCGTCACCCTGGATGTGGAAACAGCGCATGCGCGGCTCGAGGTGTCTGAGGATCGGAAGAGGGTGAGATGGACCGGGACCCGGAGGAGTCGCCCTGACACCGGGAAGAGGTTTACATACTGGGAGTGTGTGCTGGGATCGGAGGGATTCACATCGGGGAGACATTACTGGGAGGTGGAGGTGGCGGGGAGTTGGGGCTGGAGTCTGGGAGTCGCCGCAGAGTCTGTGGAGAGGGAGGGACCGGTCACACTGACCCCGGAGACTGGAGTCTGGAGGATCAGGCGGGGGGGTAACAAGTTTGATGCAGTCACCTCCCCTCCATCCCGTCTCCCCGCCCGTCCCATCCCCGGGAGGGTGGGAGTTTATCTCAGTTACGAGTCCGGGACAGTTTCATTTTACGACGCGGACACCAAGTCCCATCTCCACACCTTCACTGGGAATAAATTCACGGAGAAACTTTATCCTTTCTTCATGCCTTGGGATGATGACCAGTGGCTGAGAATCTGCTCCGGTTCCGCTCCGGGTGTGTAAAAGGGTCGGGTCCCGGGACCGGCGTCAGGAGCGGGGCTCAGGGGCTGTGGGGCAGAAACCCGGTGGACAACAGGTCGGCGCTGAACGGCTCCCATTTAATCCCCAAATTCCGCGTCGTAAAAAACCCCCAGTGAGCGCGGAAATAAAACCAGGGGGGATGTAAATGTGGGAAGAGAGAAATAAACAGCAAGTGGAATCAGAGCTGTCGATCCGTTCATTTTAACGCGTTAACCGCGTCCGGCAACGGAACAGACATTACTTTTGTGAAAATATTTTTTAAATGTAATGGGATTGGACCCTTCTGGTCAAAGGTCGTTACGGTATTATTAACTCCGTTCAATGACTAGTTCAATGTAATAGATACAGTTCATGTTACTTCAGTGATTTGGAAAATGGACACAGCCATTGACACACACGACAAGCTAATTGAAAGATCGCGTTTATTTGAATGATGTGCATTGTTGCTTCCAATACTGTAATTGAAATAAACTCAAAATTACTTGGACTGTACAGATTGCTTTTGAATTCTTTTGAAATCTACTGAACGGGGAGACAGCAGTTTAGTTTGCTTCAGTTTAGATTGGAGATACAGCTCGGAAACAGGCCCTTCGGCCCACCGAGTCCGCACCGCCCAGCGATCCCCGCACATTAACACTACCCTACACACTCACTCTCTCGACCCCCTCTCTCTCTCTCTCTCTCTCTCTCTGTCTCTCTCTCTCTCTCTCTCTCTCTCTCTCCCTCCTCTCTCTCCCTCTCTCTCTCTCTCTCTCTCTCTCTCTCTCTCTCTCCCCTCTCTCTCCCCCTCTCTCTCTCCCCCTCTCTCCCCTCTCTCTCCCCCTCTCTCTCTCTCTCCCTCTCTCTCTCCCCCCTCTCTCTCTCTCCCCGTCCCTCTCTCTCTCTCTC
>NC_135971.1:6219380-6262238 GCF_053455715.1 Rhinoraja longicauda | reverse complement strand
GAGTGGGAGCAGGGGAGAGGAGAGAGAGCCAGTGGGGAGAGAGAAGGAGCATGGCTGGGAGGAAGGGGGTGAGGGAGTGCGGAGGGAAGGGGAGAAGGAGGGGAGAGAGGGTGACGGGAGAAGTTTGGGAGGTTGGTGGAGGAGAGGGGACGGATGGGGGATAGGGGTGGGGGTTGGGAAAGGGGGTGGGGATGGGAGAAATGGGAGGGAAAAAGCACGGGTGGGAGGGAAAGAGAGTTATGTAGAGAGGGGGGTGTGGTGGGGAAGGTGGGGGGGGAGGAGGGGTAAGTGGGAGGGATGCAGTGAAGGAGTAGGGAGAGTGGAGAGAGGGCAGGGTGAGGGGGAGGGTGGGATGGATGGAATGGGGGTGGATGGTGAGTGGAGGGATGGGGGTGAGGAGGATGGATGGAGGGGGTGGGATGGGTTGGGGCAAGAGATGGATGGAGAAGTGAGACGAGGGATTTGGAGGGCTGGTGGTGGTGAGCAGGGGAGAGAGCAGACACTGGTTGGGGGTGTGGACTGGGGGCTGACGTGACCACGTTCCTTTCAGAAGCGGAGGCGTTATTGGGAGGCCGAGCCCGAGACTAAGGGCGACGCAGGAGGAGGGGGGCGTGGTGGCGAAGCAGGGAGCCCGGGGAAGGGCCGCCGCTCACATACGTCCCAGCACCCGGAACCCCGGTGGTCGGCGGCAGCGGGGCGCTGTCAGGGGTGAGTACCGGCGCCTCGGGGCACTGAGGCAATGGGGGAGTGGGGGACATTGGAGGGGAGGGAACAGCGGAGTGGGGGGGGGGGGGGGTTGTTGGAGGAGTGGTGGAAAACGGGATGAAGGGTGGGAGGCGCAGGGGGAGGAAACTGGGGGTACAGAGATTGAACTGTAGAGGGAAACACAAGAGAATGCAGGTCAGAAGTGATCGGAGTAGAATTAGGCCATTCGGCCCTTCAAGTCTACCCTGCCATTCAATCGTGGCTGACCTATCTCTCCCTCCTAACTCCATTCTCCTGCCTTCTCCCCATAACCTCTGATACATCTAAGATGGTATCTTCAGCTAAACGCGAAGTGCTGGAGGAACTCAGCGGGCCAGGCAGCATCCGTGGAGTGAATGGACAGACAGCGTTTTGGTTTGAGATCCATCTGGAGACCGATGGCGTTGTGGGGGGGGGGGGGGGGGGAAGAGAGGTGCGACCAAACTGGCGAGTGACGTGTGGAAGAAAGACACAAAGTGCTGGAGTATCTCAGCGGGTCAGGCAGCATCTGTGGAGAACATGGATAGGAGACGTTTCACAGAGTGCTGGAGTAACTCAGCGGGTCAGGCAGCATCTATGGAGAACATGGATAGGTGACATTTCACAGAGTGCTGGAGTAACTCAGCGGGTCAGGCAGCATCTCTGGAGAGAAGGAATGGGTGACGTTTTGGGTCGAGACCCTTCTTCAGACCTGAACTGAACCTGAACGAAACTAAACTGAAACTGAACTATTCTAAATCTGAACTAAATTGAACTGAACTAAACTTAATTAAGAAGAAGAGTCTCGACCCGAAACGTCACCCATTCCTTCTCTCCAGAGATGCTGCCTGACCCGCTGAGTTACTCCAGCACTCTGTGAAACGTCACCTATCCATGTTCTCCACAGATGCCGCCTGACCCGCTGAGTTACTCCAGCACTCTGTGAAACGTCACCTATCCATGTTCTCCACAGATGCTGCCTGACCCGCTGAGTTACTCCAGCACTCTGTGCCGACCTTCAGTATATTCCAGCGTCTGCAGTTCCTTTCGGCATTATCTCTAAACGTAGCTTAAATAAAATAAACAAAACAAGTGATGGGTGGATACTGGTGAGTGGAGTGAGTGACGAAGGAAGGCTGGAGGTGAAGTGGAGAACAAAAGGGCGTCAGATGAGGAGAGAAGGAGGGGGGTTGTCTTTTGTAGGTGCTCCTACCTGCATGTTCAGGGAGCAACAGTCATTCCACTTACAGGCCCGTCAAATAAGTGGAGCAAGGTCCTTGGTTATCCAGCTAAAATTGTTTCCTTGCTATTTATAGCTGCTGGATACTTTGAAATGGATAATCGGTAGTTTAGTCGTGCTGGAGTAACTCAGTGGGCCACGTAGCATCTCCAGAGAAAAGGACTAGGTGACGTTTTGGGTTGAAACACCTCTTCAGACTGAGAGTCAGAAGAGAAGGAAACTAGAAGCATGAATAGGTTCAGAACAAATTAGACCCAGCACTGATGACCGGGGGCGCTGTGGTGCCGGAGCTCACCAGAGCACCACTCCGGCACCTCTGTAAAAAAAAACAGCCAAAATAAACAGCGGGGAATTTTAACCGAGCGGGGAACTTAACAGTGGCCGCTCTGGCACCAGTGACAGCTCTGGCACCTGAAAAGTTAGCACTGCAACACTGCCGAAGACTAAGGAAAGGTGAAGCCCACGACGGTCCATTTTTGGCTGTGGAAAAGCTGGTAACGAAGGGGTAATGTGGATAAAAACAGTGGAACTGGCAGAGCGACTAGAGTGAGGGGCCACAGTTTAAGAATAAGGGGTAAGCCATTTAGAACTGAGATGAGGAAAAACTTTTTCAGTCAGAGATTTGTGAATTTGTGGAATTCTCTGCCTCAGAAGGCAGTGGAGGCCAATTCTCTGAAAGCATTCAAGAGAGAGCTGGATAGAGCTCTTAAGGATAGCGGAGTCAGGGGGTATGGGGAGAAGGCAGGAACGGGGTACTGATTGAGAATGATCAGCCATGATCACATTGAATGGCGGTGCGTACAGGCTCGAAGGGCCGAATGGCCTCCTCCTGCACCTATTGTCTATTGTCTAGTGGGGAGGGGCGCAGAGAGAGTGAATGCGGAGGCAACTTGAAATTAGAGAAATCAAAATCACCATTGGGTTGTAAGCTGCCCGAGCTAAATTTGAAGTACCACTTAAAAGGATTAATTTGTCTCACAGTAAATAGGACAAACAATGTATTGGCATAAAAATATTAATAAAGAATACTTTTGCCAAATAGATTATATAATAAAAGTAACCTGTGCTTGCCTTCTCCCCATATCCCCACTGAAATTTTTTTTAGGAGGAGAAGGAAACAATTTTTTAACTGATTACCAGGAAGCTGAGGAATTTGCTTTAAAACTTCCAAAGGCTCCCCAGATATAAGATGAACGAGAATGAGACATGGATTGAAACGGATATGAATGGAGAGAAGATAAAGGATATGAAATGTAAAGATTTAATGAATAATGATTGGGAGAAAAAGTTATGTTAGTTCGGGGGGGCTGGAGAACCACCAATTGATGACTGCGGGATTCATGTGTGTATTCATGGCGTGTGCCATGACCCGTAAAATGGAGGGAGGTAATGCTGTTTTCTTTTTTATAAACAGCATTAGTAAGGGGTTATTTATTTTTATTTTTATTATTTCTTTTTCTTTTTTTTCTTTTTTTTCTTTTAGCCTGGATGTTGGGGGGGGGGGGGGGGGTGTACAGCAACATGGTGAATTTTAAGGAAACTCCCCAAAAAACCATGAGAAACGAGGTGTTAAGTAATGTTATAGATTGGAGTAATTCTGTGAAGAATAATGGCTAAATTACTGAACTTTTTGAGTTTTAATGTTAATGGCTTAAATGGGCCGGTAAAAAAAAACAGGAATTTTAACATATATTAAAAAAATGAAGATAGATATAGCTTTCTTGCAGGAAACTCATTTAACAGAGATAGAACATCAGAAATTAAAAAGAGACTGGGTGGGAACGATTATTGCAGCTTCATTTAATTCAAAAGCGAGGGAAGTTGCAATTTTGATCAATAAAACATTACCAATTAAAATACAAAATACAATTATTGATCCTACGGGAAGATATGTGATTATACATTGTCAACTCTTTTCGGAATTATGGACCTTGATGAATATTTATGCACCAAATGAAAATGATATAAAATTTATACAAGAAACTTTTTTGAATCTGGCCGATGCTCACGATAAAATACTAATAGGTGGAGACTTTAATTTTTGTTTAGACCCAGTTTTAGATAGATCAGTTAGGACAGTTACAAAAACGAAAATAGCAAAATTAACTTTGTCATTGATGAAAGATTTAAATCTCACCGATATATGGAGAAGACTTAACCCAAGAGAAAGAGATTATTCTTTTTACTCATATAGACATAAAACTTACTCGAGGATTGATCTCTTTTTATTATCAACAAACATACAGGACAGAGTGAAAAATGTTGAATATAAAGCAAGAATATTATCAGATCACTCCCCTTTAACAATGTCAATGGTAATGATGGATAAAGAGGAAATGACTTATAGATGGAGATTTAATTCAACATTATTAAATCGAGAAGATTTTTGTGAGTTTATGAGAAGACATATTCAATTTTTTTTAGATACAAATTCCAACTCAGTTGATGATAAATTTGTTATATGGGATGCAATGAAAGCATATTTGAGAGGACAGATAATAAGTTACACTTCCTAAATTAAGAAAGAATATATGGCCGAAGTAGAACAATTGGAGAAAGAAATTACAAAATTAGAAAAAGAATCTCAAAGGTATGTAACGGAAGAGAAACGAAGACAACTTACCTATAAGAAGTTACAATATAATACATTACAGACATACCGAACAGAAAAAGCAATTATGAGAACTAAACAGAGGTACTATGAGTTAGGAGAGAGATCACATAAGGTCCTTGCCTGGCAGTTGAAAGCCGAACAGTCTTCGAGAACGATTAACTCCATTAGAATAAATACAAATAAAATTACTTATAAATCTTTAGAAATTAATGAAACCTTTAAAAAAAATTATTCTGAATTATACCAGTCAGAATCACAAAAAGATACTAATGAGATAGATTTTTTTTAGCACAAATAAACCTTCCTAAATTAAATTTAGAAGAACAGATGGGATTAGATATGCCTTTTTCATTAAAAGAGGTCAAATAAGTTTTAATATCACTACAGAGTAATAAATCCCCAGGAGAAGATGGGTTCCCACCAGAATTTTATAAAAAATTATTAATTCCTCCTTTTATGGAGGTAATACAGCAGGCGGAAAGAACACATAACCTCCCAGAGTCTTTTACAACAGCGATTTTAACAGTAATACCAAAACCAACATCATATAGACCTATATCTTTGTTGAATACAGATTAAAAATAGTAGCAAAAATTTTATCTAATAGATTGTCTAAGTATTTACCAAAATTAGTACATATGGATCAAACTGGATTTATTAAAAATAGACATTCTGCAGATAATGTAACTAGGTTACTTAGTATAATGCATTTGGCACAAAAGAGGAATGAAATAAGTGTAGCAGTAGCTCTGGATGCAGAAAAAGCATTTGATAGGTTAGAGTGGGATTTTTTATATAAAGTATTGGAAAAATATGGGTTAGGAACAACTTTTATAAACTGGATTAAAACTCTAAATGTGAATCCTAAAGCTAAAGTCGTGACAAATGGCCAAATTTCAACACCGTTTCAATTAAAAAGGTCAACTAGACAAGGATGCCCATTATCACCTGCTTTATTTGTCCTGGCGATAGAACTGCTAGCTGAACTAATTAGAACTGACCCAGATATTAAGGGTTTTAAAGTCAATCAGGAAGAATTTAAGATTAATTTATTTGCAGATGATGTTTTGATATACTTAACAAAACCATTAGATTCGTTGCGCAAACTATCTTTTAGATTAGAAGAATATGGAAGAATATCAGGTTATAAAATAAATTGGGATAAAAGTGAAATTTTACCCCTTACTAAAGGAGATTACACTCAATGTCGATTACTAACCCAATTTAGATGGCCATTAATTGGTATAAAGTATTTAGGTATAAGAATTGATAATGATATGAAGAATTTATATAAATTAAATTATTTATTATTACTAAGAAAAATAAAAGAAGACCTTGATAAATGGATGACATTACCAATAACATTAATAGGAAGAGTTAATGCCATTAAAATGAATATATTTCCGAAGTTACAATATTTATTCCAAACATTACCAATACAAGTACCACAGAAGTTTTTTCAAGAGTTAAATAAATATGTGCGGAAATTTCTCTGGAAAGGTAAGATGTCAAGAATATCGTTGGAAAAATTGACATGGAAGTTTGATTCAGGAGGATTACAACTTCCGAACTTTAAGAATTATAAATGGGAAACTAAATTGATACGAGGACTGAAAGAATCTCCATTATTAAAATACTTGATCGGATTATGGAATAAGGTAAATTTTGAGGATGAAACAAAAAAATCTTTATTAGGAAAGACAACTTTGATTCAGAATAGATTGATACCTTTCACAATGGATAACCAGCTTCTATATAGGTGGCATCAAAAAGGGATTAGATATATAGGTGATTGCTTTGAAAAAGGTATATTGATGTCATTTGAACAATTGAAAAATAAATATCATATATCAAATAATTCTCTTTTCTGTTACTTTCAATTAAGAGCTTATTTAAAAGATAAATTGGGTCAAACAATGTTATTGCTGAAATCTAAGGAAATTGAAAACCTAATTCAAAAAGGACAAATAATTTTTTTTAACTTCTATTATATATAATCTAATTCAAAAAAAGGCTCCTAAACAAGGAATTCATATATCAAGGCGAAAATGGGAAACGGATTTGAATATTAATATTGATGGAACAAATTGGTCAAAACTATGCCTTGACAGTATGAAAAATACAATAAATGTTCGGTTTAGACTAGTACAATATAACTTTCTGCATCAATTATATATCACACCACAAAAATTAAAGAGAATAAATTCAAGTTTATCTGACCAATGTTTTCGGTGCAATCAAGAAATTGGTACTTTTTTTCATTCTACCTTTTTGGACAAACTTAAGAAGTTTTTTAGAACATTATCGGAATACAACTTCCATCCAACCCAAGATTTTTGTTATTGGGTGATGTTGAAGGAATAAGACCACAACTTAAAATGAATAAATATCAGAAAGAATTTATAAAAATTGCATTAGCAGTAGCCAAAAAAACTATCGCAGTTACTTGGTAATCTGATTCCTATTTAAGTATGGACCTTTGGAATAATGAAATTTCTAACTGTATCCCACTTGAAAAAATTACTTATAATTTAAGGAACAAATATGATACTTTTTTAAATATCTGGCGTCCTTATCTACAAAAGAGGGGCCTATATATATAGAAGAATTGTTCATATTCACAATGGTTCTTTTGGGAGAGATGTATATACATATACAGTTTATTCTGTTTGGAATTCCATGGGGCGTGTGCAGGACCCCCAACAACCAGGCAATCTTTAATCTTTTTTTCTTTACTTCCTTTTTCTTATTTGGGGTTAGTATAAGGGGGTGGGGGGAAGGGGGGGAGGGTTTGTTTTCTAAAAAGGTTCTGTAAAAAATAAAAACAAACAAAATTTTTTTTAAATAATAATAATAATAAAAAAAATTTCTACATTAATGACTTGGATGAAGGGATTAAAAGTACCATTAGCAAATTTGCAGATGATACAAAGCTGGGTGGTAGTGTGAGCTGTGAGGAGGATGCTATGAGGTTGCAGGGTGACTTGGACAGGTTGTGTGAGTGGGCGGATACATGGCAGATACATTTTAATGTGGATAAGTGTGAGGTTATCCACTTTGGAGGCAGATTATTATCTAAATGGTGTCAAGTTAGGAAAAGGGGAAGTACAACGAGATCTGGGTGTCCTAGTGCATCAGTCACTGAAAGGAAGCATGCAGGTACGGCAGGCAGTGAAGAAAGCCAATGGAATGTTGGCCTTCATAACAAGAGGAGTTGAGTATAGGAGCAAAGAGGTCCTTCTGCAGTTGTACACGGCCCTAGTGAGACCGCACCTGTAGTACTGTGTGCAGTTTTGGTCTACAAATTAGAGGAAGGGTATTCTTGCTGTTGAGGACGTGCAGCGTAGGTTTACTAGGTTAATTCCCGGAATGGCGGGACTGTCATATGTTGAAAGACTGGAGCGGCTAGGTTTGTATACACTGGAATTTAGAAGGATGAGAGGGGATCTTATCGAAAAATATAAGATTATTAAGTGGTTGGACACGTTAGAGGCAGGAAACATGTTCCCAATGTTGGGGGAGTCCAGAACAAGGGGCCACAGTTTAAGAATAAGGGGTAGGCCATTTAGAATGGAGATGAGGAAAAACATTTTCACTCAGAGAGTTGTGAATCTGTGGAATTCTCTGCCTCAGAAGGCAGTGGAGGCCAATTCTCTGAATGCATTTAAGAGAGAGCTGGATAGAGCTCTTAAGGAAAGAGGAGTCAAGGGGTATGGGGAGAAGGCAGGAACGGGGTACTGATTGAGAATGATCAGCCATGATCACATTGAATGGCGGTGCTGGCTCGAAGGGCCGAATGGCCTCCTCCTGCACCTATTGTCTATTGCCCATTGTATGTTCGTTCTTAGTACCTGAACTGATGTACAGCACTTGGGTCAACGTGGGTTGTTTTTAAATGTGCTATACAAATAAAAAATGACCTGGCTTGACTAAATGTACCGAGTGTTGACCACTGATTGCAAGACGTGATGCACACGACACGACACAACCCACCCTGTCCCGGCACCTTCAATAGACAATAGGTGGGGGAGGATAAGAAGGAGGAGGGGGGAGGGGGAAGTACAGCAGCACGAGCACCAATAGCAGCAGCGCTACAGCAGCACCAGAGCCCCCACCTGCGGGACACACGTGCGCGCGCCGGGGAGGATAGGGGGGGGAGGGGGAGAGTAAAGCAGCACCAGCACCAATAGCAGCAGCGCTACAGCAGCACCAATAGCAGCAGCGCTACAGCAGCACCAATAGCAGCAGCGCTACAGCAGCACCGCAGCCCCCACCTGCGGGACATGCGTGGGTGGGCGGGTGTTTGAGACAAAGGGTGGAATTTCAAGAACGAGAACTGCAGCAGGAACGATCAGCAGCACCGTCAGCGTCACAGCCTCACACGACAACAACTACGACACCGACTACAACTATAACACAACCTCCCCCGCCCCTATCTGCAGAATGAATGTGTTCCGGTGGACAGATATAAAGCAACAGCATCAACGCAACATTCACTTCACACTTTACTCCAACAAGGTAATTATAGGAAAACACTTTAATTACAAAGTATAAATAACAACGTCGGCCCCTCGCTCGCCCACTCGCTCACTCAGTCGGCGGGGACCACCTGGGCCGATATCGGGAGCTCCGGCAGCGTCTTTGCCCGCCCCCGAATCGCGGGGCTTGGGTCGTCCCGCCGCGGACCCTTCACCGTCCGGCGGGGGCTTCAATATCGGGAGCCCCGACCGTCCCGACGTGGAAACTCCAACAGCCAGACCGCGGGAGTAGACGGCAGGGGAAGAGAAAAGACATTCTATGACATTCCGTCACAGTGAGGAGGGACTGGAGGAGACTCACTGAGATGGATGTTTCTTTTTGTTTAGTGTTAGTTTATGATTGTGTAAGTGTTATTGCATTTTTATTGATTATTCTTATTGGTCTTATATTGTTGAACTGCGGGTAATTTTTCATTTCGCTGCACATTTATGTGTATGTGACAAATAAGTTGACTAGCCGGTGAGTCTGGAATTCTCTGCCACAGAAGATAGTTGAGGCCAGTTCATTGGCTATATTTAAGAGGGAGTTCGATGTGGCCCTTGTGGCTAAAGGAATCAGGGGGTATGGAGAGAAGACAGGTACGGGATACTGAGTTGAATGATCAGCCATGATCATATTGAATAGCGATGCAGGCTCGAAGGGCCGAATGGCCTACTCCTGCACCTATTTTCTATGTTTCTATTGACAGTCAGTCAGTCCCTCAGTCAGTCTATTCACAAAATGCTGGAGTAACTCAGCAGGTCAGGCAGCATCTCGGGAGAGAAGGAATGGGTGACCCTTCTTCCTCAATCAGTCAGTCACTCAGTCTGACCAAGCAAGAACCAAACGTTCGTTCTCACCTTCCACCCCACCAGCCAGCGGATCCAACAAATCATCCGCCAACATTTCCGTCACCTACAACGGGACCCCACCACTGGCCATATCTTCCCATCCCCTCTCCTCTCTGCGTTCCGCAGAGACCGTTCCCTCAGTAACTCCCTGGTCCACTCGCCCCTTCCTACCCAAACCACCGACCCAGGCAGCAGGGGGCGGTCCCGGCCAGCAGGGCTCACTCACTCACTCTCTCACTCACTCACTCACTCACTCACTCACCCACTCAGTGCCCAAACTGGATTGTCAGAGACAGAGCTACTGTTCAGTTTCAGCGACGTTACCTGAAGCTGAGGCCGTGCTGGCGGTCGGGACCGGGTCCGGTGTCGGGTCCGGTAATGAGAGTGGGTTAAACAAAATTATCTCCCCCTTCTCCCTTTTCCCCATTTCTCTCCCTTTCTCCCTTTTCCCGTTTCTCTCCCTTTTCCCGTTTCTCTCCCTTTTCCCACTTCTCTCCCTTTTCCCACTTCTCTCCCTTTTCCCACTTCTCTCCCTTTTCCCACTTCTCTCCCTTTTCCCACTTCTCTCCCTTTTCCCACTTCTCTCCCTTTTCCCATTTCTCTCCCTTTTCCCATTTCTCTCCCTTTTCCCATTTCTCTCCCTTTTCCCATTTCTCTCCCTTTTCCCATTTCTCTCCCTTTTCCCATTTCTCTCCCGTTTCCCATTTCTCTCCCTTTTCCCATTTCTCTCCCTTTTCCCATTTCTCTCCCTTTTCCCATTTCTCCCTTTTCCCATTTCTTTCCCTTTTCTCTCCCTTTTCTCTATCCCGCTTCAGCAGGGAGTTTCTCCACAGCCTGGAGTGGGTCGCTAGACGTGACTGGGACACCGCCAGGATGCGGCGCTCTCTCTGCACAGCCGGACATCTGCTGTACCTGCTGGCAGGTAGAGACATGGGGGGGAGAGAGACATGGGGGGAGAGAGAGATGGGGGGGAGAGAGGGAGAGAGAGAGGGAGAGAGAGGGAGAGAGATGGGGAGAGAGGGAAAGAGATGGGGGAGAGAGGGAAAGAGAGATAGGGAGATAGAGAGAGGGGGGGAGAGAGAGAGAATGCGAGGTGCTGTCCACAGAGTTGGGAGTGGGCAATTGTCAGTCAAACACTGTATTGGGGTAACTCAGCGGGTCGGGCCACATCTGTGGAGAGAAGGAATGGGTGACTTTTCGGATCGAGACCCTTCTCTGAAGAACCCGAAATGTCACCCATTCCTTCTCTCCACAGATGCTGCCTGACCCGCTGAGTTAGCCCAGCATTTTGTGTCTACATTCATCAGTGAAGATGTCATTTAGTGATACGACGCAGAAACAGGCCCTTCGGCCCACCGGGTACGCAGCGACCAGCGATCAGGCTGCCCTACACACACACACAAGGGAGAATCTCTAATTTTACAGAAGCCAATTAACCTACAAGCCTGTCGGTCTTGAGAGGTTTGGAGGGAATAGTGTCGGTAGTAAAGAAAGCAAACTCAATGCTAGCATTTATTTCAAGAGGGCTTGTGTACAAAAACAGTGGGTGTTATGCTGAGGCTCTATAAGGCACTGGTCAGGCCCCATTTGGAATATTGTCAGCAATTTTCGCTGTACTCGCTGGAGTTTAGAAGAATGAGGGGGGACCTCATTGAAACTTCACCGAATACTGAAAGACCTGGATAGGGTGGATGTGAAGAGGATGTTTCCACCAGTGGGAGAGTTTAGGACCAGAGGGCACAGCCTCAGAATTAAAGGACGTTCCGTCAGGAAGGAAGGGGGCGGCATGGTAGCGCAGCGGTAGAGTTGCTGCTTTACAGCGAATGCAGCGCCGGAGACTCAGGTTCGATCCTGACTACGGGTGCTGCACTGTAAGTAGTTTGTACGTTCTCCCCGTGACCTGCGTGCGTTTACTCCGAGAACTTCGGTTTACTCCCACACTCCAAAGACGTAGAGGTATGTAGGTTAATTGGCTGGGTAAATGTAAAAATTGTCCCTAGTGGGTGTAGGATAGTGTTAATGTACGGGGATCACTGGGCGGCACGGACTTGGAGGGCCGAAAAGGCCTGTTTCCGGCTGTATATATATGATATGATATGAGATGAGGAGGAATTTATTTAGTCAGAGGGTGGTGAATAGAAACATAGAAAATAGGTGCAGGAGTAGGCCATTCGGCCCTTCGAGCCTGCACCGCCATTCGATATGATAATGGCTGATCAACCAGCTCAGTAACCTGTACCTGCCTTCTCTCCATACCCCCTGATCCCTTTAGCCACAAGGGCCACATCTAACTCCCTCTTAAATATAGCCAATGAACTGGCCTCAACTACCTTCTGTGGCAGAGAATTCCACAGACTCTGTGTGAAGAAATGTTTTCTCATTTCGGTCCTAAAAGACTTCCCCCTTATCCTTAAGATGTGACCCCTGGTTCTGGACTCCCCCAACATCGGGAACAATCTTCCCGCATCTAGCCTCTCCAACCACTTAAGAATTTTATATGTTTCTATAAGATCCCCCCTCAGTCTTCTAAATTCCAGCGAGTACAAGCCTAGTCTATCTAGTCTTTCTTCAAATGAAAGTCCCGCCATCCCAGGGATCAATCTGGTGAACCTTCTCTGTACTCCCTCTAAGGCAAGAACGTCTTTCCTCAGATTAGGAGACCAAAACTGCACACAATACTCCAGGTGCGGTCTCACCAGTGCCCTGTACAACTGCAGTAGAACCTCCCTGCTCCTAAACTCAAATCCTCTTGCTATGAATGCCAACATACCATTCGCTTTCTTCACTGCCTGCTGCACCTGCACACTTGCTTTCAATGACTGGTGCACCACGACACCCAGGTCACATTGCATCTCCCCTTTTCCTAATCGGTCACCATTCAGGTAATACTCTGCTTTCCTGTTCTTGCCGCCAAAGTGGATAACCTCACATTTATCCACATTATATTGCATCTGCCATGCATTTACCCACTTGCCTAATCTATCCAAGTCACTCTGCAGCCTCCTAGCATCCTCCTCGCAGCTAACACTGCCACCCAGCTTCGTGTCATCTGCAAACTTAGAGATGTTGCATTCAATCCCCTCGTCCAAATCATTAATATACACTGTAAATAACTGGGGTCCCAGCACTGAGACTTGCGGTACCCCACTAGTCACTGCCTGCCATTCCGAAAAGGACCCGTTTATTCCTACTCTTTGCTTCCTGTCCGCCAACCAATTCTCTATCCTCCTCAACACTGAACCCTCAATACCGTGTGCTTTAAGTTTGTACACCAATCTCTTATGTGGGACCTTGTCGAAGGCCTTCTGAAAGTCCAGATACAACACATCGACTGGTTCTCCCTTATCCACTCTACTAGTTACATCCTCGAAAAATTCTATAAGATTCGTCAGACATGATTTGCCTTTTGTAAATCCATGCTGACTTTGTCCGATGATTTCACCACTTTCCAAATGTGATGCTATCACATCTTTAATAACTGATGTGTGGGATGCAAAGAATCTGTGGGATTCTTTGCCACAGACAGCTGTGGAGGCCACAAGTCAGTGGACTTGGTCTCCATATTTGAGGAAGGATATTCTTGCCATTGAGGGCATGCAGCGTAGGTTTACTCGGTTCATTCCCGGAATGGCGGGACTATCATATGTTGAAAGACTGGAGCAACTAGGCTTGTATACACTGGAATTTAGAAGGATGAGAGGAGATCTTATCGAAACGTATAAGATTATTAAGGGGTTGGACAGGTTAGAGGCAGGAAACATGTTCCTAATGTTGGGGGAGTCCAGAACAAGGGGCCACAGTTTAAGAATAAGGGGTAGGCCATTTAGAACTGAGATGAGGAACAACTTTTTCAGTCAGAGAGTTGTGAATCTGTGGAATTCTCTGCCTCAGAAGGCAGTGGAGGCCAATTCTCTGAATGCATTCAAGAGAGAGCTGGATAGAGCTCTTAAGGATAGCGGAGTCAGGGGTATGGGGAGAAGGCAGGAAAGGGATACTGATTGAGAATGATCAGCCATGATCACATTGAATGGCAGTATTGGCTCGAAGGGCCGAATGGCCTCCTCCTGCACCTATTATCTATTGGATATTTTTAAGGCAGAGATAGATAAATTGTTGGTCAGTGCGGGTGTCAGGGGTTATCGCGAGAACCATATAACCATATAACAATAACAGCACGGAAACAGGCCCGTTCGGCCCTACCAGTCCACGCCGACCACTTTCTCTGACCTAGTCTCATCTACCTGCTCTCAGACCATAGCTCTCCAATCCCCTCCCATCCATATACCTATACAATTTACTCTTAAATAATAAAATCGAGCCTGCCTCCACCACTTCCACCGGAAGCTCATTCCATACAGCCACCACCCTCTGAGTGAAGAAGTTACCCCTCATGTTACCCCTAAACTTTTGTCCCTTAATTCTGAAGTTATGTCCCCTTGTTGAAATCTTCCCCACTCTCAAAGGGAAAAGCCTACCCACGTCAACTCTGTCCGTCCCTCTTAAAATTTAAAAAACCTCTATCAAGTCCCCCCTCAACCTTCTACGCTCCAAAGAATAAAGACCCAACCTGTTCAACCTCTCTCTGTAGCCCAAGTGCTGAAACCCAGGCAACATTCTAGTAAATCTCCTCTGTACCCTCTCCATTTTGTCGACATCCTTCCTATAATTTGGCGACCAGAACTGCACACCATACTCCAGATTCGGCCTCACCAATGCCCTGTACAATTTTAACATTACATCCCAACTTCTATATTCGATGCTCTGATTTATAAAGGCAAGCATACCAAACGCCTTCTTCACCACCCTATCCACATGAGATTCCACCTTCAGGGAACAATGCACAGTTATTCCCAGATCCCTCTGTTCCACTGCATTCCTCAATTCCCTACCATTTACCCTGTACGTCCTATTTTGATTTGTCCTACCAAAATGCAGCACCTCACACTTATCAGCATTAAGCTCCATCTGCCATCTTTCAGCCCACCCTTCCAAAAGGCCCAAGTCCATCTGTGGACTTTGAAAACCTACTTCATTATTAACTACACCCCCTATCTTAGTATCATCTGCATATTTACTAATCCAATTTGCCACACCATCATCCAGATCATTAATGTAAATGACAAACAACAGTGGACCCAACACAGATCCCTGGGGTACTCCACTAGACACTGGCCTCCAACCTGACATACAGTTGTCAACCATTACCCTCTGGTATCTCCCATTCAGCCATTGTTGAATCCATCTTGCAACCTCACTATTAATACCCAACGATTTAACCTTCTTAATCAACCTTCCATGTGGAACCTTGTCAAATGCCTTACTGAAGTCCATATAGACAACATCCACAGCCTTGCCCTTATCAATTTCCCTGGTAACCTCTTCAAAAAATTCAAGAAGATTAGTCAAACATGACCTTCCAGGCACAAATCCATGTTGACTGTTTCTAATCAAGCCTTGTTTATCCATGTGATTATATATATTGTCCCTAAGTATCTTTTCCATTAATTTTCCCACCACAGACGTCAAACTAACAGGTCTATAATTGCTAGGTTTACTTTTAGAAACTTTTTTAAACAAAGGCACAATATGCGCAATGCGCCAATCTTCCGGCACCATCCCCGTTTCTAATGACGTTTGAAATATTTCCGTCATAGCCCCTGCTATTTCTGCACTACCTTCCCTCAATGTCCTAGGGAATATCCTATCAGGACCTGGAGAGTTATCTGCTTTTATATTTTTCAAAAGTGTCCGTACCTCCTCTTCTTTGATCCTCATAATTTCCATCACTACTCTATTTGTTTCGCTTACCTCACATAATTCAATATCCTTCTCCTCGGTGAATACCGAAGAAAACAAATTGTTTAATATCTCCCCCATTTCTTCCGGCTCAGCACATAGCTGTCCACTCTGACTCTCTAATGGACTAATTTTATCCCTCGCTATCCTTTTGCTATTGACATATCTGTAGAACCCCTTGGGGTTTACTTTTACATTACTTGCCAAAGCTACCTCATATCTTTTTTTTGCTTTTCTAATTACATTCTTTATATTCCTCAAGAACCTCATTTACTCCCTGCCGCTTATATTTATTGTATATCTCCCTCTTTTTCCGAACCAAGTGTCCAATTTCCCTGGAAAACCACGGCTCTTTCAAATTATTATTCTTTCCTTTCTACCGAACAGGGACATAAAGACTCTGTACTCTCAAAATTTCACCTTTAAATATCCTCCATTTCTCTATTATATCCTTTTCATAAAACAAAATGTCCCATTTCACTCCTTTTAAATCCTTTCTCATCTCCTCAAAATTAGCCTTTCTCCAATCCAAAATCTCAACCCTTGGTCCAGATTTGACCTTCTCCATAATTATATTGAAACTAATGGCATTGCGATCACTAGACCCAAAGTGCTCCTCAACACATACCTCCGTCACCTGACCCATCTAATTTCCCAACAGGAGGCCCAACACTGCCCCTTCTCTGGTAGGTACCTCTACGTATTGCTGCAAAAAACTATCCTGCACACATTTTACAAACTCCAAACCATCCAGCCCTTTTACAGAATGTGATTCCCAATCTATGTGCGGAAAATTGAAATCACCCACAATCACTACTCTGTGCTTACTACTAATATCTGCTATCTCCTTACATATTTGCTCTTCCAATTCTCGTTCCCCATTTGGCGGTCTATAATACACCCCAATAAGTGTTGCTAAGCCTTTCTCATTTCTGAGTTCCACCCAAACAGCCTCCCTAGTCGAGCCTTCAAATCTATCCTGCCAGAGCACTGCTGTGATATCTTCCCTGACAAGCAATGCAACACCTCCACCTCTTGCCCCTCCGATTCTATCACATCTGAAGCAATGAAATCCTGGAATATGTAATTGCCAATCGCAACCATCCTGCAACCACGTTTCACTGATCGCCACAACATCATACTTCCAGATGTCAATCCAGGCTCTAAGCTGATCCACCTTTCTTACAATGCTCCTAGCATTAAAATATACACATTTAAGGGACCCATCACCTCTTATTCTCAGTTTATTTCTTTTCACTTCTTTCTCTCCTACATGTTGGGGCTGAGTGTTTCCCTTCTCTGCCTCCTGCCTCACACACTGCCTATTAGCTATCTGTATTTGAGTCCCTCCCCCCAACCATACTAGTTTAAAGTCTCCGCAGTTGCCTTAGCAAATCTCCCCGCCAGGATATTGGTTCCCCTCAGGTTCAGGTGCAACCCGTCCTTTTTGTACAGGTCATACTTCCCCCAGAAGAGGTCCCAATGATCCAGAAACTTGAATCCCTGCACCAGTCCCTCAGCCACGCATTTATCTTCCACCTCACTCCATTCCTATTCTCACTATCGCATGGCACAGGCAGTAAGCCTGAGATTATCACTTTGGAGGTCCTTTTCTTTAACTCTCTTCCTAACCCCCTAAATTCTCCTTTCAGGACCTCTTCCCTTTTCCTACCTATATCGTTGGTACCTATATGTACCCCGACATCTGGCTCCTCTCCCTCCCTTTTCAGGATATCTTGGACACGTTCAGATACATCCCGGACCCTGGCACCAGGAAGGCAAACTACCATCCGGGTCTCCTGACTGTGTCCACAGAATCGCCTATCTGACCCCCTCACTATAGAGTCCCCTATCACTATCGCTCTCCTCTTCCTTTCCCTAACCTTCTGAGCAACAGGGCCGTACTCCGTGCCAGAGGCCCGGGCGCTGTCGCTACCCCCAGGTAGGCTGTTCCCCCCAACAGTACTTAAACAGGAGTATTTATTGCCAAGGGGTACAGCCACTGGGGTACTCTCTAGTCCCTGCCTCTGCTCCTTGCTCCTCCTAACCGTGACCCACTTGTCTACCTCCCGTGGTCTTGGAGTGACCACCTCTCTATAACTCCTCTCTATAACCTCCTCACTCTCCCTGACCAGACGGAGGTCATCAATCTGCCGCTCCAGGTTCCTAATACGGTCCCTTAGGAGCCCCGTCTCGTCGCACCTGGCCCAGATGTGGATGTCTGGAAGACTATCAGACTCCCAGATTCCCCACATCCGACACCCAGAACAATAAACTGCCCTGGCACTCATACTCCCCCTTAACTGGGGTTACTCCCAATCAGCTGATTCCTCTAATCCGCTTCCACCAATCAGCTGCTCCCTCCCGTCCGCGCTACTTTTTCAAATGGAACATTGCAGAACGGCTCCTGGGCCTCTGGTAAGCAAGGGCTTCGCGCTCCTTTTTAAACTTACCGCCCGGACGCTGCACCAGCCGCTCCCTCCTCTCCAACGGCTGCTGGGCCGTTGTATCTCCAATCTAAACTGAAGCAAACTAAACTGCTGTCTCCCCGTTCAGTAGATTTCAAAAGAATTCAAAAGCAATCTGTACAGTCCAAGTAATTTTGAGTTTATTTCAATTACAGTATTGGAAGCAACAATGCACATCATTCAAATAAACGCGATCTTTCAATTAGCTTGTCGTGTGTGTCAATGGCTGTGTACATTTTCCAAATCACTGAAGTAACATGAACTGTATCTATTACATTGAACTAGTCATTGAACGGAGTTAATAATACCGTAACGACTTTTGACCAGAAGGGTCCAATCGCATTACATTTTAAAAATATTTTCACAAAAGTAATTTCTGTTCCGTTGCCGGACGCGGTTAGCGCGTTAAAATGAACGGATCGACAGCTCTGATTCCACTTGCTGTTTATTTCTCTCTTCCCACATTTACATTCCCCCTGGTTTTATTTCCGCGCTCACTGGGGTTTTTACGGCGCGGAATTTGGGGATTAAATGGGAGCCGTTCAGCGCCGACCTGTTGTCTACCGGGTTTCTGCCCCACAGCCCCTGAGCCCCGCTCCTGACGCCGGTCCCGGGACACGACCCTTTTACACACCCGGAGCGGAACCGGAGCAGATTCTCAGCCAGTTTCCATCCCAAAGCCAGAAAAATGGATAAAGTTTCTCCGTGAATTTATTCCCAGTGAAGGTGTGGAGATGGGACTTGGTGTTCGCGTCGTAAAATGAAACTGTCCCGGACTCGTAACTGAGATAAACTCCCACCCTCCCGGGGATGGGACGGGCGGGGAGACGGGATGGAGGGGAGGTGAATGCTTCAAACTTGTTACCCCCCCGCCTGATGCTCCAGACTCCAGTCTCCGGGGTCAGTGTGTCCTCTCCCTTCCTCTCCACAGACTCTGCGGCGACTCCCAGACCCCAGACCCGACTCCCCGCCACCTCCACCTCCCAGTAATGTCTCCCCGATGTGAATCCCTCCGATCCCAGCACACACTCCCAGTGTGTAAACCTCTTCCCGGTGTCAGGGAGACTCCTCCGGGTCCCGGTCAGTCTCACCCTCTTCCGATCCTCAGACACCTCGAGCCGCGCATGCGCTGTTTCCCCATCCAGGGTGACGGAGACTGGGGGGAGAAGCAGAGAATCAGAGAGTCCCCGGGGGTCGGGGGGAGACTCGGGCAGCGCGGCCCCGGGACCGGGGGAGAGGCCGCTCGGCCTCAGGCACAGGCGGGCGGACAACTGAAACCCTGCCCGGGGTTTCACCCACAACCACATCGGGTGGACAACAGACATCTCTCCCGGAGTTTTTAATCCAGGGATGGAGAGGGGGAATGTCGTGAGGTGGGGGAGGGTGGACGGGGAGGACGAGACCGGAGAGTGAGGAGGATTGGGAGATTGCGGTGGGGATGGAGGAATGAAGCGGATTATTCAGATATGGAGGCAGTTTGGAGCCTATGGAGGCAAGAGGGTACTTGAGGTGAGCGGTGATTTGAGGTTGTTAAAGGGGAGGTAGATGTGTGGGGTGGAGTTGCCTTGATCACAGTGAAAGGGGGCAGACGTGAGGGGCCAGATGACCTGCTCCTGTTTCGTTGAGTGGAAGGTGAGAGAGAGCGAGGGGTGGCTTGGACCATGGAAGGAAGCCGAGGTTGAATGATCGGGTGTTGGACAGAATGGGTGGAGACCTGTGGTTGTGGGGTCGTTGAAAGAGAGCGGATTCACGGGTGGATTTGATGGGTGTGTACAACTAATGCACTGATCTCATTGTGAACCAATATATGAACTTCACTGAGGGACTTGACAATGTTCCGCATGTAAGCCTGCTCCGGAAAGCGAAGGCAGGTGGGATCCAAATGGAACCACAATTGGCTTGGTGGTTGGAGGTAGAAGGTAGCGGTAAAAGGATGATTTTTCTGCTTGGAGGTTTGTGACTGGTGGTGTGCAGCAGAGATCGGCGCTGCAAGCTTTGCTGTTCATGTTATATGTCCATGGCTTGGATGTGAATGTGGGAGGTGTGATTAGTAAGTTTGTGGAGGAAGCAAAAATTGTGGATAGCGGGGAAGGTTGTCAAAGTCAATAGACAATAGACAATAGGTGCAGGAGTAGGCCATTCAGCCCTTCGAGCCAGCACCGCCATTCAATGCGATCATGGCTGATCACTCTCAATCAGTACACCATTCCTGCCTTCTCCCCATACCCCCTCACTCCGCTATCCTTAAGAGCTCTATCCAGCTCTCTCTTGAAAGCATCCAACGAACTGGCCTCCACTGCCTTCTGAGGCAGAAAATTCCACACCTTCACCACTCTCTGACTGAAAAAGTTCTTCCTCATCTCCGTTCTAAATGGCCTACCCCTTATTCTTAAACTGTGGCCCCTTGTTCTGGACTCCCCCAACATTGGGAACATGTTTCCTGCCTCTAATGTGTCCAATCCCCTAATTATCTTATATGTTTCAATAAGATCCCCCCTCATCCTTCTAAATTCCAGTGTATAGAAGCCTAATTGCTCCAGCCTTTCAACATACGACAGTCCCACCATTCCGGGAATTAACCTAGTGAACCTACGCTGCACGCCCTCAATAGCAAGAATATCCTTCCTCAAATTTGGAGACCAAAACTGCACACAGTACTCCAGGTGCGGTCTCACCAGGGCCCGGTACAACTGTAGAAGGACCTCTTTGCTCCTATACTCAACTCCTCTTGTTACGAAGGCCAACATTCCATTGGCTTTCTTCACTGCCTGCTGTACCTGCATGCTTCCTTTCAGTGACTGATGCACTAGGACACCCAGCTCTCGTTGAACATCCCCTCTTCCTAACTTGACACCATTCAGATAATAATCTGCCTTTCTATTCTTACGTCCAAAGTGAATAACCTCACACTTTGTCTGCAGCAGGATGCAGGGTAATTACCTAAACCTTATTCGCATGCAGAGATATCAAATCACGAGAGTGCAGGTTTATCTTGAGAGCAAGGAATTTTAAAATGGATCTGAGTGGTATGTTTTCTTTACACTGGTAGTGGTGATATCTGGAACATGCTACAGAGGAGTGGGTGGAGTGAGATACAATCACTAGATTTGAGTTATTTAAAGAGGTGAGGTGTAGAAGAATACCGATGGAATTTGGGCAAATCAATTCGTATAGCTGAGGAAAAGGTGGTCATGGATGCGATGGGTCGAAGAGCCTGACTCTGTGATGTAGCTCTCAGCTCCAAGAGCACTGAATGACTGATTCTCCACAGCCACCGCTGCAGGGAATTCCAAAGGTTCCCCAGTCTCTGTGTGCAGTAATGCCTCCTGACCTCTGTGCTACACGGTGCGGCCCACATTCTGAGAGGGTGCCCGCTCTCTCCAGAACCCTCAGACAGGGGAAACATCCTCCCAGCATCCAGCCCACTGAGCCCTGCAAGAACTCTGTGTTTCACTGAGATCTCCTCCAATGCACCTGAACTCTTGAGGACACAGGCCTAGTCTCCTCAATCTCACCCCGCACAGCAAAATCATTCTGCCAGGGACAAGTATTGTTGATCTTCACTGCGTTTCCTCTGCATCCAGTCTGTCAATTTATCGGTACGCAGGAGCGTAGGAACACAAGAAAACCGGAGCATGATTTGGATCTGCTCCTCAGGCTTGCCCCTCGATTCAATGTGATACTTAAAGATGTCAGAAACAAGAACAATGGAAAAGGTATAAGCTTTACCTTGCTTGATGGCATCAGATGTTTCAGCCAATACCGTGTTGTACAAAAAAGGAGTTTCAAACTTTTCAATCAGTAAGTTACCATCTACCACCGACTGTGGTTTGGCTTCATCATGAAACCTGCAAATATTTAACAGCTGGTTATAAACTGAGCATTAGAAATATATTGGGCTGTTCAACAAAAATTTACAATGTTTCCATCAAGAGCATGTCCTACCTTCGCTTGCGACCAGCTTCCCCCTGAAAGAAATAAAACACAAATCTCAATTGACTGAAACCGTCCTCATCCCGACAGCGGGAATTTCACCAAAATTCTACAACCCTCTGATAAATTCCCATTTCCCAACTATTATCGCCACTGTCATGCAGATATAAAGTGGATATTGCCGTGGAGGCCTAGAACGATGGGGGAAAGAACAAGGAATGTTCATGAGAATGACGCCATAACTAAGAGGATGGAATTCAATGCAAAGATAGACACAAAAAACTGGAGTAACTCAGCGGGACAGGCAGCATCTCTGGAGAGAAGGAATGGGTGAAGTTTCAGGTCAAGACACTTCTTCAGACTTCGGGTCTCGACCCGAAACATCAACCATTCCTTCTCTCGAGAGATGCTGCCTGTCCCACTGAGTCACTCCAGGTTTTTGTGTCTATCTTCGGTTTAAACCAGCATCTGTAGTTCCTTCTGACACAGAACTCAATGCAAAGACTGGGCTGGTCGTGGGATTTCATCTGGAGAATATGTCAGGAAAGATGATATAGGATTTAAAATTATCAGTGGATTTAAATGGGTGTGGGTGAAATAATATCTCTACTTGTGGGGAGACCAAATATCAAAGCTCAAATGTAATGTCAACTTCAATAAATACCGAAAGGAATGCAGTCATGAGAACATGAAAGTCACTTGCATTGGAGGGACTGAGGCCAAGAGCAGAGATAATTTAAGCACAAGCGGGATAAACACGTGAGCACTCCTGGAATTCGGAGTATTGTTACATGGTGTGGTGAGTAGATGGGAGGGATGTTGAGTGGAGCAGAAATCTTGACTGGATAGGATGGGCCGAATGTCCTGTCTATGATGTAGAATTGGAGGCCATTCTATGGTGAACAAAGGTGGATAAAACAAACAGAGCAAATTACCCCAAGGTGACCACCCACTGCTGATGGGAACTGAATATAGATGATCAATCTGCTGTGTGCGCCACGTTCTAGATTTCAGTGTTAATCCCCACAATGTGGTCATGGCTGATCTAGCCCAGGACTGAACGCCTCCGCTTTGTCCCATTCCCTTTGATTTCAGTTCCCCGAATTTTCAAATATGTATCTTCCTCTGGTATAAATACGTCCAACAGGTGAAACCTCTCAGAGCCTGTGGGTTGGAGAATCCCAGAGATTTACTGCCTTCTGTTCATTCGTGTTCCTTAGGATCAGATATATAATCAGCCATCGTAGTTCTGAACTCCACAGAATACAAACACTTCTCTACATTCTGGCCAGGCAGTCCTGAGATCCCATAGATTATGCGGGAGGCCAATTAGTTTGGGGACAACTACAACTGGAACAGATGAAACATTTACCCAGTTCCCAATTACTGGTAAAGGCAGCATTTATTTCAGAAACATCCCCCACCATGTTGTCTGTGCACTTTCACTTCGCCAAACTGTAGTGTAACCCCTCACCTTCAGAAACACCACATTGTCCTTTTGATCCATCTGCTGCTGCAACTTAAAGAGTTCCTCCTGAATGGAATTTAAATTCTCATCAATTTCTCGAAGATTTTTCTCCATTGCATTTAGAATCTTCTTCTCTTCCTCCCGGATATCTGCCAGTCCTCGCTGCTCTTTCTCAGTGAGAATCTGGTGCAGTTCAGCAAACTTGGATTTGATCTTAGACTGAAGGTTGTGTGACTGTTCCTGTGAAATGAAAGGTGAAGATCAATATTTCATCAATATCTCAAAGTGTGGAGTCATGCATTTTGGTGGTAGGAATAAAGACATAGATCAATAGTAAGGAAAGCAAACTCTGTGCCAGCATTTATTTCAAGAGGCCTTGTATACAAAAGCAGGGATGTGATGTTGAGGCTCCATAAGGCGCTGGTAAGGCCGCATTTGTGATATTTTGAGCAATTTTGGGCACCATATCTGTGGAAAGATGTGCTGGCTCTGAAGAGGGTCCAGAGGAGGTTTACAAGAATGAGCCCAGGAATGAGTGGGTTAACCTATGATGAGCATTTGTTAGCACTGGGCCAGTACTCGCTGGAGTTTCAGAGAATGAGGGGGACCTAATTAAAACATACAGAATAGTGAAAGGCTTGGATAGAGTGGATGTGGAGAGGATGTTTCCACTAGTGGGAGAATCCAGGACTCAAAACCATAGCCTCAGAATTAAAGGAAGCTAATTTAGGAAGATGAAGAGAAATTTCTTTGGTCAGAGGGTGGTGAATCTGTGGATTGTTTTTGCCACAGAAGGCTATGGATATTTTTATGGCAAAGATAGATTCTTGATTAGTACAGGTTTCAGAGATTATGGTGAGAAGGCAGGAGAATGGGGTAAGGAGGGAGAGATAGGTCAGCTATGATTGAATGGAGGCGTAGATGCGATGGGCGAAATGGCCTCATTCTACTCCTATTCCTTATGACTTTAATTCCCTGCCGCCTATTCCTTTTCACGTACCCATTAATTCTCATTCATCCGCCCACCACCCACCTCCGCAGGGATAATTTACAGTCACGGATTGACCTTTGAACCAGCATGTATTGGGCACCAAAGGTACTAGAGGAGCAAGATAGACCACCCGACACTTAAAACCGTAGTTGGTCATGGGTAAATTTCAGCGCTATTTTAGTAAACAGATTCTGTGTGCCAGACTGGGCTGTGTTCACAACTCTCTGTGATTTGTTCATATATAAAATGTTTGCAAACAATTATTTTTGTTATTCTTCTTGGATAAGTTGATGGTTGACACCTATGACTATTTCTTGATGAGTTGCTGCTTCGTGATCTTTAAAATTTGCATGTTACTGATTGAATATTTGCACTAGAGATCCATTCTATCTGTATCAGGCCAATTGATTATATTTAATAAACTGTTCTTCTTTGCTTTCTCTGTTAATTTTATTTTCATCTCCACGAGCTGTATCTCTTTTTGTTTTATTTTAGAAAGTCATGGAAGCAGAGATTTGGAATTTGCAAACAATAGAACTCGACTGTATCCACAATATAATCGAAAAGACATTTAACTTTATAATTAGAGCCAAGAAAATTTGAATTGGTGAATTGATTAATTAAAAATCCTTGACAGCCACTAAAATGACCAATGCTGCCTGATGTGGTACAGAGCACGAATCCAATTCAAATAGACACAGTGATGGAGTAAGTCACCGGGTCAGGCAGCATCTCTGGAGAAAAAGGATGGGTGATGTTTCATGTTGGGACCCTTCTTCAGACAAAGGAGGGAAGGTGAAGTGCTGGTATAAATCAGGACATGATCATTTCATTGGTTAGCTGATATGTGAAACAGTGCAACCCTGTATATCTTGCACACAAAATGATGTAAAACTTACCATGAATGACAGAAATAAAAGGTGTTATCCTTGTTTTATGAAATTCATTTTTGAATGATGTAAAATTGAAGGGGGTGCAATATACTGCTTACCCACAAATGTATCGTTATGAGATATTCACATTTAAAAAATCCATTAATCACAACAAAACCTAGAAGGTGCCTATGTTATTTGACCAACTTATCGGTTAAATTTAAATATGATTTTTTTACAGGTTGTAGGGTAGAGGGTAAGTATCGTGTCAATGCCTATAACTCATTTTTCACAAAACTGAGGGTTAGCACTATATTGCACCGACCCCCTCAATTATATGTTAAATTCAAAACTAAACTATGGTGGTAATGTACATTATTCATGTCTAAAGCTAGCACTTCTGTATAAGTGTAGGTATGTATGCATTACATTTTATTACACTAATGTAGAATGAAAATAATGGAAAAAAATCTTAATATGTGTTCATAGTTATTTTATTCACAATATTAGGATTTCTGGAAATAAGTTTGATGTCACTGATTGCGAATGTGTACGGGTAGGCCCTAATGAAATGCATGTGAGAGAACAGTGAACATGATAGGGAGAACCATGCGCTGAGAAGTGTGTGAATGACTGATTTTATATTTGTATATATATTTGTATATATTGGGTACAGAGAAAAAAAGAGAGAGAGAGAGAGAGATTGAAAGTAAAAAGGTTGCTAAACAAATAATTAGAGGAAATCACTAGAAAGTAACTAGATATATATCTATGTATACCATAAAGGTTGAATCGCCTTTATGGTTTATGTACATCATTTGAAAAATAAGATGAAAAGAGAAATAGAGCGTTGCTTTAAATCAAAGTTGCTTCTGATCCACGAGAAGGAACTTTGAGATCTATTTATCTCCATCTTGCCTCTCACACACAAACAAACACACATTCATATCTATACCTATATATATATATATAAGTAAAATTTGTGCTGAGTGTGTGTTTGAGCAATACAAGGGAAACTGCACAAAAGAGGGGACTGGGGAGGAAGGATGGGAGGGACATGGGCAGAAACAGTAAGAAAATAAAATCAGAGAAATTTAGCAGGGGGAAAACATTTTAAAATAAAAATAACAATAAAATGTGGGTTGATAGATGAAATATTTTCTGCACTTTGATGGGATCATCACACATACTGTTCCCTCACAACACTGATTACACAGCGAGAGGCGGGTTTTGCTTACTAAAATGACGTTACGTACTACACTTCAGTAGACGCGATTTCGACGGAGTGGTTTGGTGGGGACGTGGAAGGAATCCGCCGCGGTCACAGGGAGAAGGCGTGAACCACACGGGCAGCGCCCGAGGTCAGGATCGAACTCGCTCACCAGAACTAGGAGACAGCAGCACTACTTGTGTCACTGCGCTGCCCTGTTATTACACGCATCACAGGGATCAAACCTGCACAAGATCAGGAAATCGAAACTTAAAAGCCTCACCAGAACTCCAGAAATCTTCTCTTTCTGTTGCTGCTCCATTTGCTGGATCCCTGATTTATATTTTGTGAGAGACTGGATGGAAGATTTCACCTGATCCTGGAATTGTGTTTGGGAATCAGAAAATTAAATGGTTGAACAGTAAAAATTGAATTAAAATGATGTGATTAAAATCGGTTTGCTTTTACCTTGTGGTTTTCAACAGCTTCTTTAACCGGCATGAAGCTGTGAAACTTGTGTTCCCGCCCAGCTGCACAAACCACACAGATCAGCTTCTTATCAGTTTCACAAAACAACTTCAGTTCTTCCTGATGTTCCTCGCAGTGAAGTTTACTTTCCTTCTCTGGAATTATTTCCCGATTCAGGCTCACTGCTCGAGCTTTCTCAGCCAGTCTCGCCAAGGCCCGATTCACCCTGAGGGTGCGGTCTGTAAACACCTCTCTACATTCCGGGCAGGAGTTTCTCCCCTCCTTGTCCCAACTCTGTGTGATACAGGAGCGGCAGAAGTTGTGCCCGCAGTCCAGTATAACCGGATCGGTGAAGAAATCCAGGCAGATGGGACAAACTGCCTCCTCGGTTAAACTATCGACCTGATCTTTCGAAGCCATTTGAACTCCGCCACTTCCTGGTTCAAAACGCGTTCCCTTTCGCGCAGCTGCTGAACCCTTGCAGTATCGGGGCACGGCTGAGGGGAGGCGGAGCTCAGCCCCGTCAATCACAGCCCTGACCAGCAAGTGGATGTTATATGCAACAAGCTGCGGGTAAATTTCATTCCCTTAAACTAAACACATCAGTGTTTCCCATCGTGAATTGTTCATTATATTAGGCTGCACAATGATATTATATCCACAGCAAACACTGTTATTTCATTTAACAGTCTCATGTGCAAACTTGAATTCAACTCAATGAGCCAATTATACTCGATTGTCACATGACCCATGGGACCGTGAAATGCTTTGCTTTTGCATGAAATCCGGTAAAATACAGACCTCCCCCAGGCAGTACAGAGAGAGTCGCCACGTTTCTGGGGCCACCAAAGTTGCGGGATGTTTATGGAACAGTCTATATTTTCCCGCAGCGGCGAACCAGGTCCCGCCGCACGAGGCAGCAGGCGCCCCCGCGCCGCCCCCCTTCCTTCTCGGCTCTGACGGGACGACATGGATTTTAGCTCAGTGGGGGCAAGTTTCAAGGAGATGTGCGGGTCATGTTTTATTACACAGGGTGGTGGGTGCCTGGAACGCGCTGCTGGAGTGGTGGTAGACACATAAGGGAGAGGCATTGCGTAGTCTAATGTGGGCTGAAGGGACTGATCTTGTTCGATGTGACCATCAACTAAACCGACAGGTTCATTATAGCTCCCATTCCCAGCTCCTCCCCCACAACCATTGGGTTCTTCAACCGACCTGCAGTGCCCGCGTTTGGCCCATATCCCTCCAAACCTGCCCTATCCATGTATCTGTCCAACTACTTCGTTAACGTTGTGATAGTCCCTTCCCAAATTCCTCCTACTGGATAATCTCGATACAGATTTTTTTTCCTACGTTGGGGGAGTCCAGAACCAGGGGCCACAGTCTAAGAATAATGGGGAGGCCATTTAAAACTGAGGTGAGAAGGAACTTTTTCACCCAGAGAGTTGTGAATTTGTGGAATTCTCTGCCACAGAAGATAGTGGAGGCCAATTCACTGGATGAATTTAAAAGAGATTTAGATAGAGCTCTAGAGGCTGGTGGAATCAAGGGATATGGGGAGAATGCAGGCACAGGTTACTGATTGTGGATGATCAGCTATGATTACAATGAATTGCAGTGCTGGCTCGAAGGGCCAAATTGCCTTCTCCTGCACAGATATATAGACAATAGACAATAGGTGCAGGAGGAGGCCATTCGGCCCTTCGAGCCAGCACCGCCATTCAATGTGATCATGGCTGAGCATTCTCAATCAGTACCCCGTTCCTGCCTTCTCCCCATACCCCCTGACTCCGCTATCCTTAAGAGCTCTATCCAGCTCTCTCTTGAATGCATTCAGAGAATTGGCCTCCACTGCCTTCTGAGGCAGAAAATTCCACAGATTCACAACTCTCTGACTGAAAAAGTTTTTCCTCATCTCAGTTCTAAATGGCCTACCCCTTATTCTTAAACTGTGGCCCCTTATTCTGGACTCCCCCAACATTGGGAACATGTTTCCTGCCTATAACGTGTCCAACCCCTTAATAATCTTATACGTTTCGACAAGATCTCCTCTCATCCTTCTAAATTCCAGTGTATACAAGCCTAGTCGCTCCAATCTTTCAACATATGATAGTCCCGCCATTCCGGGAATTAACCTAGTAAACCTACGCTGCACGCCCTCAATAGCAAGAATATCCTTCCTCAAATTTGGAGACCAAAACTGCACACAGTACTCCAGATGCGGTCTCACTAGGGCCCTGTTCAACTGCAGAAGGACCTCTTTGTTCCTATACTCAACTCCTCTTGTTATGAAGGCCAACATTCCATTGGCTTTCTTCACTGCCTGCTGTACCTGCATGCTTCCTTTCAGTGACTGATGCACTAAGACACCCAGATCGCGTTGTACGTCCCCTGTTCCTAACTTGACACCATTCAGATAATACTCTGCCTTCCTTTTCTTACCACCAAAGTGGATAACCTCACACTTATCCACATTAAACTGCATCTGCCATGCATCCGCCCACTAACATAACCTGTCCAAGTCACCCTGCAACCTCATAGCATCTTCCTCACAGTTCACACTACCACCCAGCTTTGTATCATCTGCAAATTTGCTAATGGTACTTTTAATCCTTTCATCCAAGTCATTAATGTATATTGTAAATAGTTGCGGTCCCAGCACCGAGCCTTGCGGTACCCCACTAGTTACTGCCTGCCATTCTCAAAGGGACCCACTCTGTCAACCAATTTTCTTCCCATGTCAGTACCCTACCTCCAATACCATGTGCTCTAATTTTGCCCACTAATCTTTTCATATTTTTCATATTTTTTCATATTTCAGATACAGCGCGGAAACAGGCCTTTTCGGCCCACCAAGTCCGCGCCGCCCAGCGATCCCCGCACATTAACACTACACACACTAGGGACAATTTTAGGGACAATTTTTACATTTACCCAGTCAATTAACCTACATACCCGTACGTCTTTGGAGTGTGGGAGGAAACCGAAGATCTCGGAGAAAACCCACGCAGGTCATGGGGAGAACGTACAAACTCCTTACAGTGCAGCACCCGTAGACAGGATCGAACCTGAGTCTCCGGTGCTGCATTCGCTGTAAAGCAGCAACTCTACCGCTGCGCCACCGTGCCGCCCGGTGGCATAATCTCCTATGTGGAACCTTGTCAAATGCTTTCTGAAAGTCAAGGTACACCACATCCACCTGCTCTCCCTTGTCAATTTTCCTGGTTACATCCTCAAAGAATTCCAGAAGATTAGTCAAGCATGATTTCCCCTTCTTAAATCCATGCTGACTCAGAACAATCCTGTTACTACTATCCAAATGCTCCGCAATTTCGTCTTTTATAATTGACTCCATTACTCCAGCATCTTCCCCACCACTGATGTCAGACTAACTGGTCTATAATTTCCCGTTTTCTCTCTCCCTCCTTTCTTAAAAAGTGGGACAACATTAGCTACCCTCCAATCCACAGGAACTGATCCTGAATCTATAGAACATTGGAAAATGATCACCAATGCATCCACAATTTCTAGCGCCATCTCCTTAAGTACTCTGGGATGCAGACCATCAGGCCCTGGGGATTTATCAGCCTTCAGTCCCATCAGTCTACCCAACACCATTTCCTGCCTAATGTGGATTTCCTTCAGTTCCTCCGTCACCCTTGGATCTCTGCCCACTAGAACATCTGGGAGATTGCTTGTATCTTCCTTAGTGAAGACAGATCCAAAGTACCGGTTCAACTCGTCTGCCATTTCCTTGTTTCCCATAATAAATTCCCCCACTTCTGTCTTCAAGGGACCCACATTTGCCTTGACTATTTTTTTCCTCTTTACATACTTAAAAAAGCTTTTACTATCCTCCTTTGTATTATTGGCATGTTTACCCTCGTACCTCATCTTTTCTCCCTGTATTGCCTTCTTAGTCATCTTCTGTTGCTCTTTAAAAGAGTCCCAATCCTTTGGCTTCCCACTCTTCTTTGCTTTGTTGTACTTCTTCTCTTTTATTTTTATGCTGTCCTTGACTTTCCTTGTCAGCCACGGGTGTCTCTTACTCCCCTTGGAATCTTTCCTCCTCTTTGGGATAAATTGATCCTGCAACTTCTGCATTATTCCCAGGAATACCTGCCATTGCTGTTCCACTGTCTTCCCTGCGAGGGCCTCCTTCCAGTCAATTCTGGCCAGCTCCTGCCTCATGCCTCTGTAAACCCCTTTGCTATACTGTAATATTGACACTTCCGATTTTCCCTTCTCCCTCTCAATTTGTAGAGTAAAACTTATCATATTGTGATCACTGCATCCAAATGGCTCTTTTACCTTGAGTCCCCTTATCAGATCAGGTTCATTACACAACACTAAATCCAGAATTGCCTTCTCCCTAGTAGGCTCCAGTACAAGCTGTTCTAAGAATCCATCTCGGAGACACTCCACAAACTCTCTTTCCTGGGGTCCATTACCAACCTGATTTTCCCAGTCTACCTGCATGTGGAAATCTCCCATAACCACCGTAGCATTACATTTGTGACACGCCAATTTTAGCTCCTCATTCAACTTGCACCGTATGTCGAGGCTACTGTTTGGGGGCCTGTAGATAACTCCCATTAGGGTCTTTTTACCCTTACAATTCCTCATTTCTACCCATACTGATTCTACATCTCCTGATTCTATGTCACCCCTTGCAAGGGAGTGAATATCATTCCTCACCAACAGAGCGACCCCACCCCCTCTGCCCACCTGTCTGTCTTTTCTATATGTTGTGTACCCCTGAATATTCAGTTCCCAGCCCTGGTCCTCTTGTAGCCATGTCTCAGTTATTCCCACAACATCATTCTTGCCAATGTCTAACTGAGCCTCAAGCTCATCCACTTTATTTCTGTTTCTACGTAAGTCAGCAGCCGAGGTCAGGATCGAACCCGGGTCCCTGGCCTTGTGAGGCAGCGGCTCTTCCCGCTGCTCTACAGTACCTTAGAAATATTAAGTCTTCTCTTTCCAAGTACCGTCTATTGCCTGACCTGCTGAATTTCCGCCAATGTTTTCTGTTTTTTTTCTTGGCAGTTTATGGGCAGACTCACATTCCAATCGACCATTGAACAGGAGAAAGTAAAATAAAAGCCCAGATGCTGAAAATCCAAAATGAAGACGTACAGTAAGATGCAAGAAACAGTGAATAGGCCGGTTAGCTTATGTAGAGAAAGAAACCGAGTTAATGACTCAGGGGCCAAACCTACAAACCCGCACGTCTTTGGGATGTGGGATAAAACCGGAGCAACTAGAGGAAACAGAGGAGATTAGCTTGGCATTGTACTGTTCCACGTTCTATGTGGGCCGAAGAGCGTTCTAGTTCTACATGGCCATCAACACCGAGAGACCCATTGTATCTCCCACTCCCAACATTCAGCTTTATTCTTCTCCCTTTCAAGTAATTTCCGATTTCATTCCTCCCTCCTATTTACACCTCCCGAGTCAGACCTTTACCGCCCTCTTCCGAACGACATCAATACCAATTAATTCACTCTGATATAACAGACCTGTAGCTCTTGGAAATCCTTCTTCAGACCAAACAAGGGTCCAGACCCTGAAGCGTGGTCTGCCCATTTCCCTCCACAGATGCTGCCTGGCCCGCTGACTTCCTCCAGCACTTTGTTTGGGGTTTTTATTAACCCCCATTATATTTCAACAGATTTCTTGTATCTACCATTTCCAATATTCACTTTACCTTCTCTCACTGGAGGGAATTTCCGATGTCATTCCGCCCCCCTGTCTCCACCTGCCCCCCCCTCCCCCATACTCGCCTTTACGCCGCTGTTGAAGTCCGCACCAACACCGCTGGTGCCGCGTTGTGACTCGGGGCGAGTTTAGGACCCGCCGCCCGCGGCTGCTGCTGAACCCGCGGAGCCCGCGGGAAGGGAGATTGTTTCAATCTTTATATTTTCGCAAGTGTTTCTGTTCCGTTGACGGACGCGGTTAACGCGTTGAAATGAACGGATCGACAGCTCTGATTCCCCTTGCTGTTTATTTCACTCTTCCCACATTTACATTGCCCCTGGTTTTATTTCCGCGCTCACTGGGGTTTTGCGAAGCGGAATTTGGGGATTAGATGGGAGCCGTTCAGCGCCGACCTGTTGTCCACCGGGTTTCTGCCCCACAGCCCCTGAGCCCCGCTCCTGACGCCGGTCCCGGGACCCGACCCTTTTACACACCCGGAGCGGAACCGGAGCAGATTCTCAGCCACTTGTTTACATCCCAAGTCCAGAAGAAAGGATAAAGTTTCTACGTGAATTTATTCCCAGTGAAGGTGTGGAGATGGGACTTGGTGTCCGCGTCGTAAAATGAAACTGTCCCGGACTCGTAACTGAGATAAACTCCCACCCTCCCGGGGATGGGACGGGCGGGGAGAGGGGATGGAGGGGAGGTGAATGCATGAAACCAGTCATAGTGCCGCCTGATGCTCCAGACTCTAGTCCCCGGGGTCAGTGTGGCTCTTCCTCCCCACAGACTCTGTGGCGACTCAAGACTCCAGAACCGACTCCCCGCCACCTCCACCTCCCAGTAATGTCTCCCCAATGTGAATCCCTCCGATCCCAGCACACACGGATAGACTGTAAACCTCTTCCCGGTGTCAGGGAGACTCCTCCGGGTCCCGGTCAGTCTCACCCTCTTCCGATCCTCAGACACCTCAAGCCACGGATGCGCTGTTTCCACATCCAGGGTGACGGAGACTGGGGGGAGAAGCAGAGAATCAGAGAGTCCCCGGGGGTCGGGGGGAGACTCGGGCCGCTCGGCCTCAGGCACAGGCGGGCGGACAACTGAAACCCTGCCCGGTGTTTCACCCACAACCACAGCGGGTGGACAACAGCATCTCTCCCGGAGCTTTTATCTGGGATGGAGAGGGGAATTTCGTGAGGTGGGGTAGGGTGGACGGGGAGGACGCGTGTAGAGAGTAAAGAGGATTGCGAGATTGCGGTGGGGATGGGGGAATGAAGCGAATTATTCAGATATGGAGGCAGATCGGAGCAGGTTGATATTGAGGTTATCGGTAATTTGAGGTTGTTAAAGAGGAGGTGGAGGTGCGTGGTGGGATCGCCATGAAAGGGGGTAGACACGAGGGGCCAGATGAACTGCTCTTGTGTTTTTTAAGTGGTGGGTTGGACAAAGGGAAGGGTGGGTTTGTTAGTCAATTGGAGTGGGTGCAAACGGATTTACAACAACTTCATCAGGTCTGTAGGCCTGTGTTATCAGGTGAAGTTAGACAGTCGGAAGGTCATAATGTCATAAGTGAAAGTATTAGAATTATGCCATTTGGCCCATCAAGTCTACTCCATCATTCAATCATGGCTGATCTATCTCTCCCTCCTAACCCCATTCTCCTGCTCTCTCCTCATAACCTTTGACACCTGTACTAATCAAGAATCCAGCTATCTCTGCCTGAATTAGTCACCGACTTGGCCTCCACAGCCTTCTGTGGCAATGAATTCCACAAATTCACCACCCTCGGATTAAAAACATTTCCCCTTATCTCCTTCCTAAAAGTACATCCTTTAATTCTGAGGCTATGACCTCCAGTCCGAGACTCTCTCACTAATGGAAACATCCTCCAAACATACATTCTATCAAAGCCTTTCACTCATCTGCATTTTTCAGTGAGATCCCCCCTTATTCTTCTAAATTCCAGTGAGTACAGGCCCAATGCCGACAAACACTCATCAATAGACAATAGACAATAGGTGCGTGAGGAGGCCATTCGGCCCTTTGAGCCCGCACCGCCATTCAATGTGATCATGGCTGATCATTCTCAATCAGTACCCCGTTCCTGCCTTCTCCCCATACCCCCTGACTCCGCTATCCTTAAGAGCTCTATCTAGCTCTCTCTTGAATGCATTCAGAGAATTGGCCTCCACTGCCTTCTGAGGCAGAGAATTCCACAGATTCACAACTCTCTGACTGAAAAAGTTTTTCCTCCTCTCAGTTCTCATGTCATCATAGGATAATCTACTCAGTTCTGGAACAGACTATTCAGACTGTGACATTTTTTCATGGGAGCCTGTCAGGGTGACAATGTAGATGTGTATAAGATGCACAGTACTTTACCCAAGGTTGGAGATTCTAAACCTCGAGCGTATAGAAAAGACAGACAGGTGGGCAGAGGGGGTGGGGTTGCTCTGATGGTAAGGAATGATATTCATTCCCTTGCAAGGGGTGTCATAGAATCAGGAGATGTTGAATCAGTATGGATAGAAATGAGAAATTGTAAGGGTAAAAAGACCCTAATGGGATTTATCTACAGGCCCCCAAACAGTAGCCTCGACATAGGGTGCAAGTTGAATCAGGAGATAAAATTGGCGTGTCGAAAATGTAATGCTACGGTGGTTATGGGAGCTTTCAACATGCAGGTAGACTGGGAAAATCAGGTTGGAAATGGACCCCAGGAAAGAGAGTTTGTAGAGTGCCTTCGAGATGGATTCTTAGAACAGCTTGTACTGGAGCCTACCAGGGAGAAGGCAATTCTGGATTTAGTGTTGTGTAATGATCCTGATCTGATAAAGGGACTAGAGGTAAAAGAGCCACTAGGAGGCAGTGATCACAACATGATAAGTTTTACTCTGCAAATGGAAAGGCAGAAGGGAAAATCGGAAGTGTCAGTATTACAGTATAACAAAGGGGATTACAGAGGCATGAGGCAGGAGCTGGCCAAAATTGACTGGAAGGAGGCCCTAGCAGGGAAGACGGTAGAACAGCAATGGCAGGTATTCCTGGTAATAATGCAGAGGTTGCAGGATCAATTTATTCCAAAGAGGTGGAAAGACTCTAAGGGGAGTAAGAGACACCTGTGGCTGACAAGGGAAGTCAGGGACAGCATAAAAATTAAGGAGAGGAAGTATAACATAGCAAAGAAGGGTGGGAAGACAGAGGATTGGGACTCTTTTAAAGAGCAACAAAAGTTAACAAAAAAGGCAATACGGGGAGAAAAGATGAGGTACGAGGGTAAACTAGCCAATAATATAAAGGAGGATAGCAAAAGTTTTTTTAGGTACGTGAAGAGGAAAAAAATAGTCAAGGCAAATGTGGGTCCCTTGAAGACAGAAGCAGGGGGATTTATTATGGGGAACAAAGAAATGGCAGACGAGTTAAACCGTTACTTTGGATCTGTCTTCACTGAGGAAGATACACACAATCTCCCAAATGTTCTAGGGGCCGGAGAACCTAGGGTGATGGAGGAACTGAAGGAAATCCACATTAGGCAGGAAATGGTTTTGGGTAGACTGATGGGACTGAAGGCTGATAAATCCCCAGGGCCTGATGGTCTGCATCCCAGGGTACTTAAGGAGGTGGCTCTAGAAATAGTGGAAGCATTGGAGATCATTTTTCAATGTTCTATAGATTCAGGATCAGTTCCTGTGGATTGGAGGATAGCAAATGTTATCCCACTTTTTAAGAAAGGAGGGAGAGAGAAAACGGGTAATTATAGACCAGTTAGTCTGACATCAGTGGTGGGGAAGATGCTGGAGTCAATTATAAAAGACGAAATTGCTGAGCATTTGGATAGCAGTAACAGGATCATTCCGAGTCAGCATGGATTTACGAAGGGGAAATCATGCTTGACAAATCTACTGGAATTTTTTGAGGATGTAACTAGGAAAATTAACAGGGATGTGGTGTACCTCGACTTTCAGAAAGCCTTCGACAAGGTCCCACATAGGAGGTTAGTGGGCAAAATTAGGGCACAAAATTGGGGGTAGGGTACTGACATGGATAGAAAATTGGTTGACAGACAGAAAGCAAAGAGTGGGGATAAATGGGTCCCTTTCGGAATGGCAGGCAGTGACCAGTGGGGTACCGCAAGGTTCGGTGCTGGGACCCCAGCTATTTACGATATACATTAATGACTTAGACGAAGGGATTAAACGTACCATTAGCAAATTTGCAGATGATACTAAGCTGGGGGGTAGTGTGAATTGTGAGGATGATGCAATAAGGCTGAAGGGTGACTTGGACAGGTTGTGTGAGTGGGCAGATACATCGCAGATGCAGTTTAATGTAGATAAGTGTGAGGTTATTCACTTTGGAAGTAAGAATAGAAAGGCAGATTATTATCTGAATGGTGTCAAGTTAGGAGGAGGGGGAGTTCAACGAGATCTGGGTGTCCTAGTGCATCAGTCAATGAAAGGAAGCATGCATTTACAGCAGGCAGTGAAGAAAGCCAATGGAATGTTGGCCTTCATAACAAGAGGAGTTGAGTATAGCAGCAAAGAGGTCCTTCTACAGTTGTACCGGGCCCTGGTGAGACCGCACCTGTAGTACTGTGTGCAGTTTTGGTCTCCAAATTTGAGGAAGGATATTCTTGCTATGGAGGGCGTGCAGCGTAGGTTCACTAGGTTAATTCCCGGAATGGCGGGACTGTCGTATGTTGAAAGGCTGGAGCGATTGGGCTTGTATACACTGCAATTTAGAAGGACGAGGGGGGATCTTATTGAAACATATAAGATAATTAGGGGATTGGACACATTAGAGGCAGGAAACATGTTCCCAATGTTGGGGGAGTCCAGAACAAGGGGCCACAGTTTAAGAATAAGGGGTAGGCCATTTAGAACGGAGATGAGGAAGAACTTTTTCAGTCAGAGAGTGGTGAAGGTGTGGAATTCTCTGCCTCAGAAGGCAGTGGAGGCCAGTTCGTTGGATGCTTTCAAGAGAGAGCTGGATAGAGCTCTTAAGGATAGCGGAGTGAGGGGGTATGGGGAGAAGGCAGGAACGGGGTACTGATTGAGAGTGATCAGCCATGATCGCATTGAATGGCGGTGCTGGCTCGAAGGGCTGAATGGCCTACTCCTGCACCTATTGTCTATTGTCTATTGTCAGTTTAAGGTGAGAGTGGAAACAATAAAAAGGACCTGAGGAGCAGGTTTTTCCGTCAGTGGGTAGTGTAGATGTGGAATGATCTGACAGAGGAAGTGGTCGAGGCAGGTACACAGTTCACAGAGAATTGGGTAGATACGTGGATAAGAAAGACTTGTATGGATATGAGCCAGACTCAGGCAAGTGGGGCTAGCTTGGTTGGGCAACTTGGTTGGCATGGTCGAGTCCAGTAAAAGGGCCTGTTGCTGTGCTACAAAGCTCTCTGACTCTGTGATGCTTCCCAGCAGATGAGCTTGGTGGGAGATCAAATCTTCAATTTCCCTAAAATACCTTTGATCATTGCATCTAAGTATTACTTAAAGGTAGACACAATCAAAGGTAGACCCAAAATGCTGGAGTAACTCAGCAGGACAGGCAGTATCTCTGGAGAAAAGGAATGGGCGACGTTTCGGGTTGAGACCCTTCTTCAGATTGAAAAAGGGTCTCGACCCGAAACATCGCCCATTCCCTTTCTCCAGAGATGCTGCCTGCTGCTGATTTACTCCAGCATTTTATGTCTACCCTCGATTTAAACCTGCATCTGTAGTGCTTTCCTACATACATTACTTAAAGATGTCAGAAACAAGAACAATGGAAAAGGTATAAGCTTTACCATGCTTGAAGTCATCAGATGTTTCTTTAAATGCCGTGTTGAATGAAACAGGGCAATGAAACTTTTCAATCGGCAAGGCATCATCTACCACCGACAGTGGTTTGGCTTCATCACGAATCCTGTGAACATTTAACAGCTGGTTATCAACTGAGCATTGGAAATGTTTTGAACTGTTCCACAAAAACTTACAATGTTTCCATCAAGAGCATGTCCTACCTTCGCTTGCCACCAGCTTCTCCCTGAAAGAAATAAAACACAAATCTCAATTGACTGAGATGTTACGTCCTCATCCCGACAGCGGGAATTTCTCCACATTTCTACAACCCTCTGATAATTCCCATTTCCCAACTCTTATCGCCGCTGCCATGCAGATAGAAAGCTGATATTGCCGTAGAGATGTAGAACGATGGGGAAAAGCACAAGGAGTGTTCATGAGAACGATGCTATAACTGAGAGGATGGAGCTCAATGCAAAGAATGAGCAGGTCGACGGATTTTATCCGGAGAAGATGTCAGGAATGATAAGGTAGAATTTAAGTTTAGCGGTGAATTTAAATGGGAGGGGGGGGGGATGAAATATCTCTAATCGATGGGAGAGCAAAAATCAATGCTGAAATGTAACGTGGTCTTAGAGTCATAGAGTCATAGAGTCCTACAGCACAGAAAGAGGCCCTTCGGCCCATCGTGTCCATGCCGCCCGTTACCAAACACAGTCTAATTTTAATCCCATTTTCCCGCATTTGGACCGTAGCCCTGAATGTTGTAGCATTTCAAGTGCCCATCCAAATGCTTTTTTAATGTTGTGAGTGTTCCCGCCTCCACCACCACCCCAGGCAGTGAGTTCCAGACTCCAACCACCCTCTGGGTGAAAAAGTTCTTTCTCACATCCCCCCGAAACCTCCCTCCCCTTACCCTGTATCTATGTCCCCTCGTTGTTGAACCTTCCACCAGTGGAAGAAGTTCCCCGCCATCTACCTTATCTATGCCCCTCATGATCTTGTACACCTCGATCATGTCCCCTCTCAGCCTTCTCTGCTCCAGGGAAAACAACCCCAGTCTCTTCTATAAATACTGAAAGGAATGCAGTCATGAGAACATGGACCTCACTTGCATTGGAGGGACTGAATCCAACAGCAGAGATAATTTAAGGGAAAGCGGGATAAACACGTGAGCACTCCTGAAATTCGGGGTATTGTTACCGGGTGTGGTGAGTAGATGGGAGGGATGTTGAGTGGAGCAGAAATCTTGACTGGATAGGATGGGCGAATGGCCTGTCTATGATGTAGAATGGGATGTCATTCTATGGTGAACAAAGGTGGGTAAAACAGACAGAGCAAATTCCCCCACGGTGACCACCCAGTGCTGATGGGAACCGGATATAGATGATCAATCTGCTGTGTGCGCCACGTTCTAGATTTCAATGTTAATCCCCACAATGTGGTCATGGCTGATCCAGCCCAGGACTGAACTCCTCCGCTTTGTCCCATTCCCTTTGATTTCAGTTCCCCAAATTTTCAAAAATGTATCTTCCCCTGGTATAAATACATCCAACAGGTTAAACCTCTAAGAGTCTCTTGGTTGGAGATTCCCAGAGATTTACTGCCCTCTGTCCATTTGTGGTCCTTGACAATAGACAATAGGTGCAGGAGTAGGCCATTCGGCCCTTCGAGCCAGCACCACCATTCAATGTGATCATGGCTGATCATTCTCAATCAGTACCCCGTTGCTGCCTTCTCCCCATACCCCCTGACTCCGCTATCCTTGAGCTCTATCTAGCTCTCTCTTGAATGCATTCAGAGAATTGGCCTCCACTGCCTTCTGAGGCAGAGAATTCCACAGTTTCACAACTCTCTGACTGAAAAAGTTTTTCCTCATCTCAGTTCTAAATGGCCTACCCCTTATTCTTAAACTGTGGCACCTTGTTCTGGACTCCCTCTACATTGGGAACATGTTTCCTGCCTCTTACGTGTCCAACCTCTTAATAATCTTATATGTTTCAATAAGATCTCCTCTCATCCTTCTAAATTCCAGTGTATACAAGCCGAGCCGCTCCATTCTTTCAACATATGACAGTCCCGCCATTCTGGGAATTAACCTAGTAAACCTACACTGCACGCCCTCAATAGCAAGAATATACTTCCTCAAATTTGGAGACCAAAACTGCACACAGTACTCCAGGTGCGGTCTCACTAGGGCCCTATACAATTGCAGAAGGACCTCTTTGCTCCTATACTCAACTCCTCTTGTTATGAAGGCCAACATTCCATTGGCATTCTTCACTGCCTGCTGTACCTGCATGCTTCCTTTCAGTGACTGATGCACTAGGACACCCAGATCTCGTTGTACGTCCCCTTTTCCTAACTTGACACCATTCATTTAATAATCTGCCTTCTTATTCTTACAACCAAAGTGGATAACCTCACACTTATCCACATTAAACTGCATCTGCCATGCATCTGCCCACTCACGCAACCTGTCCAATTCACCCTGCAACCTCATAGCATCTTCCTCACAGCTCACACTACCACCCAGCTTTGTATTATCTGCAAATTTGCTAATGGTACTTTTAATCCCTTCATCCAAGTCATTAATGTATATTGTAAATAGCTGTGGTCCCAGCACCGAGCCTTGCGGTACCCCACTAGTCACTGCCTGCCATTCTGAAAGGGACCCATTTATCCCCACTCTTTGCTTTCTGTCTGTCAACCAATTTTCTATCCATGTCAGTACCCTACCCCCAATACCATGTGCTCTAATTTTGCCCACTAATCTCCTATGTGGGGCCTTGTCGAAGGCTTTCTGAAAGTCGAGGTACACCACATCCACCGGCTCTCCCCAGTCAATTTTCCTAGTTACATCCTCAAAAAATTCCAGAAGATTAGTCAACATGATTTCCCCTTCGTAAATCCATGCTGACTCGGAACGATCCTGTTACTGCTATCCAAATGCTCCACAATTTTGTCTTTTATAATTGACTCCAGCATCTTCCCCACCACTGATGTCAGACTAACTGGTTTATAATTTCCAGTTCACTCTCTCCCTCCTTCCTTAAAGGTGGGATAACATTAGCTACCCTCCAATCCACAGGAACTGATCCTGAATCTATAGAACATTGGAAAATGATCGCCAATCCGTCCACAATTTCTAGAGCCACCTCCTTAAGTACCCTGGGATGCAGACCATCAGGCCCTGGGGATTTATCAGCCTTCAGTCCCATCAGTCTACCCAACACTATTTCCTGCCTAATGTGAATCTCCTTCAGTTCCTCTGTCACACTGGGATCTCTGGCCACTAGAACATCTGGGAGATTGTTTATACCTTCCTTAGTGAAGACAGATCCAAAGTACCGGTTCAACTCGTCTGCCATTTCCTTGTTTCCCATAATAAATTCCCCATCTTCTGTCTTCAAGGGACCCACATTTGCCTTGACTATTTTTTTCCTCTTTACATACCTAAAAAAGCTTTTACTATCCTCCTTTATATTATTGGCTAGTTTACCCTCGTACCTCATCGTTTCTCCCCATATTGCCTTCTTAGTCATCTTCTGTTGCTCTTTAAAAGAGTCCCAATCCTCTGGCTTCCCACTCTTCTTTGCTTTGTTGTACTTCTGCTCTTTTATTTTTATGCTGTCCTTGACTTCCCTTGTCAGCCATGGGTGTCTCTTACTCACCTTGGAATCTTTCCTCCTCTTTGGGATAAATTGATCCTGCAACTTCTGCATTAGAAAGCCTTGACTTTCAGAAAGCCTTTGACAAGGTTCCCAGAGTGTGGGCCAAAGGGTGTCTGGGTGCTGTACAACTCTCCACGCCGCTACTCACCGACCACGCGCAGCTCAAAGTGCTACACGTCACGGTTCCTCGGCTCACTGCCAAAGTAGTTTGTCTCTATCTCGTAGGTCCCCTGGTCACCGAGCCCCACGGCCCACAGCTCGATGACACCGTCCAGTCGGAAGCGGACTCTGTCCCTGTAGGACGGGTGGATCCGGGACGGACTCTCCGGGCTGTAAGACTTCCAATCCAGGATCGGCAGGTCGGGATGGAGACGCCACATCGCCACCGTGATCTTCTCGTGGCTGTGGGGCTGGACGGGGAACCTCACCGTCCCACCCACGGGGACAGTGGTGACCGAGCCCACGGTGGCCGACGTTCTTGTTCCGCACAGAGCCGCAGTGTGGAGACCTGCAACACAACATGGTCATTGTACCTGCCTG